>NC_053157.1:66586387-67186387 GCF_016835505.1 Polypterus senegalus | reverse complement strand
AATGCCCCAGTAAAGTTAGGTCCATGACACAGATAACCATTATGTGTTTACACACTAATAGAGGCCCGTATCTAGTACGCTATCAAAAACAAATTCAGAAAACAAAAGTCATCCAATTAAAACTGTTTGCAACAAAAGTTTTAAAAAATGATCAACACCACAATTACTTTCTCAAGTTGTGTTGCCTTTACTTTATTCCAAATGTTAGCCAGTATTTAAAATGGATCTGAAACAAGTGGTGCATTATGTGGCCACAACTGATTTGTGGTGGAGTGGAACTAAGGAAACCTGCCTTGAGTATAACATTGATGAGAAATTTATGTTGAAAAGCTCCTGTTTGCTCGAGAACGTAAGAGGACTGCAACAGCTCAACGACTGAGAATCATCTGGGCTTTGCAGGAGAGACAGCAAGTTTGCATGGCTACAGATAATGGAGCACCATTACTAGTCAATGATTGGACCAGACTTCAATGTTTTGCTCATAAGGCTGCGCTTAATGATTGGTGAACATCCTATGAAGATTTGTTAAACATAAGAGACTGTGCATACCATGATGGCTATGTTGTTGCAATCCTGCTGTCTTATATAGGTAACAGTTCATTGTCTGATAGTGTGCAAATACTGTGTAAGCATACTGTGAATTGAAAAATATGAAAATCATGGTCAACTATTTTTTTATTGTTGTTATATTCTTATTTATAACATCTGATTCAGTTTGTTACAAGTCATCTGATGTTTAATGAAAGAGATTGAAGATGGCAAAATAAATCAATGAACCATCAATTGTTCAAAGGCTCATCTTCTTTTCTTGCTATTTGTCTTCCAGCTCTATTCCACCAACCTGGGATTGTTAAGCTATCACATTTGACCAAGAAGGACTTTTCTCACACCAAGTAGAAACATTTTCTATTGTTATCTTTCATTTAACTAAGAAGAGGCATGTGTGAACTACTGAAAAAGTATTAGTAAAGCAAAGTAACGAACAAGAGAAGGGTAATGAGCTCCTGAAGTTTGGAAAATGTAGTATTAACGCAGAATATTACTTATTACAGAGAGCACTCTCACAGACCGTCATCTTCAGTGAATGCACATTTGCAAATTAATAAACTGTCTTTGCGGAGCAAGATGGAAATGGAGTATGCGGTGCAAAATAATGTGGACACAGAGAGAACACTTAAAATCCACACTGACTCAAACCCAGCTGAGATTTGAAGTGAGGATTTTGGTGCTGCAAGGCAGCATATAGCTAACCACTCTACCTCCACCGTGACCATTTCATCTAAGACCTTTGCCAAGTCAGGCATCTTATTTCACTAATACAGCAACATTTTCTGAGGATTCTGAAGTATTCTGTGTGGGTGTAGGCATTTCACAAAGCTGCATTGTTTTTATGCTCTTTAGCACATGCCATTTTTATACTGGAGCCTTATTATTTCTATACTAGCACAAAATTCACAAGTAGACGATAGTGCATTTTTATAAAAATGATTTGATCCATATGTCTATAAGTAATTAGTTATTTCATTGAAAAACCTACACTGCAAAGAAAGTGAATTTAGTGTTTTGTGCTGCTGTTAACTATGAAACTAATAAACAGTTTGGCTCATTATTCAAGTTAACAGAAATGCATTTTTAAAATTTTTAAAAAGAGAGAAACAGGAGGATAAGACAAGAAAAGAGCTCAATAATGCCTGAAGCTTACCTGGAATGGAACTTAGCCTTTGTCACCCTCAGGCAGCTTGTACCTGCTGTTAATTATTGTTTTCTTTTTTTTCTTAAAAATTAAAATGTATAAAAATTCTTGTAGCAAATGTTGAAGATACCCAACTGGTAAGAATTTACCAGTGGCATAGGTACCACAAAGGTGGCACAGAGCAAAGAATGACACTAGCAGTGAGATAACAGTTAACAAGATAGGGGCTGTATGGGAATGTAAATCCTGCACTCAAAATTTGCAGCCCAGACATGAAACCTCATTAGATACCAGAATAACAGAGATGGCTACCTGTAAAGGCAGGTCCCCTAAGATGTTGGAGGACAGGAAAGATGGCACAAGCCAGGATATGAGAACTTCTCCTCTGGGACAGAAAAAGAGGGAATGAGAGATAATAAATGGAGGTCAAAAGACATCCACACCAGTAGGTGATAAGTTAAGGGCTGCAGTTTGTAAAGTTGGAGAAAGAAGGTTGTCAGCTTGCCACTGCTTTCCCTCCATGCTGGAAGGTAGGCTGGATTGGGTCAATAACCAGGAAAGCAGAAACCATGTTGCCCTTATAATACTGATGGCAAAGAAGACTGTTAGGAAGAGCTAATTTCATTACCAACAGTTAAATCCCAGCACAGAGGCCCTGAACAGGATAAATATCTGTGTTGCACATATGGATGTTTTAGTGTGCTAGACTGTCATGTGGAAATATACTTTATATGAATAAAGTGAATTGAACTAAGTTTTACTGCAGGTACGACAAAAGCTACTTGATAGAGCTGTCACGAATTTATAGGGTCAATACAATTCATTATGAATTTTTCTTAAACATTAGATATTTCTATTAGGCCGCAATCATTTTTCCTTATTTTATGTATCTTAGAGTTTGTAATTATGCTTTATTTATATTTATTACATTTGTTCTCAATGCTATCTTTGTTTTGATATATACCATTTTAGGCTCTGGTCATCAGGACACGGTGATGGGTTGCCAAATGAATGTGACCAAAAGTCGTGCTTGTTTGATGTTATACGGGTGACGGTATTTATGTTGAAGCAGTGCTACAAGTATTCTTAGTCTTTACTGGTTACAAAACTCTTCATGATAATTTCTGATTCCAATTTTAATTTCAATTTTCGGCTATGTTAATTGCTACTTTTGACTTCCTGGTTTTGATCCGAATTCATTGTGGACTTAATTTTGCTCTTCATTTCCTGGTCCGTTTTACCTCTTCTACTGTTTTGTCTGCTCTTCTTGCAAGGCACTACATAAGTGCAGAGAAGGAAAATGCAAAATCAAAATTGTGGGACAGGGTGAAGTCAAAAACAAGAAATACTAAAGAATAAAACACCAAGGCCAAGTGACTAAGCAGTATCAAGCACAATAAACAACAAAAACATTTCTGGAAATGCCCTATAGCTTCCTCTGTGTTATAAAAATAAACAAAGAGTAATAATGTCTGTGATATATGCATGCTACCATTTCTATAATGACAATGTGAACATGTCACACATAGTGTTGTTGCCATCACAGCATAGCAAAGCAAGACTTATGTTATAAACAATACGCATGTGGCCATAGAAAGCAATACCAAAGTAACACGATAATGGTGTTACCAAAATCTTATATATAAACCTCAACGCATGAAAGTGTATGTGTCTGTCTGTCCGGCCCGGAAGTGCGAGGCTACAGCATGAAGCTCAAAGAGCAAGTAAGGTGGCTCCAAGTTAATGAGTCAGAAGAGGAAAGAAGGATGAGGCTACACTATGAAGGTGAAAGAAAGTGACTCCGTCACCAAAGTGTAAACACCAAGGAAAATAAACGAAAGTCGCTTAGCCGCTGATAGACAAGGGGGGCGAGCACATCCGCAAAACAAACCACCGACTCTGCATTTCAGCTTTTTTTTCTGATGATTTCAATAGTTTCTAGGAGCCTGGGCTTTGTACAGCATGGGCTTACACAGCTACTAAATAATAATAATAATGATAAAATAAAAAAATGAAAAGTAAACAAAACCTACATGGTGGGATAAATTGAGTCAGTAAAGTCGTCTATAAACATAAGAGTAAAAAGGGGTCACAGTCATTAAAGGCAGGCATAAGCCATCCCAGGAGTTAAGCCTAGATTGAAACCCGTAATAACAAAACCATGTTTGGTACTTTGTCTATTTCTGATAAATTTATATAGTTACTGTAATATTCTTGTGGGGCAAGACATGATTCTCAAATGAGAATATACATCTGGGGACAACCCATTAAAGTTTGAAGTGCACTGTAAATGTCACATTTTCAGGGCTTCTTCCTAAAACACTCATCCTCTGTTCCTGTAGTCCAAGCATTTTAAACTGTTGCTGGGGATCCAGGAAGAAAGCAAAGGACAGTGAAAAAAAGACTTGACACTGACAGAAAATAAAAACATAATGTTGTTATCAATTCAGGAGCACAGTAGGACAAGGTAACTGAAAATGAATGATTAATTTGTACAATTTAATGAGCGCTGCAACAGAAGAGAGAGCTACTTGGCTGCAGGCATTTGAGACATGCTCCTATCTACAATTAACGTATATACTTGTGGATAAATTTTCCCGCTGATTAGTCGGAACTTGTTTTTACTGTATAATTTCTGGTATTTTAAAATGTCGGTCGTATAAGTCAAATGAGGAAAATTCACGCTATTGGTCCAATAGATTGATATGTTAATGCCCACCTGAGAGAGTAACCACGGAGCACATTGCCTTTTTTTTCCTATGTGGGTGCAGCAATGCTCTATATTAGTGTGAGCTCCTAGCCTCTCTCTCTCTATCGTGTCTACGTGACCACACGGTAATACCTGAACTATTCTGAAGCAACGTTTGCACTGATGTGTGTTTTTTGCATCTCATGCCCTCATACACCTTTATCGTAAGAGCATCCCTTATCTACGATGGAGCGTTCAGTCAGAAAAAATATGAAGCTGGTTTTACATTAAACATCGTTGAAGTAGTGAAAGAAAGTGGTAACTGCACTGCTGCAACAATATTCAATGCGTCTGAGAAACTGATGCGAGATTG
This sequence comes from Polypterus senegalus, assembly GCF_016835505.1. Taxonomy (NCBI): domain Eukaryota; kingdom Metazoa; phylum Chordata; class Cladistia; order Polypteriformes; family Polypteridae; genus Polypterus; species Polypterus senegalus. Next base: position 67,181,632 of record NC_053157.1, on the reverse strand, counting down.
GAGGAAGCAAGAAGATGTTAAAAAAAAATTTTTTAGTGTCACATTTTTGAGCGGGTGTTAAGTCGGGGTCTGATTTTATGATCGATTTTTCGTGTTCCAAGGCCCAACTTATACGTGAGTATATACTGTGACAGTAGGGAGTGCTATCGCTCCCTTGAACCCTCAGGTACCATGCCAGACAGCAGGTAAAAGTGCTAAAATTATTAGTTTTATTATAATAATGTGCACTAAGCATCCTCCACTCCACACTACTCATAAACCAAATACAATACTCCAATAACAATAACCAATTCCTCCTACCACCCAGCTCAGCTTGCCGTCTGGGAGCTCCCACAGTCCTTTTAAATACCCTGACCCGGAAGCGTTCCAATCTCCAGTCCATTTGACTCTCAATCACTTACAGGTCAGATACAAGTCCTTTCTTTTCACCCCAGAAGCACGTCGCTCTTCCTCTGACTCACTTCCGGGTTATAGGGCACGAAGAAGTCTTCGGTCCTCCCTGCAGCTCCCTCTTGCGGCCCCTGTGGTATCCAGCAGGGTCTTGTATAAAAACTACATGTCCCATGACTCCCTGCTGGTCTTCGGGGCACCTCCATACTGCAGGGAGGGCTATATCTGGCGGCCTGGGGGTATTGTCCGGGATGACAAGCTGGCCACATCTCACAATACGGTACTTAACATAAATCTGTACATCTTTTGTTACTGACTAGTGAGACATGCAAGTTCACACTCTTTTCATGTTACAAAATATTAATCAACCAATGGGATGCTGGTTTAAATTAAACATCATTGAAGTAGTGAAAGAAAGTGGTAACTGCACTGTTGCAACAATATTCGATGCATCTGAGAAACTGATGTGAGATTGGAAGTGGCAAGAAAAATGTAAGTGTTGCATTTTTGAACAGGCGTATAAGTCGGGGTATTATTTTATGATCTATTTTTCGCGTTTCAAGACCTGACTTATATGTGAGTATATACGGTATATGTTTTCTGTGACTTTGACTATTGCATCACTGTATGTCATAGCAAAAGCATTGTGGTCTATGCGTATTAAAATCTGTGGCTATTCTGACATGGCATGTTTGCATTTCCAATTAGACCATAATGTTAATTTCCTTTAGCTATTTATTTAGACGTGCCATCAGAAGGTGGATGTTGTGCAGCCTTGTGACTCTACTGGTGTCATTAGGCAGATTTGTTGATTGGGGTGTGTTGAGTACTGAATTCTGCATCACCCTAACCCTAACCCTAACCCTTTTGATGGGGTTTGACAGATTGTTTACTTCAAATGCATGTTTGGTAATTCATATTTTCACAAATATAACTGCCAATTCTTTCCAGTTTGCATTGATTCCTACACTATTGTTATAATGCTGAACACACACAGGGGAGATTTGATGTCTTCAAATGACAATGTATAATCTGATTGTACAGAAAAGATTGTCCCCTACAAGAGGTTATGTTATTTTTTAAAATTTGCAATGTGCTCTCTGTACACACAACCCACATATGTTTAGTGGAGGTCTTTTAGCTATAGACAGTTTATTGCAATGAGAAGCTTGCTCTGTGTCAGAACAGGTTAACAAGAGCACCTCTACTCGTTGCAGCTCAAAATCACTGCCTGTACTTTGAGCACAGCCTTCATGAAGCATGGGATTGGTTTCGAAATGTGACACTCAGCCCACCCAGTTTTTAACACATTTCATTCGTTGTTGTCTCCAGATGTCTATAGGATATGTCTGGCTTCAGTGAGACTACTTTCAGTATTATGGTTGATCCCTGTTGACCCCCATACCCCTGGATTGGGTAAATTGTGGGAGAGGGTGCCACATTTACAAACACATTTAGACTAAGCAGGCTGGATAATAACAATGGCAATATATTCGGCTGGTTCATTCATTATTGAAAAAGCATCCTATAAGCAGTAAAGCAAGAATTTTAATTAAGTTCTTCACACAGTGTAGTGTTTTTAGGTTAAAGGGCCTGCCAGCACAAACCAACAGCCATGCACCAGGGTATATGAATACTCAGTTATTATTATATGTTCATTAGTGCCAAATATACACATGTAACAGCTGAAATATTTTTAGGCTGTGTTCTTGTTTTCATCAAAGAGAAAACATTTATTCATAGTATACCTGAAGCTAAACATATACAGACATATTTTCTTATGTAGGTTGCAGTACACAAAATTAAATAGCATGCTACAAGATACATGACAAATTGAATCTCCTCAAAGAAAACATAGCCATTTGTTTTTTAGGCTGGATTTCATTTTTCAATCTTTTTCTTTTATTCAAAGTGATTAATAGGTGTTGAGAGAGAGAAATAAATCCAACAGAAAGCAAAGTATGGCCATTGTCCAAAGACATACAGTGACCCTAACATTTTGTAAAAAGAACGAATGTCCTTTGAAGGCCACTGAGCGCAGTAGTAAAAGAACTAGACACACACAGAAAAAAAAAATCAACTCAAGAGCCTATAAATCTCTCCAGTGAGACTGTGCTGCTCATGTCATGCATGCTTGACACATTTATTTTAATGTAATTGTGAGCCATTAAACAATTGGACCATATGAATATCAGTAATTAAAGTCAAGGGCTGTTCACTCTCTGAAATTAAAAAGGGATCGCTTTAATTAGACTTACTGCTATAAAAGTATTCACCTGTGTAATGAAATAGGAGCCTCTTGTCTGACCAGGTGAAAGTAAGCTGACATCCTATTCAAATGCCCAACTATAGTGTGCAAATACCAATAGAAAATATTGCCTCTTATTTTTTTTAAGATTTTTCTCTGTCTTCTTCTTTTTGTAAATACATTCTAAAGTCCCTCTCTGAGGTTGACACAAGCTGTGAGTTCCCTATGTTCTCCATGAATAATCAAGAGCCTTCCTTCAGGCAAGAATTTGGAAAGAGAATTCTTGTGTTTTGCACCTGGGGCAGGCATGTACTCTCCTGCGAGATAAGAAATGACAGACAAGCATTCTCCATGGCGCCGTGCACTGCTTATTGGACTTCAGTAAATAGAAATCTGGTTCACTCACAAGAAATGAAATTGATTTTTATTTTTCATTTCAGAATGTATTCTGTTTATCAACACTACCTAATTCATAGGAAACTGAAGCTAAGGAGCTGTTGTGCCAAGGGAATAAAGTGTGGTGGGCTTAAGACACACTGTGACCTTGAAGAAGCCACTTAACCAACCCGGCCTCTGACTATGTACAGTAAATATGGCAAATTAACCAGAAAAAAGAACATACAAAAAATTTAAGAATGGATGCATCTTTATATAAATATGAACTTTCCAAGTATAGCATTCTAGGATGTGGTTTGTCGTGTACCTCTAGTCATGAAAACAGAGAGTCAGATGAACTTTAACTTTTTTGGAAAATAATTCTTGTTAATCCATGTTTTTGTTTTACGGTGATCTTTGTGTTAATCTCTCACATATATTGTTATTTTCATTCACTCAAAAGAGCCAACCCCATGCTGTTATTAGCATCTCTGTTTTTATCAGGTTCCTAGTTATGGAACCTGCCAAAGACATGTAATAGAATAATTAAAAATATTTGCTATCATTTGCCCTATGTTTACTTTCAGTGCCCTTTGCCAGTATTTGCACGTGTCTGAACGTCTCTTCACCGGCAATCCCTTTGTCGAGCGTATTCCCGTAAAGTCTGCACCTCAGACTCGTTCTTTATTTTTGAGTTTTATACTTCTGTCTTTGACGGCAAATCTCCCAGTGTTCACCTTTATTCCTCATGCATGCTGCACTCACACGTCCTCTTCCATTGCACCGCCAAACTGACCAATCAGACCAAACCCAAATTGACCAATTGAATTGCTGTGAGGGATTAGACATACTGACCTTAGTGTTGTAATATATAGTAAATAATTGGTGTAACTTTGGTTTCAAGATTCTAGAGGACTTTTTCATACATTAATGAGGCAGGTCGACCTTTATTTCAGTAGAGCTGGGAAGTGCAATGTTATTTATCTATGGGCAACTATTATGATTCAGGTTCAGGTTGGGGAGCATGCACTGGTACAGCGTGTTACCACATCCACCACATGACGAAACACTTTGGGATCCTGGTTGGCAACCCCCCCAGGTAGACACGTGATCCAATCCCACCCTCCGGAAATGACCCTCTATCTGCCACTGCCAGGTGTTACGTGGGCATCCCCTTGGCCTGATCCAGCCACTCGGGTTCTCAACAATGAAGATCCTGTGAGCCAGATCACCCTTGGCCGTAGTGCTGTAACTGACGCTCCCTCACAATGCAGGTAATGTGCCTCATCCACGACTCCATGAGCAACCACTCATTCAACACAAAGTCAAACCAGCAGTACCCAAGGATTCTCTGAAGAGACACAGTTCCAAAGGAGTCCGTGCAGTCTTCTTCTCAGGTCAGTGGATAGCGTCCATATCTCACAACCATATAGCAAGACAGAAAGCACCAGGACTCGTCCTTTTGCATAAATAGTGGAAGCACCACACATCCCTTTCCAGTGACCTCATGCTTTCCCAATCCATCTATTGACTTCATAGGAAGAGTCACCTGAGACAGGAATGTCACTGCCGAGGTAAGTAAACCTTTCAACAAGGTTGACACTCCCTCCACAACAGACACACTGCTGATCCAAGATCCAATTATTATGGTTGTATTAAAGTTCATTATATCCATTAGGTTATTGTGTGTACATGTCAGTTATTTAGAAATTATATAAAGGTTGTGTCGCTGCCATACTGCTCCACTGTAACTTTCTATTGCTCTCTTTCAATACATTGTCTGGAAAGAATCATTATAAGGCAGAAGTCAATTAAGACGTGATATGCAACTTGACATTGAATACCCACAGCAGAAAATATTTAAAGCATATAAAGCAGAGTACATGTATACTTCAGAGCAGGCCTATTTCAATATGTGAAACCTGCATGCCCCAAAAACATTTGTATGACTTAAAAGATATGTCATCCTTAATCATTCCATCAACATTTTGTTAAAGATGTGGTGGTAACTTAATACCAATTTTAAACGAAATGCAACTTTCAACTAACGTCATGCTACACTGCACTCCGCAGTTGGGGGGATTACAAATATGGGTTTGGCCATAATTAAAGACCTTGTCTTTGAAGAAGCATGTGGAGCATCCTCCTCTCAATCCTGTATGAAATTCAATTCAGTTTACTCTTACGAAGTGCTTTTCACTAAATACAGTGCTGTCAGAATGCAATAAATGTAATAAAACAACAAAAAAAGGCATAGCCCTACATTTATATATTATAGTGTTATTAATTCAAAGAACATCATTCATTTACATAATTACTTTTGCTTTTGTATATTACAAATACACTTCATATACATCACATAAAATATATGTTGTGGTTTCTTTTTTTATTAATTTTATCTGGCACAGCAATGTTGCTGCTTCACAGATCCAGCATGTTTGGTTGTTGTTCATGAGGGGTTTACATTTTGTTTCTGTGTTTGTGTTAGTTTTCCTCCCACATTCCCAAACATGTCCAGGTTAAGTGAATTGGTGATTTCAAATTAGTCTCAGTGTGGCTGTTTGTATAGTTTGGCACCAAGCTGTAGTAAAAGAGCACAAAGCACCTATGTAGCATCTGACTGATATGGAGGTAACAGACATACCAAAGGAATAAGATGCACTGAAAAACCAGTCCAAGGCTAATTCCTGCCTTGCATGCCATGTTGAAAGGGTAGGTGTCAACCCAAGCAACCCTGAATTGAACTAATTAATTAATTTGATTAGGTTTGAAGATGTTATTTCACATAAAGCTTTCCATCAAAGCAGAACTGCAGAATTGCTTATATCAAAGACACATTGCTAAGTAAACACTAAACAGATACTCTGGAGACAGATCCTCCTTTAAGTGGAAGTTTGAAATTGTCGATTGGTCATTAAAATATGTAGATGGGCTTGGTTTTTATTTCTTATCTGGAGACGGTTCTGGGATATGCATGGTATTAAAAGGGAAGTGAAAGTTTGGAGGAACATCTTGCCTTGCATTTTCTTCCAAAGTGGACACATTAGGAAGGACATAATCAAATCTATAGATATACAGTGGAACCTCGGGTCACAACCGTAATTTGTTCCAGAACTCTGGCCGCAACCCGATTTGGTCGTGACTCGAAGTAATTTCCCCCATAGGATTGTATGTAAATACAATTAATCCGTTCCGGACCGTACCAGCTGTATGTAAATATATTTTTTTAAAGATTTTTAAGCACAAAAATAGTTAATTATACCATAGGATGCACAGTGTAATAGTAAACTAAATGTAACAACATTGAATAACACTGAGAAAACATTGAACAGAGAAAACTAACGTTGCAAGAGTTCACGCTATAGCCTTACGAACCGCTCGCTGTAAACACTTTTTTTAATGAGTTTTAAGCACAGGGGAAAAAAATGAACATTTGAGAAATTCGTAATTTATATAAAAACTAAACATAAACAACCAAGAAAAGTAACCTTGCATGAGTCGAGTTCTGGCATGAAGGAAATGAGCAGGAAGCTGGGTGGAGAGGAGATTGCAGTTTTGAGGTAAAGTCCCTCTGCGCAATGCACGCCTGACCGAGAGCAATGTACTGTACAGGAAGAGACTGAACACGGTTGTAAATCACTGGCGCGTACGAACCAGAAGGGAAACAAAATAGAGCACAAAGAGTTCACAGCGAATGCACAGGGAGAGACTGAACACATGCGGAAATCATCGGCGCGTATGAACTGGAAGGGAAACTGGCTCTTCGTCACCCGAGTGTGTGGTTGTGAACAGATGCAAAAGTTTGACGAACTTTTTGGTCATAACCCGATTTGTACATGTTCCGAGACTTTCATGACCACTGTAATTGTTTTTGAATCACAAAATTAGGGCGGCACGGTGGCGCAGTGGGTAGCACTGCTGCCTCGCAGTTAGGAGACCCAGGTCCGGTTCCTCCCTGCGTGGAGTTTGCATGTTCTCTCCATGTCTGCGTGGGTTTCCTCCGGGTACTCCGGTTTCCTTCCATGATCCAATGACATGCCGATTAGGTGCATTGGCGATCCTAAATTGTGCTTGGTGTGTGTGTGCATGCCCTGCGGTGGGCTGGCGCCCTGCCCGGGGTTTGTTTCCTGCCTTGTGCCCTGTGTTGGCTGGGATTGGCTCCAGCAGACCCCCGTGACCCTGTAGTTAGGATATAGCAGGTTGGAAAATGGATGGATGTACAAATTAAAAGTGAGAAAATAAAAAAAACACACATTTCAGTTTAAAAACTGGTATATAAACAGAAAAAGACATATTACAGAAGTCATCACCTTATGTTTCTGACAATGGTCCTGTGTGGAAGGTATCCATATTTAGTGGACACTGCCATTACAAAAGTTCATCTCCCCAACTTACCATTTTGTTAAAGTGACACAAGAGTAAAGAACACGTCAAAGTTACTAGTAATGTATTGTACTGCATCAAACTGGAACCCATACACAAGAAAAGGTGAAAAAACACATACAGTGTCACACACAGTTGGAACTCATTTCTGCAGCAGTGGGCAAAAAGTAAGTCATCTCATGGGACAATCATCGAAAAACAGACATGGGCCCACTTCAGATGTCCCTTACCCACATCATTTGTGTCTTTGTGATGAACTATCAATAAAATCTTACACAAACAGTACGAGAACTTTCAATCCCCACATTATACCAGTAAATGATGTAACTCTCCTGGAGTTGTGCGGTGACCATGCTAGGCTCACTATACTGCCCTAAAATCTCCATAATTCTCCAAATTGGTAATCGAGCAGGGTTGCAGAAAAAAAAACAGAAATGGCTTTGTTAAGTTATGCGACTCATTGAAAGACACACTGCATAATATTTTCCTATGGCAATAGTAAATGTTGCAACTTCCATGTGTTTGGTGCTGTTACAACTATAGGGGTTTTTGAATACTGCCATTGTTATTTTTGACAGTTTTAAGTATTTCACAATATGATCAATGCTATGAGTTCATGTTTCTGTTATTTTTTTTGTTATTCTGCAATATCCCATTTTGTTTTCGCAGTTTGGGACATGGCACTGCCATTCTGCAGTTTGCTTGGCAACGACTCCTTTTGTTGTCCCATGACAAATGGAAGTTACGCCAGATAATGTCAGCAAGTCAACCAGAATTGACCCAAGTCAGACATCCACGTTTCTAAATAAATATAAAAAAAAATTCATGAGTATCTAGTGGTTGAGGAATTAGGGATTTTGGGCTTTTTTGCATGTGTATTCCGACAAAAATTTTTGATTAGCTTTTTGGGCCTTTTGTCTTTTTGGCTTGAGATCCATTTTTTTTAGTTTGAACACTGTTTCCTCTCTTGATCTTTAACCAGCTATGTTTTAAATATCTGCTGTTACCAGACTCTAGCAGAAGAGGTGGTACTCGAAAGAGTTCAAGCAAAACTCCTTTCATTGCTTAAGCTCTTGTAATTTATTTCAAAAATAAGAACAGGTCAAGAAAGAAAGGAAAATTTTTAGTATTTATATAGTAGCTCTTAAACAGGAACGTTCATGACATGTCCAGTGGTTGGCCCATCGCACAAACCAGTGAGATCCTAAAAAGAGAACTCTTCGTAGACAAGTCATCTTCTTTAGCAGAGCTAAAAGAGCATTTTTAAATACAAAGGTGTGAATTTTAAAGATTGTATTTGATCTGAGAGGTAGATGGGTATAGAAATATCTAGCGGTCTGCATGTTTTGCTTTCAATCCTAATTTTTAACAAAGTATAAGGTTTTTAGCTGCTTTGGTCCTAGATGAACATGAGAACTACAGTACCAGGTTAGCAGGAGGTGAGCAGCTTCAGTATAAATAGTGCTAACAGAGTGGTGGTGTGTAATGTACATTACTCCCTACAGATTTTATTTTTTCTCCAGCCGTCTGGAGTTTTTTTGTTTTTTCTGTCCCCCCTGGCCATTGAACCTTACTCTTATTCGATGTTAATGTTGATTTATTTTGTTTTATAATTATGTCTTTCATTTTTCTATTCTTTAATATGTAAAGCACTTTGAGCTACTGTTTGTATGAAAATGTGCTATATAAATAAATGTTGTTGTTGTTAATGTGCTATTTAACCTCTCCAGCAAACCAGGTCAGATAATCACCTTTTTGGTCACAAAGTATATTTACTCCCTATATATAAAATCCTAAGCCTAAAGGTGCAATGATTTTGTGCAACAATTTTATGTGACATTTTTATTTTAAAACCTACATATATATGTTTGGTATCATTCTTTTCAGAATTTATCGAACGTTAATGTGATGTTGTTAGATTTTCAGATTCTTATTCCATTTTTAAATTATAAACTAAAAAATATCAAGAACTAATGCTGTATTTGTTTCCCATTGTATCACCATTTAACACTAGAATTACCAGAGACTACGAAAAAACTCGTAATTCCGTCCCACCTTAAATCGCTTCTTAAATCCCTTCACACCTCTCCGCCAGCGCCCTTTGTCTTCTAAATGTGCTGATAAAGAGAAGCTAGGAGCTAGGAGTGAAAATGTTTCTTTGCTATTTGGACTTCAAGCTTCATACATTACATAGTTTATGCCTACATTTTGTCATCTACTACTAGAATATAAAAAACGTTTCTGTTTTAACAATGTGTTGACACAGATTACTGTAGAAACGGAACATGAAATGCGTGTGTTCCAAATAACGATCTATTATTTCCACTCTAAAACTCCACTTCACTCCCAGATACTCAATCAAGGCATGAGCTGAGAGAAGTTCGTGCACGTTCTAAATTGGTGGGGGGATGGAATAGCCGGCTGCTCCAAGCTTCTCTTTATCAGCACATTTAGAAGACAAAGGACGCTGGCGGAGAGGTGTGAAGGGATTTAAGAAGCAGTTTAAGGTGGGACGGAATTACGAGTTTTTTCGTAGGCTCTGGTAATTCTAGTGTTAAGAGGGGGTTTTGGAGGAGCAACTGCGTCTCCTTGGGATGCGATCAGCCCCCCTCTTCACAAGGTGAGTGGTAGAGATGCAAAATGGCTGGAGTGTAGCACATGCCAGGGGGTTGGTGAGCAAAGCTAGCAGAGGGGAACCTTCTAGTACATTGATAAATAAGAGCTACTAAGAATTCTGTGTTATTTTACATGAAACATTCAAAGTAAACTGACATATTTTTTTTGTTATGCTAGAGTACTAAATTTAAATATTTACAATTTATGCTAGCATTGATTCTCAAAATCATTGCAATTGTAATTGCAACTGATTTCTTTGAATTGAAATATTATTTTTAAATTATTTTAAAATTCAGCAGATTTGACATTTGTGAATGAACAGCTGGATGCTCAGCTGTTAGTATTCTATTTTTTAAATTATTGTATAAACATTGGCAAGCCAAGAACATGCTGTGTTGATATACTGCTTGTAAGTCTCTCAATTGAAGTCTTAAGTTTGTTCATCAAAATGATCACTAATATGCAAATAAAATTTAGAAACATTATCAAAATTCGAGCTATTATCCCAAGAATGGTAAAAACATCAGAAGGAATATTGGATCAGGAAATTGAAGAAGTATAATCAAAGTCAGGGATAGAGAAGAAAAGTCAAAATCTAAGTTAAACAAAACAAAACAAGAATTAGTTTACTCAAAATGCTAACCAGAATTCGAAATGAAGAAAATAGTTTGTCCTAAACAGAAATTTATTACCATTCCATTTGTTTTTTGTGAAAGAATCCAAATTCTTGGACATTAGGAGGAATGCAGAAATACCTTTTATAGGTCTTGCTTATGACATCACAACTTCCTGGTGTCACATGATTACAACTGAATGCTACTAAGTATGTGGCTGTGAGCCTCACAAAATTATAACCACTGAATGAGCCAGTAACAAAACAACCAAAAGGGCTCAGGATGAATAATTTAATACTGATTATAATGTTTAGTATATAATGTATTTATATTATAATGTATAATGTATAATATTATGAAAACAATAAATCACAAAATACTGTACAAAGTCTCAACCTGTGGGGCGCGCCCCTGAAGTAACAAAAAAGGAGGTGCGAAGATGTGAAAAAAAGAAAACAAGAATCGAAAATATGAAAAATACATCTATTGAAACCAAAACAAATTAACTTAAACTACATTCTGATACTAGAAAAATAAATATAGAGTTAGATAAATGTCGATAAAAGTTAAGTAGGTATAATAAAACTTGTAGCGGTGTATCGGCAGCAAAAAATATAGGAATACATTTTATTAGGGTTTCAAAAAAATGTCAGGGGGGTGCGATTAAAACTGTTATGAAAACTTAAAATACTTAATAGGTTGAGAAACACTGCTGTACAAGCATTAAAGTTTTTTTTTTTGTGTCAGAAGTGGGCTTAGGCTCCCTCCTTAGCTACTCCTTTGGTCTGCCTTTTGGAGCCAGCCAGTTTGGAGTTTGGTGAGCCTATGACAGTTTACCAGTGCCAACCATGTTAACTTAGCGTCCTCATTCAGGCTTAGCACTCAGGAAAGCTTTCCCACCGATCTGCGGTTCTAAAATCAGATGCACAGTGTTGATGCCATAAGAGCTCAAACGATCATATGCTTGTACACTGAGTATACTTTAAAGTGATGTAGGTGATTTGCTTGAAGGGAGACCCAGAATCAAGTTGTCCACATCCCAGTTCAAACACTCTGCTCCCCCACTAAACTGGCCCCTTCTGTCATTAAAGAGTTAATGCTGGTCCACACAATGAGTGGAAAATCATTTGTGAAAAACAGGGGCAGTATTTGTCAAGTGTCTCTGAATTACCCTTAGGAATTGCACTTAAAGTCAGATTTGGATAAGAATTTGTTCTACCTCAGAGTAGGGCATGAGAAATATTTATGAAGCATCCTTCTCCCACTTCAATCAAGGAGTTATAATTTCCATTTAAGAATGAATGACGTTACAATTTTACATCAGCCTGAGCCTTAAAGTTATGCTCATGATGATGTTTTGTTTCATGGAAACCATGATAACACTTTGTAGTATTCTGGTACTAATGCTACGGCTTTACGACAAAGACAAAAATAATAATAATAATAATAATAATAGAAGAAGAAGAATGAAAACATAATAATATAGGATATTGCACTACGCTGCACATTATTGTTGCCAGTTTGCAACAACGTAAAGAATAATACTGTAACAAAAGCCAAGATGCAAAGACTGAGAAACTCACACTGAATAAAATAAATTCCAAAACAGAATGGATTGATGGATGATCTGTACTTTCAGAAGAATCCCCTTTCAACCGTTATGGCAGCCAAAAGTGCATTGTAAAGAAACAGTTACAGTGAAACTAGCCACGTCATCATTTCTGAAGTCACTCATTCAGTGCCCCAATTGTCGTCCACTGTACCATGCCGTGCCTCTCTCAGGAATTCCTCCTTATCTCTGAGGGTCCCTGGGAGTCATTGAATGCCTTCTTGAACCTTGTGAGCTTGTCAATTGTACCAGGAATGTTCCGGGGGCGTCTGGAATGAAGAGCTTAGTGTACCTGTGTGTCATTTTGTCGTCAATTAGCCCTGCTTATCTTCTGGGAAATATGCTGCGTATTACAGTACATCAATGCAATTTGCATCCATGAACACCTATGTGTTGATACTGTAATATTGCCTGCAGATTTCAATTGACATATGCTGCTCATCAACACTTGAGGCAGTGATCTTTATGTGCGTGCCGATTTGGATGAATGCAGCTTTCTTTAACATTACCTCATGTGGTGTGATGGGAAAATGTATTAATCTGCATATTGCCTCACACATTTGGTGCAAAATTTGAGAAATGGTTGATTGTGGCATACCCAAATCATCACTATTGCAAAGCTTCATTTTACATGAAACGTTACCACTGGTGCCCTGCCCAGGGTTTGTTTCCTGCTTTGCACCTTGTATTGGCTGGGATTGGCTCCAGCAGACCCCCGTCACCCTGTAGTTAGGATATAACGGGTTGGATAATGGATGGATGGACGTTACCAACACTTTCAGTTTGGCTGGCAGCGAATGACTTCTTTGCGTAAATGTAGTGATTACATGGACATACAGGATATGTTATAAATATTATTCAGTCTCCTGGGGTGGGCTTGCGTCCTGCCTGGGATCTGTTTCCTGCCTTGCGCCCTATGTTGGATGGATTATTCAGTCTCTGGCAAATCTTTTTCTTTTTATGAGTTCATTGCTGTCCAGCATTTCTAACAAATTCATTCATTTTTATTTGAAAATGTACTTTTTTGCACACTTCTTTCAAGTTTTATTCTCATGGTTTTACTAAACTGACATTTTTTTCTGATTTTGAAGAACCATTTGTCTTCCCACTCGCCCTGATCCGTAACTATCAATGTCCTGGTTAAAGGAAGATGCTGTGGGTACTTGGGCACCATAATAAAGCATAATAACAAGTCATTTACCCTACTAAAAATAACATGGCCAAGCTTATACAAAAAAGCTATAAAATTAAGCAATGATAAATAATAATAATCAAAATGTTATAAGCAACAAAAACAACAGAAGTTTTCAAATTATAACAGGTGACACCTGCTAATGTATCAAGGTAGCAAGCAAATCACATTTGGCTAGTTACTTGTGCTAAACCTGCAACTGTCTGGCCCAGATAAATCTTTTAATTTCACCAAATTGCGTACCGCTAAATTAGAGCTGCTGACAGCTTTTCAGTTTCAGTTCTGTATATTTGGATCCCCATAACACAATAAGCACAATCTGCACTCATACAACCATTCTGGTTAATTATCACCTGTGTGTAATCATCATTAAGTGAAAACAGTGAATTAAACCTACAGTAGCGGGTGTTTCCGTATATTACTTTCATATTGCTGTGATTGGGTGGACAGAATTGCACAAGCCGCTCTGAAAGTTTGTGGCACCAACCATGTATCTATATTTAATTGGCACAAAATAAACAAAACTGTGCTCGACGGCACCAATAACAGAACATTACAGGATATTGGCTGGTTCAACATAAAAGGGTTCCTCTTATGGAGGTTCACATATTGATTAGGACCTTGTTCCAGGCCAAATTCAGATCAAACAGTAGACAACCTACTCTGGGCACTGTCAGGTTTCCACAGATTCGCCAACTGGAAGGGAAGGTCTGACTCTGAGTGCTGCAGGTCATTTGCCATCTCCTGGTGGCTTCTCGGAGCTGTAGGTGGGAAGGGAGAAACCAATAACGTGGTACCGCTTACCTCACAGAGCCAGGAAGATTATCTCCAGATCCACATTGCTTTATGGACAATAAGGTGCCGACGCTCATTTGAAGAGGTAGGCAGTTGTTTTCACACATTTCTGAATTCACAGTGAAACTTAGAGTTTGGCTTCTCAAAAAATTTCCCAAACTTCACTATGGATTGGCAAAAGATTCTTTCAACTCTGTGATTTTTACAGGCTCATAATAATATATGTTTTACATTTAGGTATGAATAAACTGCAGCAGAGTTAAATTTTATTGAATATAATTAAGTAATTAAAACTGCATGCTGCATTGTGAATTTAACCAAAGACTGATGCTGTAAATTTTGCTGTGGAACAGATAGTACTAGTGACCTACTTGAAAACCATTTGCCTGTTTTCTTGGGTAAATACCGATGAGCTCCATTTTTTTATATGTTACCTTTAAATTGCAAAACTTTTTTTAAAGTAGTCACTGTACCTTTAAGAAAGCCAAACAACCCCTGTTTTCTGTTGTACTTTTGGTTACATTTTGTCTGCTGTTGCTGTTTTGGTTAAATTTTTGAACATGTGGAGGATATCATACGGTATAATCAGTCGAGGCACAAATTAATCACTGATGGAATACTGTGAAAGAAAACTAAGAATAAAGTGGACATGTCATTTATGAAATATTTTACAAATGTAATAATAGACCTATGGGAAAAAAACATTTATCCTTCTCTTTAAGGCTCCAGTGAACACTAATCATTTGATATATCTTTGCTTAGAGAAGCTGTAAGAGCTATTTGCATCCAGACCTCACTTTATAGTATAATATAGTGTCTATTGATATCCCACTAGAGAAGCAGAACAGCACTCGGCTGAGCCGAAATGCTTTCCGGTTTTATAATACATTTATAAGGCATGCTGTAAAGCTCCTTTTTATAACACAGCTTATCCTAAATCAAACAAAAAGCAGGGAAATTGCCTCTGTGCTCTCTATCTTTTACCAATCGATACAGGAGCTCAAAACGAGCCGCCAGACCTTTTCTAAGCTGCTGACTCAAAAAACTTTGAGCATTGTCTTCATCTGTATGGAGCCGCATTTATTTCTGTACACGGAGTGCTGTAATCTCACACATGACGTTCTGAGCTAACTGTCTGGGGACATTTGATACATAGAGATCTGACAGCTATTTTAATCTGCTTAGGAATGTTCACAATACGGACAATTCGTTTTCTCAAAATCAAATCTTCTGCACAGTTGATGACAAGGATGGCAACATTTACTAGAGCGCCTCATTTATGTCAGCTAAAACTGCCTCTGTTAGAGTGATTATAATAATGCTTCCTTACTCGGATGGGCAGTATTTGGCTCATGCATTAGAGATGCAAAGAAACGCATCAAGCTTGTGTGTTAAACCAGTCCACTGCAGAAAACAAGCATTCACATAATCTCACTCATTCATCTATCCATTTTATAGCTTGTCTATCCAGTTTACAGTCATGCTGAACCTTCATTAGGAGCAGAAAGGAATCTACCTTAGACAGGGCACCAGTCAATAGTAGGCCACACGCTTATTCACACAGGACAAGGCGAAAACATGCAAACTTTATTCAGTATTCTGGGATTTGTAAATAAGACTTTGAACCTGTGTGAAAACAGTGTTAGCAATTGTACCACTGTGCTGTTATTATGCTGTCATGCTGGTAATGCTGTCATTATGCAAAATGCATTCAACTAAAGGCAAAACAAGAAGATTATTTACATGAATGGTGTTATTAATCATTAGAACTACACTATGACATTCTCAAACCAGTGCAATCCAATTCATGACCATGGTGGGGCAAAACTTCTACTAGTAGCATTATATACAAGACAGAAGGCAACCTTGAGCCATCACAGGGCCTGCTCTCACATTTGTTAAGATGCCAATTTTAAATCACCAATTAACTATGAAACTATGGGAGAAAACCCATTCACACGTTGAGGAGTACATGCAAGGGCAATAACGAGACATGGGAATCGAACCCAGAACACTGCATCCTTGAGGCAGCAGTGTTAACAACTGTGCTACACTTAATCCAAGCAGAATAATAACAGAAAAGAAAATAAACACTGGATGTCCTGACAATAAAGTTGTTGTGATTGTTATCTGTTCACCTAATTTCAATCTAATGTTCTTGTTTATTCTTATTATCTATTCATATTTATAACTCGCTTGTTCATTTAAGGGGCATGAACAGCTGGTGCCGCTGCAGGCAGAATGAAGCACCAAAGCACACCTATACACATAATTGCACTCATTAATACTGTTTATTATTATTATTATTATTATTATTATTATTATTATTATTATTATTATTGTCTATCCTCCAGTTTGTTCCTATCTTTCATTCAGAACTGCCAGGACAGGCTTTGACTTCCCACTACATTGAAACTGGACTGAGGACATTCATGAATTATTATTATGGATAGAAATATTATTTAGAGGTGTACTAGCAACTGTAATATTAATATTAATACAATAAACACATATAAGACTAAGTATCAATTGCATAAACATCTCATTATGTTCATTATTAAAATGATTTCCTTATCCACTTTCTCTCAGTTTCAGGTTCATTTTATTATTACTGACAATAATCAGCTTTAATATTCAGTTTAATATGAACAGTCATTTAAATAAATAGCAACATATCAGTGATAATATTAAGAATAATAACCCTGTAGTCTCATCTCATACTGCTGCAACTTTGTATAACTGTCTATCAACATTGATTAAATGGATGAGTTGAAGGATAGACAATTATCTCATATGAGTTAGTTTACTTACGTGGTCCAGTGGAGAAAAGGTGCTGCAAATGTTTTATTATAACATACCCATGAAAGAAACAAATACATAACAACATAATATGATGTGATATGATATGAAAGACGTAAACACAGTTATTACCATTACTAAGACAAAACAGCAATGGCATGTTAAACAGAATGACAGATTTGGCTTTTTTATGTCCCCTGAGTCAAGAGCAGGACATGTTCCGGAATGCGCAGACTGAGTTAGAATAGGATGTCTAATAGTCTGTCTGTCTGTCTAACTCACCTGTCTCTCGGGCTAATTATTGTGATTTGTGAAGTTCGGGTCCTATAGCAGTACAGCAGTTTACCAGTGTGCAGAATTCATAACTGGATGAGTTAGGCAGAAATGCAGCTCTGTTCTAACTTCTCAAGTAAAACTCCTAGCTATGCAGGGATAAATTCATTGCACAAAGCAATAAGAAAGACGGCAGCAGCAGACAGAACCATCCAAGTGTTCTCTCAGACAGCTGCTGTTTCCTAGTCTGCAGTGAAAACAGAGAGAGAAAAAGAGGGAGAGCAAACCTGTCCTCCTGTCAAAAACAATATGACCTCTAAATGGCTAATGAAGAATAAACCCAGACACAGACACACACGCGCACGCAGACATACATTCAGAAGCAACCGAGTGGCAACATATTGAATGATACACTTACCCTTCAAAATGACAGGATATTCCAAAGCAGCAGATAATTGTAAAGTAATCCACAGCAAAGGATTTCAGAGAAAAGGCAGCTTGTTCAGCTCCATACAACACAGTACCTGCAAAGGCAGTTAGGAGGGGAAGTAGACTTGAGCTTAAATTAGCTGTCACAAAGTTTGCTGCTGACTGCTCTGACCATCTGCACAACTAAAGTGTTTCACAGAAGACAGACACCTCCAGGAGAGCAGAGCCCCTTGTATTCAGACAATCCAAGATTTCCACACTGCAGAAGCAGTACTCCAAGAAGTTACAGCTACTAGAAAGAGTGTGCGTGAGTGAGCGCCGGTTTGTGCGAGCATGTTTGAAAGAAAGGGCTGGAGTAAGTGATCAGAGCCAGCCCTCTGAGACTCTGCCTCGAGGTTTCAGATTTCACAAGCAACTGGCAGCACCAATGTACTCTGCCAACTTGCTTTGTCAGGGACTGCCCCCTCTCCACTGCACCAGAGCTCATCACTTACAGTAGCTACCTCTCTGGGGAAATTTTTTTTTTTGGTTATGCCACTATTCTGCCATTTCTCCAGAAAAACCTGCTTTGCATTGTTACCTGTTTAACACTTTGTGTGCCAGGCTCGACTGAGCTTAGCTGCTACTGACTGAGTGCAAAGGCACCAGTGGGTGTCTTTTAGTTAAAAACATAATTCTGGCTCAGCCGGCGTACTGAATGATCAATAATCCTAACAAATGCTGGGGAATTTACAAAGAGGGAGCCATTCTCACTTAAAAAATATTTTACTTCTGAAAATTCATGCAGAATCCAAATATCATTTAGATTATTCTATTTTTTGAAAAATACTTTGGCTCTTAAAGGATGAATATAAATGAGAATTATTAATGTATAAATTTAGATTTCTTTGAAAACTTTCCAAAAATACATTTCTTCATTTTCACTCACATTATTTTTCATTAGGGAAGGCGCTTGCTGGGTCATCAGTTTCATTTCCTCTATGAAAACTGCCTGCCCAGTCTCCCACAGATGCACACAAACATTATGCTTAAAGTGTAAGAGATACATGCACATTACATGAGGATGAAGAGAAAAGAACATAAATCCACCCTGATGAATGAATGACTGGCAATGTGCATTGTTGTCAAAATACATACCAAATGTTACACTTTTATTATGAACACCAAAAGGAGAGGTCACAAAGAACGAAATTTGAGCATCTAAAAGAAAGAAAGAAAGAAAGAAATCAATCAGTGTTTGGAAGTAACTATCAACAAAATTTTAATTACATAATATAGACGATACGTGAGGCAGACATTGTGTGGAAAGTGCCTATCCTGACGTTTCTATCATACCCACCACCCCTTCTGTTGTGAAACTATGCGTGTCTCAGAGATGCCTGCAAGATGGAAATCTCCGCTTCAACAATGTGCGGACACAAGAGTCGGAGCGTGACTGGTCTTGTTTGAAGATAACAGAAGCGGCTGTCAGCAGAGATCTGAGGTTCCATGTAACAACTGTCAAGAGCCATCAGAAGTAATTGGCTGAACTGATCCCGGGTAAAAGAGGTAACCCCCCTCCCACTACCCCCAAGACCAATTACCATTGTTTTTCTTTGTGAACACAGCCAAGTCTCACTAAACAGAGCAAAGAAAACATGACAATATTCTGTTGTCTCTCACAGCATGCCTCCACTTACTTAGACAATAAACACAGTTTATTTTATATTGTGCAATTGTGTAGTGTAAGAAAACTCACCGTTTTCAATTTTAGAGATGTAGTACTATTACAGTATATATTTTATACTATTGGTGTAATTTAAGTGACTTGCTAAAGGATATGGTGGGACTCAGTGATGTAAACTGAACTTAAATTTTTACTTTGTAATCTTACCCAAGGCATAGTTTCTGGAGGCTGCATGGGAGTATAATAACCCAGTCTATATGTGTTTTGTAGATCTACAAAAAGGATATGACCATGTCCCCTTATTGGAGGTGCAGCAGGAATATGGGGTAAGAGGGCTGATCTTGTGTGCCGTTCATTTCCTGTCTGAATGCAGTGAGGGTTGCATCCTAATAAAACATCACCACACCTATTCGTGGTTTTTATTTGCAGGATATCAAGGCACAGCCAAGGATGTGAGGATGTCCATTTTGGGAGGCTAAGGGTAGCATTGTAGCGTTATGCAGATGATGTTGTCCTCTTTGCCTCAGCTGATTGCAACTTTCAGTACACACTTAAGCAATTTGAAAAAGAGTGGATTTCTCTCTTCAGGGGCCTCATTTATAACACTTTGCATGAATCTGAGCGTGAAAGTATTTGCACACCAAAAACCAGGAAAATACACACCTAAAAAAATAAGATTTAAAAACCCAGTGTTCAATTTACCCTTTATAAGTCACAAT
Organism: Polypterus senegalus; assembly: GCF_016835505.1. NCBI lineage: Eukaryota > Metazoa > Chordata > Cladistia > Polypteriformes > Polypteridae > Polypterus > Polypterus senegalus. The sequence goes on along the minus strand of NC_053157.1, from coordinate 67,161,524 downwards.
CACTTTGTAAATATGCATACATAAACGCATGTTGAATACCGTCATGACACATCCATATATGCAGCATGCTAGTAAACCTCATACATGCAGTCACAATGCCACAGAACTTGATTGGCTGATAGAGATGCCTTGGGCCTGATGCATCGAGTCAACACCACGTATCTGGCTGTGCTCCACAACTAAGAGCACAAGATCATGTACAACATTATAACACCTCAGCGTTCTCGGGGTAAAGAAAAGACTAAGGTACTAGCATCTAGCCGCTGTCACCTGACACATGTACTGAAGTGATTGGCCTTACAATGAATAGTTGATACCATATGAAAAAGTAAGGGTTCAACCTTACCAACAACCTCACAAAGTTACTTTGCCTCAAAAACAAAGAATCACAGTCTTACTCAGGCCGCAAAGATGCAATGTTTCTCAGCCACCTCATGGCATCATACATGACTTGTGGTTTAATGGAATGTCTTCTTCTTCTTCTTCTTTTGGCTGCTCCCGTTAGGGGTCGCCACAGCAGATCACCTTCTTCCATATCTTTCTGTCCTCTGCATCTTGTTCTGTTACATCCATCATCTGCATGTACTCTCTCACCACATCCATAAACCTTTGCTTAGGCCTTCCTCGTTTCCTCTTCCCTGGCAGCTCTATCCTTAGCATCCTTCTCCCAATATACCCAGCATCTCTCCTCTGCACATGTCCAAACCAATGCAATCTTGCCTCTCTGACTTTGTCTCCCAACTGTCCAACTTGAGCTGACCCTCTGATGTACTAATTTCTAATCCTGTTCATCCTCGTCACGCCCAATGCAAATCTTAGCATCTTTAACTCTGCCACCTCCAGCTCTGTCTCCTGCTTTCTGGTCAGTGCCACCGTCTCCAACCCATATAACAAAGCTGGTCTCATTACCATCCTGTAGACCTTCCCTTTTACTCTTGCTGATACCCGTCTGTCACAAATTACTTCTGACACTCTTCTCCACCCATTCCACCCTGCCTGCACTCTCTTTTTCACCTCTCTTCCACAAGCCCCATTACTCTGTACTGTTGATCCCAAGTATTTAAACTCATCCACCTTCACCAACTCTACTCCCTGCATCCTCACCATTCCACTGACCTCCCTCTCATTTACACACATGTATTCTGTCTTGTTCCTACTGACCTTCATTCCACTCCTCTCTAGAGCATATCTCCATCTCTCCAGGATCTCCCCAACCTGCTCTCTACTATCGCTACAGATCACAATGTCATCAGCAAACATCATAGTCCACGGGGACTCCTGTCTAATCTCGTCTGTCAACCTGTCCATCACCATTGCAAATAAGAAAAGGTTCAGAGCTGATCCCTGATGTAACTTGAATGCATCCATCACTCCTACCGCAGACCTTACCACTGTCACACTTCCCTTCATACATATCCTGTACAACTCTTACGTACTTCTCTGCCACTCCCGACTTCCTCATACAACACCACAGTTCCTTTCGAGGCACCCTGTCATATGCTTTCTTCAGGTCCACAAAGACGCAATGCAACTCATTCTGGCCTTCTCTAAACCTCTCCATCAACAGCCTTAGAGCAAACATTGCATCTCTTTCTTGGCATGAAACCATACTGCTGCTCACTAATCATCACCTCACTTCTTAACCTAGCTTTCACTACTCTTTCCCATAACTTCATGCTGTGGCTCATCAATTTTATTCCCCTGTAGTTACTGCAGTCCTGTACATCCCCCTTATTCTTAAATATTGGCACCAGTACACTTCTTCTCCACTCCTCAGGCATCCTCTCACTTTCCAAGATTCCATTAAACAATCTGGTTAAAAACTCCACTGCCATCTCTCCTAAACACCTCCATGTTCCATAAGTATGTCATCTGGACCAATGGCCTTTCCATTTTTCATCCTCTTCATAGCTGTCCTTACTTCCTCCTTGCTAATCTGTTGCACTTAATGATTTACTATCTCCACATCATCCAACCTCTTCTCTCTCTCGTTCTCTTCATTCATCAGCCATTCAAAGTTCTCTTTCCATCTGCTCAACACACTCTCCTTGCTTGTGAGTACGTTTCCATCTTTATCCTTTATCACCCTAACCTGCTGCACATTTTTCCCAGCTTGGTCCCTCTGTCTAGCCAATTGGTACAGGTCCTTTTCTCCTACCTTAGTGTCCAACCTGTCATACAACTCATCATACACCTTTTCTTTAGCCTTCACCACCTCTCTATTTACCTTGCGCCTTATCTCCTTGTACTCTTGTCTACTTTCTGCATCTCTCTGACTATCCCACTTCTTCTTTGCCATCCTCCTCCTCTGTATATTCTCCTGTATTTCCTCATTCCACCACCAGGTTTCCTTTTCCTCCTTCCACTTTCCAGATGTCACGCCAAACACCCTTCTTGCTGTAACCCTTACTACATCTGCTGTAGATTCACAGCTGTCTGGTAACTCTTCACTGACACCCAGTGCCTGTCTCACTTCCTCCCTAAACTCAACCTTGCAGTCTTCCTTTTACAACTTCCACCATTTGATCCTTAGCTCTGCCCTCACTCTCTTCTGATCTCCAACGTCATCCTACAGACCACCGTTCTATGCTGCTTAACTACACTTTCCCCTGCCACCAATCAATCTCCTTCAGATCAACTCTTCTGCATAGGATGTAATCTAGCTGTGTGCATCTTCTTCCACTCTTGTACGTAACCCTATGTTCCTCCCTCTTCTTAAAATAAGTATTCACCACAGCCATGTCCATCCTTTTGGCAAAATCCACTATCCTCTGACCTTCATTCCTCTCCTTGACACCATACCTAACCATCACCTCCTCATCTCCACTGTTCCCTTCACCAACATGCCCATTGAAATCCGCTCCAATCACCTCTTTCTGTCCCTTGGGTACACTGTTCATCACTTCATCCAACTCACTCCAAAATTCTTCTTTCTCACCCATTGCACACCCAACTTGTGGTGCATAAGCACTAACAACATTCATCATCACACCTCCAATTTCCAGCTTCATAATCATTACTCTGTCTGACACTCTTTTCACCTCCAAAACACTCTTGACATACTGTTCCTTCAGAATAACCCCTACTCTATTTCTCCTCCCATCCACACCATGATAGAACAATTTGAATCCACCTCTGATCCACCTGGCCTTACTCCCCTTCCATTTAGTCTCTTGCACGCACAATATATCAACCTTCCTTCTCTCCATCGTATCTTCTAACTCTCCCCTTACCAGTCATACTGCCAACATTCAAAGTTCCTACCCTCAGTTCCATTCTCTTTACTGTCCTCCTCTCCTCCTGCCTTCAGACATGTCTACCCCCTCTTCTTTTCCTTCTTCTCTTTTGGCCAACAGTAGCCCAATTTCTGCCAGCACCTGGTTGGCTAAAAGTACTGGTGGCGGTCGTTGTTAACCCGGGGCTCGACCGATCCAGTATGGAAATTTGTATTGTTGTCTGCATATTGATTTGGCAATTTTACACCGGATGCCCTTCCTGACATAACCCTCCCCGTTTATCCAGGCTTGGGACCGGCACAAAGGAACACACTGGTTTGTGCATCCCCTGTGGCTGGGTTGTTTAATGGAATGTAACAGCTTAAAGTTAACAAAAACAGCTTCATCCTCGCTAGGTTCCCTTATTTAAATATGAGTGCAGTATAGTGCTCTGATTACATCAGGAGAACTGGGCACTGCTCCTTTTCATATTGACAATAACATATTATGTTTTACATATGTGAATCCACACCATACAAAAACTGGATGTAGTGTCTCACTGGTCGGTTAATGGATTTTAGGATAGCAGGCATGAGGGAGTGAAGCTTGGCCGAGATATTCCTGACCTGACATCCTGTTAAGTGAGAAGTGACAACAGCTAGCTGATGTTAACTAGCAGAAAATAAAAAAGGTCTTCAGTACATAGTTTTGCCATGTTTAAAGGAGCAGTAAAGTACAATCATTTTCATCGTTCTTGAGGTTTGATATGTTTGTCATGTCAAACTACATAATAATAATGGCTTGGTAATATGATTTATTGTGTGTAGGTATTGTCACTTAGCTGTTTTGCCTGGATTTCCCATCTTGATCAAGTGTGTTGTCATTTCCAATTGTCCCCAAAATTCTGTGTCACAGGGATGTTAGATTAGAGTCGCCGTAAATATACAAACTTTCGCTGCAAATTTTCTTTTATAAATCCCGACTTTTGCATGGGAAGTTGCATACGCACATTTCAAGCCTCTTTTTGTGCATACACCAAGGTAAGAGGGGAACAACTGCCGTTACAGGAGGAGTTCAAGTAGGAGTTCCACCTAGAGCCTCTCAGAGAACATCCCACTGAGAGTCTGCACACCAAGAACATGCTGGAGGGATTATATCTTTGGGCTGACTTGGGAACACCTGGAAATTCACCAGAAAGAGCTGAAAGCTGGGGAAGTCGGGGCTAACCTAATTGGCCTGTTGCCTACACAGCCAACACCAAGAAAAGTGGTTTCAGACAATGAGATGAGAAGTATACAGCAATTCACAAAAGAAGCTTAATAAACAAAGTAAAACGAAATTAACCATCTCTGCATACACAATATATTTAAATTTCACACATTTCACAAAAATCAAACAAGAACAAGAAGCTAAATAGCTGCACACGGAATTTCTAAGTGAAAATCATTAAATTTGCTTTTCTCAGCTCTTCAAAGGTTTGGCCTTTTGCCCAACAAACAACGATTCCTAGTTTGCAAATATTAAAAAAAAAATAAACATGATGGTACTTTTACTGCATCACACTTAATACATTCCATATTTCGAAGTTGTCAAATATTGTGATACACCTAACAATGATCCCACTGAAACTTGTGCACAGCTGAACTAAGGATTAAGACTTGGGAAATAAATGCTGGAAAGGTTTTTGCTATCCTAACCAATGGTGGTCCTGCTACAGGGAGAGCACAAAAAGGTACTGCAAAGCTAATTGAAGATCAAATTGACCAAACCATTCTATTCACCAAGAATTGTAACACAGCTCATTCTACATTAGGAAAAATTGTCAGTTTTGGGGTTTCTCTCACCACAAAGACACACAGAGACTTTATATTTCAATATTAAAAAGTGAATTAAAGGATATTATTACTCATATCTATAGGGCAGACAATTGATATATTTGGAGATATTTGCTAATAGAGTTAAAATATAAGAGTCATCTCCATCTTAATACAGAGTCCCATCAAACAATGTGATATTCAATTTAAACTGTTATACTGATACTTGACTGTTAGCATAACTTACTTCATTTATAACCACTGTGATAAATAAAAAAGCACAGAGACACAGGTTAAGTGTTAGGGAACATCCCCGTATATTATGGTATTTTTCTGTGGATGGAAGCAGAGAAAAACATCAGTGCCCCTTTCCAGTTCCCCCTCTCTAGGTTTTCTACATGCCATCAAGCCTTTTGACTGTCCCTTAATTACGCTTATGTGACACCACCTGACTATGTTTGTACATGGAAAGTTCTTTTCACACATAAAGCCCATGTTTCTCTCAGCTCACAACAAGCATACACCACTGGATCACGCAGACATTTTTGTGAGACTGTAAATATCTAAAATTCACCATGCATCCAACAGGTCCACAAGGAAAACAGGGGCAGGAAACACAAAAAATACTGTAATAACAATAATGTAATGGGAGGAACCAAGGTTCAGTTGTTAGCCTGATCGCTGTCTATGTGGAGTTTGCAGTTTCTCTCTCCAACTGTGCGGTTTGTTCTCCAAGTATCCCAGTATTACTCCCACACATTTGTTATGTTAATTAACAACTCTGACTGTGGCAGGTATGTGAGAGTGTGCATTGCAATGGACGACAATCAATCCAGGGATAGTTCCTGCTTTATATTCGATTTGCCAGAGCGGATTCTGGCTCACCATAAATCTGAAATCAATTTAGGCTTGCTTGGAAAGATCGATGAAATAGGTTCAATTGAATTTATTTTTATATAGCTTTCTTCACAAAGTACATACTCAGACTACTTCCACATTCACAACTATAATGCAATAACACTGAATGTTTGCACCATACAACATGTATATACATAAACACATAAATGAAGTCCAACACAGATTGCGGGTACAAATGATTGTCAGTTAGCTGCTACTTTCAACCTTGCCCATTGTTCATTTTCTCCTTTAAAAAATGCAAAACTATATCTGAAATTATCCATATATCCATTCTGTGTTGTCATCAGCTTATCCAGGACACCCTTGTTGGTCGGCTGATGCCTATCCTCACAGCATTGGGCATAAGCCAGAAACAGCGCTGGATGGAGCACCAGACTGGGATAAACATTCATACACACTGAGCTGCCAATCAATCTAAATGGCAGACTGATGAAAAGGAAGCAGAAAGCTAATATGAATAAGTAAGCACCAATTTACCAAAAGCGAATATTTATTACATTTTTCAGAAAATATGCAGTGCTGTGGTGACACTTTAGATTAGGCTTGCTATAATGCATTTAGGTCATTTACTGCTTCAAAACACAAGCAAAGCCTCTGTTACGCTTTTGTAACACAACTATAGGATTTCAAAGTGGCTTGCTTTCTAAGTCAAACAAACAGCAGAAACTTACTTGGTTACTAATATGGACATATCTCGTTAGATTTCTAAATAAAAATAATGTAGTACCAGGAAGCAACAGCATTATCTCATCTCCAAATGCCACACAAATCTACAGTGCTGTGATAGAGAAAAAGACGTTTTTCAATGAGACTTAAAATTGGTGGTCATTACAGATTCCAAGATGTGAGCCGAGATGAGAAATTCCAGCCTGGCTTTCTAATCAGAACACCAGAAAACATTCCCTAATTGTCTAAACTGGCTAAATAACTCTATCACATCTCCACTTTGGCTGCATTTAAGTGAGCATGTAAAACTTGGACACTACAGAATATGAAAGCTAAGTTTCAGTGATGGGAAAGATGGGTTTTAGGAAAACAATTATTGAGCTTTATACACATTTTGAAGATAGCTGTAATGCTATGGGGAGGCATGGTGGTGCAGTGATAAACGTAACAAGGTGTCCAGGATTCACATTTCAGGAGTTACCTGCCTGATGTTTCTATGTTCTCCTGATGCTTTGGTTTTGCTCCAAAGGCATCCACATTTGGATGATTGGGTGTATGTGTGTTCACCTTAAGATGGACTGGCAGCTTGTCCATGGATTGTTCCTGCCTTGCACCTGATGCTTGCTGGGATAGGCTCCAACTTCCCCATGATCATGTTCAGGATGAGAAGCTTTGGAAAAAGGATGGTTGGATTTTTTGCTGTGTTAATATTGATTGATTATTTGGGATCATTGCTGGCTAGTCTAACAGATAGAAAGTCAAAATAGTCTGTTAAATGAAAGAAGTTCCAGGAATTCTGGATATTGAATTAGAATGACTAATAATTAATGAACTGTCCTGAAGCTGGGATGACAGTGTCATCAGTGCTACAAGACTAGGGTTCAGATCCAGCCTAACCAATGTTGAGGTGGATTCTGCATGATCTCCCAGGCGATTGTCTCTACACCAGTTTCTCTCTTCTGTTCACAAGACCTGATTGGCAACTGTAATCTGGACCACCACCAGTGAGTTCATGAGTTTGCTCAGAGCCAACCAGGCAGCCTTTTCAAAACTGTTTCCTTTCTTACACTACTGCAGATGTGAGGCTTTGGCTTCTTGCAATCTAAACACTCAATGGATAGTTGAGTTTCACACCACCTCTAGTAAAATTATACCTGAGTAAATCAGAATGTTTTAGCTATGTAGTCCTCAAATTTAAAATAGCAGCGTGAGTGAACACATTAAGCCACAAAACAATATTTTCACCTGTTGCCAATCTATACATATATGTCACTGAACTAAACTGTTTCCAGCATAAATGGTGACCCAGTAGTATTAATTAATATGCAAAAGCTTGCGCATTACAAGAATACATAGGGTGGTCATGCTGAAAAGTGATGCATGTGTGTGCTCTTTGACTTTTTTTCGTTCGGTTCAATTAAAATACTTACTTTACATGAGCAGTTGAAAAACAACAAAATAATGCTGCAGGGCACAAGAGCTTATAATGTTTCTCAATAATGAGAAACACAAGCCTTAAATCACCTATTAGAAACTCAACAGTCTTAATCCATGCGTTACAGTTTTTCAGCTGTTGTCTGCTGGCAGTGTCAAAATCCCTGACCTGACTTGAAATTGCAGCTGGATTGTTCTTTCTTTTACTGTGACCTTTTCAAGAAAAACAAAAAGAAACCCACATGGGAGACTTAAGAATGCTGTGAAATGATATTCTTCCTGGGAAACACGGGGCAAACCAGCATTAAGAATAACCATTTTTTAAAAAGTTAATATTAACATTTAGAAACAATCCACATAATTTGTCCATCAATGAACGACCAAAGGCATCTGAATGTCCACAAAATGACAATTTATTGTTTTAGTCAGAGAGCAGGCTTATTATTTGATAAGCATTTTATAGGGCTGCTGCACATTTGCAGGATTCTCTATTATAGAGAGAAAAGAAAGAAATTATAATGTTGTGGATACTTGACTCTGAAAGCAGACTTTTGTGCCAAAACAATTTGACATATTATGTACATTTTTAACGATTTTATAAACGAAAATCTTATTTAGGGCATAGAAACAACTATACTAACAATGCAAATATTTCAACAAAATAAGTGGTAATTAGATTTTCTATATATATTGTGAAATACAAGTAATGAAAATGAATGCACACAGGGGTAAGTCGCCTGTTATGATACTTTGGGTTTTTGAAGTTGCACATATTGTGTAATTTAATTCTATTCTGATCATCTGATTATTTTTTTATCTTCAGTTTTATTTATTTTCACGTTGCAATTCTGTTTGTTGCCGCTCCCACCATTTTGGTAGTCATGCTGTTTTTGCAACAGCGCTCCTTTGTCATCATTTAACTACTGAAACATCACTTTGGCAATATAATTACGAAAAAGTTAAGTACGCACAATGAAATGAAATGTGTTTCCATTTCAACATTTGATCTTCAATTAAACAGTATTTATATGAGGCAATGACAATTTAATTGTAGTGTCACCTGTGCTATAAAGTGGTAATGAAAATTTAGAGCTTTTGAATTTGACATTTGGTGAGGATGCAATGAAAAAGTCAAGTGTCTTTGAGTGGCACAAGAGATTCAAGGTGGGGCGAGAAGATGTGAATGACAACACTAGAAGCGATAACCTCAGTTCTCACGTCTTCCTGGGTAAAAATTCAATTACCCAGTTGGATCATCCATCTTATTAACGTGAGTTTACCCCCTCTGTGATTTCTGGCTCTTCCCAAAAACAAAACTGCCACGAAAGGTTGAAGATTTTCAGACATTTCTGTCATCCAGCATACAGTGTCAAAGGAACTCAAGGATATTCCAGAAACAGTGTTCCAGGAATGCATCCAGCAATGGCAACATCATCTAAATAAATGCATAGCTGTGGAAGGAGATTACCTTGAAGGTGAGAGCAGCCGTTAGTATACTGATACACACAAATGTTTTCTACAAGTTTATTCACAGAATTAAATCATCACACCTCATAGATAAAGATGATACAGCATAGAAAACACCATGCCACAATTACATTGTGTAGTCCTTTGTATAGTTTAAATAAAAGATAAATGCAAATTTAGCATGTGGAAAAAGAATGTCCAACCCAATATTTATCACTACCTCAAATACCTAAAACTTGAAACAGGTGTAAATGATTTGAACATCATTAAAGAGGATCTTGGCAGAAGCAAGATGCTGATAGAAGTCTCCAAGAAGCTCAGAATTTCATCATGGGACCTACAGGTAGGTGTTATCCCTGCTAAATTTCAAAGTGCATGAGACTGACATTAGAAAAACATGTTGCACAACTTAGATCTAAATGGGAGGTGTGCCATGAGGAAACCTTTGCTGTACAGAAAGAACATCCGAGCAAGACTGAAGGTTGAACATGAACACCTAGGCAAAGACCATGAATTCTAGAACAATGTGCTCTGGATAGATGAGGCAAAGGTAGAGTTATATGGCCGCAGTACCAGAAGACAAGTTTGTCGAAAACCAAAGGTAGAATTTGACCAAAACAACCCGATGCAAATATGGTTGTGATAAATGTTATGGTTTGAGGCTGCTTTAGGGCCTGGGCAGCTTACCATCATGGTATCCTCTATGAATTCTTCATTGCACCAGAGGGTGTTTGAGGCTTATATGAGAACATCTGTCAGAAGATAGAAGTTTGCAACATGACAATGACCCTGAACATAACAGTAGCTCTGAGGCTAAGGATCTTTGCTGGTATCCAGAAGGTTGCCGGTTCGAATTCCCGTCACTGCCAAAAGAGATCCTACTCTGCTGGGCCCCTGAGCAAGACCCTTAACCTGTAATTGCTCCACGGGCGCTGTACAATGGCTGACCCTGCGCTCTTACCTCAAGGGGTATGCGAAAAATAACAAATTCCTAATACGAGAAACTGTATAAGGCGAAATAAAGAACAAAAAAAACCTACCAAAACATTGGTAAAAAGAAAGAAACAAGGGTTCTGCAAAGGACAAATGAAAACTCAGATCTAAATCCCATCATGATCATAAGGGGCTGTGCATGCAAGACACCCCTCAAATATCACAAAACTGAAAATAGTTTGCTTGGATTAGTGGGTAAAACGTAATGCCAGTCAATGTCAGAGACTGGTAAACCAAGGAAACACTGACTTATGGAGGCAACACTACCTATTAGAGCCATGAGTGGGTTTACCTTTTCCACCAATGGAAATGGCATATCTGTTCACATTTCGTTGAATAAATTATTGCAAAGTCAAATTTTTATTTTTTTTTCAAAATACATTACCTTTATGGGGAGATACTGTTTAAAAGAAGATAAAATTTTGATATGTTCACATATGTAATTTAGAGAAGAAAAAAGATTTCATGGAGCGTACTTACTTTTTCACATACCTGTAAAATGGTAGTTCGGGTGTCCAAGATTCTGGATTCCTTAATACATTTTTATTGCCTTAGCTAGTGCAAAATCTATGTAGGAAGTCATAGCTGCGCCTGTGTCTTTGACTACAAATTTAATTAATGTGTTGATCTCTCAGTCTCTTTTCACCTTTTGGCTCTAACCGTCTTCTGTATTTTCTGACAATGAGTTACCTAATGCCTTCTAATCTTTTCTTCTGTGAAATCAACTCTGGGAGAACACTGTCTTTTTATTAAAGCTTAGCAATATGCACATGTGTGTAAAAAGATTATCTGCTGTGGCAACCCCTAACAGGAGCAATCAAAAGAAGAGAAAGAAGCAATATGTACATGTAAAACACTGCGGTGACTTCTAGGCAAAGCATACTACTTTTACATAGCTTAGAATCCACTATTCACAGATGTGCTTTTTCTTTTAAACTGTGTCCGAATCTGTTTTAGAAAACCTAAGTGTATCTGGAACCAGTGCTTGAAATACTGGTGAGAAGCAAAACATTTAAGACAGTAATAATTGCTTATAAACATTTTTTCCACAGATTTTTTTGGATATGTTCAAAGAGGGATTTTCTTTGCCAAGTGCTTTCTGATAAATGTCCGTGCAGGGTACTACATCTTCGTTCATGAATTAAAGTCATCAGCACTGAGTCAAGCTATTCTGTCGTTCAGGTCAAATATTAGCAGTCTCTTAAAATCGATAACATGGCATTTAAGAATTATCTATAGTTGGTCTCAGTGCTGCTTCTTGATTACTTTCCTTGTAGTATAACCATATATTCTACTCCAAATTAATTCTGAGTTCTCCACATTACACTAGAGTTGGGTAAACGTATAATTCTGAAATGAATATGTCAGATTTCTTGGGCCTCTAGGATACATAAAAACATTTTCTTTGTTTAAGAAGAAGCCTAAAATGGTTTCCAGCTAACGGTTAATTGAGTTTTTACTTTAATGGCACAGCTTCCTTTAGAAATTCAGCAATGCTTTGGAAAGCATCCAAAATATCTGTGTCCATTTTTCTCTAAATGTTTCATCTTGTACTCACTTGTGCATGTACATTCTGTGAAGCTTTGTAAATAGTTTAGAGTGTGCATTTCTCTAAGTTTGTAATTTGCCAGTGCAAGGTGTGATGTGAAGACCGGAAAGGCAGATTTCATTCAGTTTGTTTGTATTGTTTTGCAGGGTTTTCTATTCATCCATCCATTGACTAACCTGCCTATCTCACCTAAGAAACACATCCCTGGCCCTGGGGAACCAGGTATGAATTGAGGGTCTACATTTCTATTCTAGTCCCCTGGGATTTAATTTTTTTGCTGTGCAGCATACTATTTTTGTGCTGGGGATGGGAATGGGTGCTCAATGAATTACAGTAATTACACTCTGTTTAAACATTTCATTTTTGTTTCCTTCAGTTGTTGCATAATTGTAATGGGGTGACCTCAGTTATCATTTTAAGCTACACCTTCCTGTTTTAGGCAGTGTGACTGGGGGTCTGATTTTCTTATTAAATTCTCTTCTCATGCCAGAAGCTATACTTAGATTAAAGTGAAAGTGCATGTTGGCTGATGCAGGTCAAATGAATATTAATGTTAAAAGGGCTCTTAGAAATGGTGAATTTAAAGCCATTAAAATAACCAAAGAAAAATAGATATTAAATTGGCATTTTCAATTGCACTTGACAAGAAAGAAGACCTCCTGCCATTTGTTTCCTCTAATAACATGTAAGACAGTCAACTCGGCTCTAAGGCATCACTTATACATGGTTATCAAAGAAGAAGCTAAATGGACATTCACAAACACAAAGGCAGTGAGTGACATAAAAAAAAATCAACCAACAAAAAATTGTATGGATTTAGCTAGAATATTTTGCAAACATGGCATGGTGTCTGAAAAGTTTTTTTTGTTTTTTTTTTAAATTAGCACAGCACTTTGCGGACACTACAACTCAAATTTGTAAATTCCTTGTATGCTATCACCATATCCTTTAACAACATCATGGCATGTGAGTGCGAGGGCATGAAACGTAAGATATAGTTGAGGATGAAATTACACTTACTATTGAGAAATAGGGGGTGCTATGATAAATGATATTTGGACAGAGAACTAACTCAGAATATATCTTATCCACAATTATTCTATATACTACTAGTAACTAGGTTCTGTAAAAACCCAAATTTCCTCCTGGGGACAAATAAACTTTTATCTACTGCAAAACAAGAGAGAGAAAGCAGAAAAAGAGTTGGGGATGCACACCGTATATTGTACACAATTGCAAGAAAAAATAGCTCCAGAGTGCTGTCTGGATCAATGTTCAAATAAGGACAGGGGAGGAAGGTAAGGTGCTTGGCTTTGATAGTTGTAGGAGAGGAAGAGGTGGGTCCATTAGGGTTCAAGGCAGAAGTGAGGTCAGAAGGATGGCATGGCTCGGAACAGAGTGCATGAACTGGTGAAGTTTTAAGTGGGCTTCTGTTCAGGTGATCTGCAGAAGAAGGAGAAGAAGGGGTAGTGCGCTTTGTCAATCCCTGCCCTTGTTTTTTTTGCCCTTCGGCTAAGCCCTTAGTCTACCTGCCAAGTGCATATGTGTGACATGATCCCCCCTCAGCCCAGACCCATCTGATTGGGCGTCCCAAACCGGGAGGTTGTAAACGCAGGAGAGGACATACAGTAAGCGCTGGCCTGAAGAGGGCATCTGCGATAAACAAAGGTGAAGTGATATGGTTGCAGATCCAATAACCACCTTCTGACTCGCAGGTTCGATTCTTTGTGGTCCGTGACTAGAGTGGACTCGCGTCCCAGAAGGTAGTACCTCAGCTGCGTCACCGCCCATTTGATCGTGATAGCATCACTCTCAACTGTGGCATACCTGGTCTCTCGGCCCAGCAGTTTCCGGCTCAGGAACATTATGGGATGTTCAGTACCATCGCCACTTTGACTATTTATCTATCTATCTATTAGCCATGTCTTTAGTGTGTTTTGTTGCAACATTTCAAAGTTAGGTAAAAACATTCATTCTTTACAGCTTTAAAAACTCTGTGTCCTCAGAATCAATGCTGCTCTCTTAGGCAACTGTTATGATTGGAGTTTTTCGTTAATTTTTTATGAGATTTCTTGAAGTTACCTGAAAAAAAATCATTTGTGGCCTTTGTTTTCATCTTGAAAGGTTCCTGATAAAGTTAAGCAAGTTATGTCATGACGCCATTTTGTTTAGTTACAGGAGCCATCATTTTGAGAGGTTAGTGTCATTAGTTTCTCTGGCAATCTCACCAGAATGATCCAGGAGCCTGGAATAAAGGTTTGCACAAGCATTTATGGGATATCCAAGATAGGTTATTAACTATGTTGGAGTGTAATTCTTGTGAGAAAAAAACTTTTTCTTGTTATTAAACTTGCTTTTTGGTATTTACTTCTTTGATTTTTGATTAAGACTTTGAACTTGATGACAGATTGGTGGGTTTTTCGGTAACAACATTGACTTAAATTTTCAAATACGTCACATCTCCTGATGCTTTTTATTAAAAATTCTCACTTTACCTCTCTAAGTAAGAACAGCAGCCAGATAATAAGACCATCAACTGCACTACCCTGTGCAAGTTATGAAAAATATTAATAGCAATGCTCATATATTAATTGTGATTCTATCAAGTACCTTTGTTTGAGAACTGACATGAAAAAATTCTGTCTAGTAGGGTTAGCTAAAAAATTTTCTTAGGCAAACTATAGAGATATATTCCTCTCTTGAATATGCACAGTAGATCAAAATTTAACAACATTTGACAAGCACGATGATGCTTTTACTGTGATTGAGGAAGCGGGTCACAACAGTGTATGCTGCAGGCAGGGAAAGGCTAGACTGAAGTTGTTTTTGTGGATTAAGAGCAAGTGGCACAAACATTTTAGAAACTGGGTGTGAATTGTCTGAAAAATGGTGGTTTGAAGCAGGCCTCAAGAATCGGGACACCAATCCATCATAGGTAATACTCACATACTAACACTGAGTCAGTTTACAAAGATACGGCAGATAAACCAGGTAACAATGGAATAAATATCGAAACTTAACACAAACAGTGCTCAGGCTGGCATTCAAGAGCTTACCATTCCAGTGTCCCCAAAGGCTTTTTTACTATAGAAAATGTGTAACAGTGTGGATAAGATTGTAACATTGAAATATCAAGTTATTTTATTTCATGGCATCCATCACATAAAATCAACATCAACTGAAAATTTCATTGTGAGTACTGTATTTAGAATGTATAAGTTTGCTTTGGGTTCAAAAATCTTAAACATACTGAATTAATTTACATTATACTCTTGATTACAGAGGAATACCCACTATAGATGTTATTGATTGTGATTTGAGGTTTGGTTAAGTATAATTTACTCAAGGCAGACATCCGAGGTAATCAATGTTTACTGACTTGTGTTAAATTATTTTTGACTACATGATCTTCTTTGCTTTCCAGAAAAACTATAACCACCACATTTTAGATAAATTAATCAGAATCACATGACCCAAATTGGGAAGGCCTTACTAATTGACAATGGTATAAAGCCATCAATTAAGCTGTTTTTCTAGCACTTCTTCCATTACTAGTTTCACACACGTTCGCATGGGAGGCAGCTAAAAGGCCTGAATGAGGGCAATTGCATGCCAAACCTGGGGGTGGTGAAGTGTACAAATTCTTGCCCTGAAGACATAATTTCTGATGATGTCAGTTCCGGTTCTGGCCCCAACAACATCACTTCCAGTTTCGGCCCCACTGATGTCACTTCCTCTGCTGGCCCTTAAAACCGCCATCTTTAACCTTAGAAATTCAGTTCTATTTTGGACTCTAACCTGTACACATATGTACATCTAAATTATCCATTTTGCAGCCAGGAACAATATACTGGTAGCTGCTAGGAAAACAAATAATTATACTGAGTGGTATTCTTTTAAGCTTGTTAAGAGAAACATGACAAAGAGAGGTGTGAGGCCTACAAAAAATCCCACAAAGCAAGCAAGAACATTCACTGACCTGCCCAGATAAAGCCTTACCCTAGGCAGCCAGCCAAAGATACTACCGACAGGCTTTCAGAAGGCCCAGTGAGTAAGAAGCTAACTAAAAAAGTTTAAAATGCTTCAATAGTTCCAAGAGTTTACAAAACACATTCAAGAGAGAGGATTACCGTCAACCTCTGGTTTCAACATACAAGTCCAAAAAAGTTTTTTTTTTTAATTAACAGTTTATTGCAAGAAAGCAAATGGAAACACAAAAAGATTTGCCTAAAGTGGCAACCCAAGGCTAACAAGACCATTCCATAAATCTCAAGATCTAAAGACAAAGCAAGAAATCCAGAAAGTGAGAAAAATCACATGAATACAATACTTATCCATCCATCCATTATCCAACCTGCTATATCCTAACTACAGGGTCACAGGGGTCTGCTGGAGCCAATCCCAGCCAACACAGGGCACAAGGCTGGAAACAAACCCCAAGCAGGGTGCCAGCCTACCACAGACAATACTTACTGTATAATAATGACTTATGCAATTTTCAGTGACAACCTGGGGGAAACTGTTTTATCCGCCACATTATAAAAGTGGAAGAGGGTTCCTCAGGTTTGGCGTCAGGATGGACCCACCTCATGTGATTATACCTACAGAACACACATTTAATGGGACAGTAGATAATTACAAACTAATAAACGACATCAACAGTAGTAACAAAAACACATGGAAAATAATAATTAAAATTTAAGAAAAATAACAAAAAGATGTAATATATATATAAACAGAAGGTGATGCAGAAGAAAGTTAACATAAAGAATATAATAGATAAATGAGGTAGCTACTTAATAGATATGTAAAACAAAAAAGTGAAATTAGACAGAGGAAAAGAGTAGGAAAGAAACACATTGTAGACAAGACAATTACAAGGTTGAAAGAAGCCAACCAGAGTGGGCACATTATTAGAAGCAGCTACAAGAGAGTGAGATGGTCCAACTTTGTATTAAAATGCACGTCCTATATTTATCAGGGCATAAACTCAACCAATAGTGCTAGTCCAAGTCAACTGCATTGTGCTGTAAATTACCTGGGGAAGCTTATTGTCTTCTAATGGCTAGTTTCATTTCCTCCTACAGGTGCTCTGTTCGATTACACAGATCACTGAATTTTCTGTGATTTTCATGGAACCATTCCTGGGCTTACGTGGTCTTGTAGAATGGAGAGTGTTCCCTAATTGGCAGATTGCCGTTTTGAAGTGATGCCTGATAAACACGGTTCAATATTCTGTGGCATTTCAACATGGTGATTGTGTTTGGGAACTCCACCATTACCACCCTGCACTGCTGAAACCTCAAACAATGGATCCATGAATACATGAAATTTGATGCCAGCTCAATTCAACACCAATCAGGGTTCATCAACCAGACAATGTTTTTCAGTGCTCTAATATCGAGTGTTAGTTTCTTAGGCTACTACAAATGCACCTTCTTGTTTTTTAGTGACAGCTGTAGAGAGGTTCTGTTGGGTCATAAGATGTCATACCCCATTCATCACAAGTTATCAGTCTTGCATTCCAATATGCCTCATTCGGTGCCACTGTTTCATTCAGCTGTTAATTGACTGACTTTAGCCCATCTGTTACTTGGCATAAATCGTTCCATCTTCCGTCAGCCCTTTTCATTAATTATGTCCAATCACAACACTGCCATTGGCTGTGTTTTTTTTGGGATGGTCTGTTTTCAATATATCTGTGAAACTGTCCTGAGGGAATACCCCAGTGTAGAGATTTCTTATAAATTCTTGTCAGCTAGGATTGGAATAGCCTATATAAAATCAGAAAAAAGCAGAGAAACGAAATTGAATTTAAAATGATGAGTACAGTTTGGCTTCTATTCTCCCACAGCTACACAGCATCCGGCCTTCACAATCAGAAAAAAAAAACCCAGACCACAATACCAATATAAAGGCACAAGAAGATAGAGAAACCAAATTAAGCATTGAGCATTAAGGCTGTACAATGAATTTAACGTAAATTAATTGGCAGTTATGGATGAGCCTCAAATGAATGAAGTTCTCATAGAGCACATGCCCAAGGATAAAAGGATCAACAGGACCTTAACTGAAAGAAGAAATATTTGATTAATAAGTAGATACAAGTCATCTGTACACAACACTTATGGTCACCAGAAACTCTCAAGAGAATCCATTGGCATTGCCTCTGGAATATTCTTTGTATCAAAGAGGATGCTCATTTTGGTCACCACATCAAGGAGGAGATAATCAGCATTGAATCCATAATCCTGCAAAAACCACTTCTGCTGGATAGGCCAGTTCATCAGAATGCCCAACGACCATCTCCCCAGACAGCTGAGCTGAGGGCATGGATTGGTACCAGGAAGTAATTGAAAGACAGTTTCAAGACTTACCTTGCAAAAGGGCTAAATTGCATTTATTATCCTTAGGTGGGAGACCCTAGCCTTGAATTTTCCACAATGGCATGGTATATCCATCAATTAGACCAAAGTCATGATTTGATGAGAGGAAGAAGAAACAAGACTTGCAGGAGTCTCTGCTGAATCGAACCTCCTCTCCACTATCTTTAAGGCCTGTAACTTGAATACTGGACCATAATACTCTTTTCCTGCCATCTTCTGTCCAATGTCTATGTTCATTTACCCATTTTCATCTTTTTCTTTGCCAGTTTCAGATATATTTTTTTAAATAATGACACTTAGGCCAGCTTCATGGAAACTGTGTTTTCACTGTTGCAGATGACACTGGCATATGGAGTGCATTTAATGAAAAAGCCAACTGAGGACCTCTAAGGCATTTGTTTCTAAAACTATAGACTCTGATGTCTTCTCATACACTCCCCATTTCTTTTCCTGGTTAGATCCAGTATACCCTCTTCTCCCAAGACTTTAACAGACACATGAAATGTTCAGTTTCTTGGCAATCCGTCACAAGGAATAACCCTGAATCTGCAAAAAAAAAAAAAACAACACCATAGACTGACATGTTTCTTGAGAAATCTGTTTAGGTTTGGCCATTTTTTATTTTAGAACTGAATAATAGAAATGCCCATCTGAACAGAGAACAGCAGGTTTCAACACTGATAATGCAATTACAAAGGTTTCTCTAATAACCAAGTAGCTTTCAAAATAACTACTTGGGTATAATCTATGGGACTTAACCATTAGGATACTGGCTGCTTTAAACTATGCTTTGTAGTCATATGTGGATAATAGTCTGGTAGTTGAGTCATGGCAACTGGACTTCTTTCTTGTTAGGTAGATACGTTTCACTGTTCATCCAAGCAGCTTCGTCAGTCTGAGGAATGTTGTTAGAGACCACACTTTTATCCTCCAGGTTAGTTTCACTTCACACCTGCCCTGATTAGCCTCATTGAGTAAAACAAAGGAAGGGGGAGGCGTGGGTAGATGTAACCGTC
Source organism: Polypterus senegalus (assembly GCF_016835505.1). Lineage (NCBI taxonomy): Eukaryota > Metazoa > Chordata > Cladistia > Polypteriformes > Polypteridae > Polypterus > Polypterus senegalus. The sequence goes on along the minus strand of NC_053157.1, from coordinate 67,142,066 downwards.
ACACAGACATTGGAGAGACCAAACAGACGCTACACAGGAGGATGGCCCAGCACAGAAGGAGTAACACCTCTGTCCGGAATCAGCTGTGTACCTCCATTTGAAGGACAAAAGACACTCTTTTGAGGACATTAACATCCAAATATTGGATAGAGAAGACAAGTGGTTTGAGAGAGGGGTGAGGGAATCTTTGCATGTGCAAATCAACAACCCCTCACTCAACAAAGGTGGAGGCCTTAGGCATAACCTGTCTTCAATTTATCATGCTGTCCTTTCACCCATCCCCTGGAAAATCAGGCCCAATTCACACCTCCACCAGGTGGACCACTCTTAACAATCCACTCTATGGGGATAGGAGAGGCTGTTAAAAAGGTGTGATGGTTACATCTACCCACACCTCCCTATTTCTTTCTTTTTCTCAATGAGTAACATGGTCTCTAACAACATTTCTCAGACTGGCAAAGCTGCTTGGATGAGCAGTGAAACATATCTACCTAACAAGAAAGAAGTCCAGTTGCCATGACTCAACTACCAGATAATTTCACCTGGATGACTGAGAATCTTCACGGGCATGTGGATAATAAATTAAAAAGCAGTCATTTCAAGCAGTAATAGACAATAGCCACATTAATAGCTATTATTGCTTGGCTATATTTTTAAAGCAATTTAACAGTTTGTTGATAAAAAGGTATCAATTTCTATCGAAAATGGCCGGAGTCTGTGAATAATTCTGAGAAGGAGTGGAGGGGCAAAGAAGTGAAGCAAGAGGATGATGAAAAGAAAAGAAGATGAAAGAGAGTGAATGTTATTTAGTACAGAACTGATTGCAAGGGAAAGTCTGTCAAAGGAAAAATAAACCTGGAACTGTTGTGGGAAGTGGGGTCTTGAGGGGGTTTGGGGTATAGGTACACCCCCTAGTGGACATAATGTATACGTATTTGTTTTGTTTATTTATTTATTTGGATCTATGAAAGTAGAATGAAATGTCTGGGCTTAAGCATCTTTTTATAAAGTGTTTTTCTCAGATTTGTCTATAATTGCTTGGTTAGCTTTTTCCTTTAAAAAAATGAATGAATGATTTTCCTCCAAAAGACCATCAGGTTTTGCTTTTGTAGCTGTGTTTGTTCTACAACTTTAATTTGCTTCATGGGACAGTTGTGGTACAAGGGTGACACGTGTTCAAATAATTCCACAGACCAAATATCATTGCTTTAAAAGTTTTAGTAAAATTTAAAGCAAAACAATTCACACAGAAAAATCAGAGAAAAAAATATTAGAGAATAGAAAAGTTCTCATTTAAAGAGAGTTCTGTTTAAGGCTACTTATCTTGTTTCCTATTTCTCTAAGTTTACTCATACAGTTGTTCTTTCAAAAGTTCATATCAAAATGGTAAGCACGTTAAACACGGTCAGAAAACTGCATGCCAATCTCCTATTCACAAACTTATTTAACAGTCCATGCCAGCAATGACACTATTTCATAACTAGATTAATTACCATTATTATTAATTCTACATCAAAGAGTACCACACACCACCCCACCCTACCAGAAAAAGGTAAAAATACCAAATTCTTAATTTAAATGTTTGGCATATTGTGATCCAAAGGAAAGAAAACTTGATTTAATTTAAATATGTTGGGCAGTGAAATTTCATACCAGTAAAGTACTGTAATGCCTTTCTCACTCCGGGAGATATTATTAAGTAAGAATTTTACTGAATAAAAAGACCCAGCATACAGTATTTGACAAATAAAACCTTTGCCAGCTCTGTAGCATTTTATTGCCTGTAATTTCTAAAGTGCATTTAAAACAATAAGTGTTCAGATTATTTCAGAAAATGGGATGAATTAAAAGAGTTTACAGAAGTCAGATTATGAAATGACTAAAATTGCTTTAGCTGAATGGCAAACAACCAACTGCTGCTAACATCAATCCACTCATTTTCATTATACAATATTACTTGCTAAGTGTAGAGGGTTCTGAGATAAGCACTGACATAAAATAATGCATTTAAATGTGTTTAACATGTTTTGGTTGTTAGCCTTAGAGAAATATGGCAACTTAAAGCACACAATTGAATTTAAATCAGTTGTAAAAATTAAACTGCACTTCAAGCACACTGAATTATTGTTGTTTATTGGAAATGCTAGCATGCAATGCTATTAATATAAGACAATTACAAAATGTTCATCTGACAAAAGTATTAAAAACAAATTGTGACATTTTATTTTTGAGATATTAATCTTCTTTCTACAAATGAGCAAGTCATTCACAGTTTGCTTATTGAAAGAACCCTTATAAGTCATTCGGTTTCTAACCCACTCAGTCCTGAACAGGTTCGCGGGGAAGGGATGGCTGCTGGAGCCTATCTCAGCTAGCATAGGGTCCAACACAGGGCAAACACCCCGACCATACACTAGGACCACTTTAGGATTGCCAGTTCACCTAACCTGGATGTCTTTGGACAGTGGTGGGGGGGACCCACACAGACATAGAGAGTACACAAAAATTCCACACAGATAGGAACCCAGGACGTGAACCCTGGCCTCCTTACTGTACGGCTACCACCGTGCCATCCAAACCTTTTTCGTCTGGCATTAAATAAAGCATATTGAAAATACAGCTGGTGTACCTCTTCTGGAGTCGTGCTTCTTAATTATTATTAATAAGTACTATAATCATTAATTGATATTACACAAAATAAACAGTTACCATACAGACATTTTTATACTTTTTGTATGAACCCCATTTGCATCTGTCTATCTATCTATCTATCTATCTATCTATCTATCTATCTATCTATCTATCTATCTATCTATCTATCTATCTATCTATCTATCTATCTATCTATCTATCTATCTATCTATCTATCTATCTAGTTTAAAAGCAAGCCCTTTCTTTAGATAAACATAGCGTTGTAACTCCTAAGTTCCTTAGTCATTTATATCATTTACTAGCTGTCCCCTGTGGCTCCGCCCACATAGTAGTGAAACAGGACAATCTTTAAAAGTCAAATAAAAAAATGGCATTCTGGCGAAGCAGAAATTAGACACACTGCAATGTCAAACATTGACACTGTATCTGATCGTGGAGCGCGTCCCCACATGGGGGGAAAACACGTGGCCGTAATATCTCTGCCAATGAGCAGGTACCCTCTAAAACACACATAGCTCTGATCTCTCTGTGAAAAACGTCAAAAGTTACTCCTTAACAATCTGTAGATGATAATGTCTGCTGAACAAACAAGTATTGCTAGCTAAGCGGAGGCAAGGTACGCTCCAACACGTGGCAATAGGTAGACTGATTAGAACGGAAGATGGTGCGTGAGTGAGGAGAGACCCAGGGCCTCACCCCCCCTTGGCCCGCAACCTCTCTCTCGGATTCGTGCAAATAAATCGGTATTGCTAGCAAACTATCATACTTAGCGCGATGACAGAAGTCACAAAATCAACCAAAATGTTCAAGCAAATTATAGAAAAAACCTGATATAAATCCATTAAGTAGTTCTCTTGTGAAAAGCGGACACACATATAGACAGACACACATTGGATTTATATATATTTTTTAAATATCTTGCTATTAATAAATGCATTATAGCTTTTAATGTATTTTAATCCAACTTGCTTTGATTTTTCTCCAACCTTAGTGAAATATTTACTACATTATTCTTCTATTTTTCAGGCTATTTTTTTCTGCATTTCCTCTTGACCTTCCAAGCTCAGTTGCCCCATGAGAGAGCCTCCTGGTTCAATCAACACTGTGGAGTCATCCAAAAGTTGCTTATCCACCTATGAAGATTTAACCTGGAAGAAAAAGCGAAAAAAGTTATCTCCTTGAGTGAATTTAAACTGTAAGAAATGAAAAAGCGGACAAGCCAACCAAAAAGATATCCTTGTTGTGAGATATTTGTAGTTTGAGCAAAGGAACCTAAAGAAAGAAGTTAAATATATACAATATCCTTCTATCCATTTTCTGAACTAATTTTTGTTTTGCATCCTTCACCACCATAATCTATCATCAATGGGGAGGAGCAAAAGCTTTAGATTCATCCAAAAATTTCGATCTCCGGTTTTCGATGGATCTTGATGTTTTAGGGTCTCCTGATACCGAAAACATTGCTATCTCGATGATGAGTGTGTGTTTGTCTGTGTGTGTGTCTGTCACAGTTTCTTGAGGATGGTCTAGAGCTAAAACAGCAGGACAGAAAAATACCAAACTCAAAACTTAAGCCTGTTATGACATGACAATGTGCTGATTAGTTTTTGAGCCAAATCATGAAAGAGAAAGAGGCACTCTAGAGGAACTGTCAAATACTGTAATTCTGCGATTAATTATGAATTCTTATTGTTATCATGATGACCTATTTTATGATCTGAAAGATCAGCAGGAGAGCGCTAAAAAGTTATTGAAATGTTACAGAATAGTTTGGGTAACTTGGTTCCTAGGGCCCAAAGCCTACTGACGCTCAGGTCCAAATGTTTTACATTAGAAGAAAGTGGCATACGAGTTAAAATTTTACCAATCTATCCATCCATGTGTTCAATTCAGGTAAATCTATCCTACCAAAGACAAATGTCACTACTGATCGGGGCACAAGATAACGCTGTAAAGAACCTGCATAAACACACAAGAACAACCAGAAAATTAGAACTTTCTCATGAACTTGGACCTGAACATTGGACACATCCATCATGAGTTTATTGATCCTCATTTTCCTCACTTTATGTATAGTCAGTATTGCTACTTTAGAAATTCTTTTCAGTGACCATTTTTTGTGAAACTTTTTATCTTGTCAGCACCTACATATTTAGACTGGAATTTTCATGAGATGAAAGTCTGCTAGGTAAGAAAAGCAGGTGGACTTAAAAGGAATATAAAGCGGAGTTTTGCTTTTATGATATAGGGTAGATGTTTGACATTTTTACAGGCCGCTCTTTGAAAATAAAGAGGCTGGTGTACTTAATTAAATGTAAAAGTCAGTTTATTATTTCACCACAAAGAAACCTTATAGAGCTGCTGAGGCCTCTCTAGATAATCAGTGTGTTTAACTCGAGACCTTAGACAATGAGAAGCCTGTTTCCCAAATGAATCTTCTGTGTGGTTTGCCAATCATTACAGGTGTTCCAGGAATGTAAAACTGTCAGCAAACTTAGAGACACAGTTTATACTCCCAACATCTATTACTGACTTTAAATTTGAGTTGTAATTTTAAAATAGGATGGTTCAAACTGAATGAATTAAAATTAATTCTTACAATGGATGTCACATGAAAGATGCTTGTCACCAAAATCAATTAACTGACCAATAAATGTACACAGTAATATCACTATGATCCATCAATGCCATATTTGAACCAAATTAATCCAGCAAATGGTTATGGAGACCTGTCCAGGCAACATTGGGCACAAAGGAGAATCCAGCCAAAGTTAGGACTCAGATCCACCTTAGGGCTCACACACATTTCTGTGTTCACTAATTGGAGCAAGCCAGTCAAATGTAAAAGTTATTAACTAGTACATTCAGGAAAATGTGGGGTAAACAAGAGATTCTGCATACTTCAGTGAATGGAGTTTAAAAATCCAAAGAACATGGTAAGTGTATTCATCTTTGATTATGAGTGATGTTTGAAGATGTATAATCTGATTTTCATTTATATCTTGAATGAAGGGTATAAATTACTGTCTTGATTATCGGCAGTGTTATACAATTTCTGTGTTGACGGCCATAAATTCATTAGTGCAAAAATGAAGGTCAAGTCATTAGTACATTCATTAACTACTATAAAGTCTAAGACAAGTGCTTGAAAAAACTCCATTGGGAAATTAATTGAGCAATTATGGCCTTTGCTGTGTTTTATTACAGTCCTCAGAATAAAAATAAATAAATAAAATAATGGGGGGTTTAAATGCACAGCAGAAAGAAAACAAGAGTTCTAGCTGAGAAAATTTGGAAAGATACCAACAAAGGTCAAATACACTACAGCTTTAGACAAGTAAATATTTATCTAATTAACCAATGTGATGATTAGTTTTAAGTAAGCCACTGGACTGTTACCTTTATTGTTTTGACTTTATGGCTGTTGTAGCTGTGCAAAATGTCTATAATGTGTTTTAATGGCTTCTTTAGGGACTCGTTTAAAGCCGCGGGAGAAATTCACAGAAAGACACTGCAGCCTAGAGAGGCTCAAGGACGGCTGTGGCTTGGACAGACAATGCTGGTGAAAGATGAAGGTGAAACCTTTCTTTACTTGTTTATAAAAAGTACAACAGGAAGACAATTTAAGTTTTATCAGCATTTTCAAATACTGTATCATCCTTGCCATTTTATAACAAGCTCTGTGATAGAAATATCAGACATAACTTCACTGGCACACTGTGCTTACCATTTCATTAATATTTTTTTCTCCATTTTGCTACTAAATATCACCATAACCTTGTGACAACAAATTGTCAAATCAAGGCAGATAAAGAAAAAATCATTCAGACCTTGCTGGGGAATATACAATGTACTACGCTGTATCAAAGGTAAAGAATTAAAACCTTTATTGGAGGATTTTTTGCGTCCTTAATCTACACAGCAAAATGGTAAGATGTTTGAAGACAAAACATATTCAGTCACAGAATTTTCCATATCTAGTGCAGATAGCAATTTAAAAGAGATTTAAGGAACTTGAATCTTTAATGTTTCAACTGACTTGTTTGTGAAAGTAATGCCATCAATCCATCCAGTATCTAACCCGCTATACATCCTAACTACAGGGTCACAGGGGTCTGCTGGAGCCAATCCCAGCCAACACAGGGTGCAAGACAAGAAACAAACCCCGGGCAGGGCGCCAGCCCACCGTAGGGCGCGTACACACACACACACACCAAGCACACACTAGGAACAATTTAGAATCGGCAATGCACCTAACCTGCATGTCTTTGGACTGTTGGAGGAAACCGGAGCACCAGGAGGAAACCCACGCAGACCCGGGGAGAGCATGCAAACTCCACGCAGGGAGGACCCGGGAAGCAAACCCAGGTCTTCTTACTGCGAGGCAGCAGCGCTAACCCTGCACCACCGTGCCGCTGGAAGTAATGCAGCTTAGCTAAAATGAACCAGTATGACTGCTAAAATAAAAGATGCTTTATATAATAAACAATGAATGAGCAAACATGGAATAGCATATTGGTACAGTGGCCACAACTTCAGGGACCTGGGTTTAAATTCAAGCCTGGTCACTATCTGTGCAGAGTAAGCACTTCTTCCAGTGTCTGTGTGGGCTTTCTCTCTCTGGTATGGTAGGTCAAAAGGTAAATATAAATGACTGAGTAAGTGTGTTTGTGAGTGTTTGATTGAATTTCAATTTACTATTGTCTCATATTTTTCTTGTATATACTGTGACGTGCAAGTCCCTGTCTTTCACCCTAAAACACAAGGCTGAGTCTCACTACTTTAGCAAAATCAGCTTTACTCAGCTTGACACAGGAAGAGCACGGTTATTTATTGTAGTGGGATCTACCACTCTCCTATACACAGTCACAGCAATCAGGCAGGATCGTAGCCAGGTTAGTGGCCAAGTAATAAAGTTCCCTGCATTTATAATGCTTCTTGCATCACTCATCGACAACAGGTGCTTATAGCGTGACTGTAGTCAGCTCAGATTTGCTTTTGAAGTGAGCCAATGCAGCGCTGGGAGCCTGTGGTTGCCCCAGTAATGGATAAGCTGTCTTCCACAAATGCGACAATCTCGCTTCGGGATTCTCTTTGGTGTGTTGTCCCATTGGTGGCAGTCCCAAAAGAGTTTAGAAACCTTACAATATACACCTGTTATGATTAGGTATTCCATGAATTCATGTGGTATTTTCCACATATTGAACACTATTTTTTAAGGTCCTTCAATTGCCGCAGTTTTGAGACCCATCTTTGACACCTGGGCGACCCATGTTGTTAGGGGTGTAGATTCTTGGTTTGTAACCTTCAAGTAATTGTCATGATGGGATAAAAATTCAGCTGGGGTGTTCCCTTCATTATTCGATCTTCAGATACACACCTCATAAATACATTTTAAAAAATACTTAAAAGAAGCCCTTTGTTATTGTGCTTCTAGTGAGTTTTATTTGGTTTGACCACTTTTGCTGTTTTTTCGACTTCCAAATCCTAATGAGAGATGAGAATCATAGATAGGTTTATTTTTATCTGTATTGGTTTTGTTTTTAACCATTTCTACCGGTTTAGCTCAGTAAATAAATCACCTACACATTTCACCTGAGAAAAAGAGATATAGATAAGTAAGAATGCTGTTAGACTTTAGTTCAGTAGTTAACATAATTGTTCCTCAGGAGCTTATTGTGAAACAAAGTGGGTTACGGCCAAAAACCTCACTCGGTAGTTGGATTTCCATAACAGCGAGCCTCCAGTCAGTTCAAATTGGTTGTAACACTACCAACTTCATCACGAGAAGTACTGGAGCTCCTCAGGGCTGTGTTCTCAGCCCTCCACTCTTCATCTTGCTGACTCATGATTGCACAGCTATACTGAGCTCCAAATGCATCATCAAGTTCACTGATGACATGAGTGTGCTGTGTTTAATCAGCAGGGATGACGAGTCAGCATACGAGAGAAGAAGGAAAAGCTGCCCATTTGGCGAGGAGACAACAATCTGTCCCTAAAGAACTAATTATAGACTTCAGAAAAAAAAAATGCACTGACCATATCCCAGTTTGCATCAAAAATGTTACTGTGGAAGTTGTAAATAAGGCCAAGTTCCTCAGTGTGCACATTGAGTACCTTACATGGATTAACAATACTACTTCCATAACTAAAATGGCCCAACAGAAATTCCACTTAGTGAGGCAACTGTGAAGTGAATGAGCCTCCTGTATCCTGTTTTTATGTCATTTTACAGAGGCACCATCGAGAGCGTTCTGACCAGATGCATAAAGGTCTGGTACAGCAATTGTAGTGTGTCCAACCACAAGAGATTACAGAGAATAGTGAGGTCAGTGGAGGGTATTATCAGGGTGCCTCCATCTTTTCTGGAAGATATGCTTTTCAAATGCTATGTCTGTAAAGCCTGTTGCATTGTGTAGGATCCTTCTCATCGATTTGTCATTCTTTTAACACCTAGAAAAAGATACTGCAACATTAAAGCCTGATCTGTAGCCCGATCTGATAGCCTTTTTCTCAGACTGTCAGTCTCCTCAATGCAATATGGCCTCCCTTCTCACTGACTAGGAGGCCACAGTCACTCTTTAATTCAGTTATACTTCTTTACTTTTGCTATCCATGACAAACTGCTGTCATAACTTAGTCTGCCAAGCTAAAGGAATGTTGCAATAGCCTGATATGCCACAATCAGTCTTTATCATCCTCAAGAGAGGACCAGAAATAAACCAATCAATATCAAAATCAAAAACACACTATGACAAAGAATAAAGAATTAACTAAACCTAATGAATGACAAATTAAACACTAACAAAATATGACAGCAATTTATTAGAAAGATTGATGATTTTGTGACACCATAAAAAAATAAAAAAAATCGTATGCTGATATGCTGACAGTCCAAGTTATTACTTTATACATACTTTTTTACAGACATTGAATTTCTCAATAATTTCTTACAGAAATTGGATATATATATTCTTCAAAACAATTTTTAATCTTTATTTTTGAAGAGTGGATGAATGCCATTCTGACTCAGTGGCTTTCACTGATATTGATGAAAATATACAATCAAATATTAGATATCCTGAATGCAATTATCAAGCAAAAATTTTAAAAAGCCATCCCACCATCAATTGGTACAAAGCCAGGGTCATCATATTCTTGAGAAGGTCCTTTTACATATCTGTGTATTTTTATGTATTGAAAAAATGTGATTTATCTGGGCCTAGTTTTTAACTAAGATCCTGAAAGGACCTGCTTTCTTATACAGTCGATTCAAAATGTAGTTTCATCAAATTCACTTCATGAACACTTCATTATGTTTCGATTTAATTTCAGACTTTTGGTGTGTGTGTGTGTGTGTGTGTGTATGTTCACATTGCAATCGACTGGCATCCTGTCCAGGGTTTGTTTATATCTTGCTAGCTATGCTAGCTGGGACAGGCCTCAAGCAGACCCCCACGATCCTGCTCAGGAGTAAGCAGGTTAGAAAATCACAGACTGACTGGTTAAATATGTTATTTTTGCCCATTAATCTACAATCAACAACCTATACTGACAAAGTGAAAACATGTTTTAGAAAGGTTTGCAAATTTATTTAAAATAAAACTAAAACTATTCAGACCACTTTTTGTGGAACTCCAGATTGTGGTCAAGTTCATCCTGTTTGCTTTAATTATCCTTGGGATGTGTCTAGAACATTTGGAGATCATCCGTGGCGAACTGAATTGATCGCCAGTAATTGAGACCTGTCTGGGAGAAGAAGAAAGGAACAGAAAAGTGTCTTCTAACAAAAAGTGGACGAAAACACCACAAACACAAAGAATAAAGTACACTTGACTAAGATGATGAGTGCACTCAAGTGCAAATAAAGTTCTCTGCTTAAAGCCGAAGAAGCATCAGGCAGCCCCACACCGTATCAGATACCATCCTTACAGGCTTAGTATTAAATTGTTTGTCTGTGTTAAGATAAATTAGACGCCTAGGTAGATAACAAACAGCCATCTAAATCATGTTTGATTGTGACGGTATGACAAGCTCATAATTAAGTATGTCAGGTAATCTTATAACTTTTACAAGCTTTTAATTTATTTGGAGACAGTAGTCTTGTGTCGTAACCTAACAGTTTAGCCCCCTCTCACCTAGACTGGTGCATTAGATAAATCGTGAGCTGACTATGATGTCACGCTATAAATAAAACACTAAAAGAAAAACAAACAAAGAACAGCCAGCCTCTTCTTTGTCATGGCTATGTGTCTCATCTGTGTTACATCCTGTCTTTTATGTTGATAAATAAGCAGTTTCTATAATTCTTGTGGGTAACACTATAGTTTAGGTACTGCAAAAATGCATCTATTACACATACTAAAATAACATCACTTTGGACTGGTCAGAGGTGGCTTAAGTGAGGTATACTTCTCTTGAAATTAAATTCTTTGTTATAAGACCTGTGAATCCTTCATACTAACAAGTAATTTTGTCAGTGTATCAAATACCACACTGAACAGAGATGAATAATCTGCTGATGTTTAATAAAAGTAATGAAGACCAAAAGAAGCCTCTTGAGGTCTTATTAAATAAGAGTAAACGAGTAGTAGATGCATTTTTGCAGTACCTTAAATAAAGAGTTCTCTTTGTGTATATCCATAAATTGTATTAGGTTTCTTAAAACAAGTATGCTTCAGTTATCTTAATATAAGTCTACAGTGAAAGGTATGGAGAATAAAGTGATGCCCTTACTAAATTGTTTATTTAATGGCTGGCTTTACCAAAAGCAACATCTGTACTAATAAAAGGCAAAGCCCTCACTGACTCACTCACTGACTGACTCACTCACTCACTCATCACTAATTCTCCAACTTCCCGTGTAGGTAGAAGGCTGAAATTTGGCAGGCTCATTCCTTACAGCTTACTTACAAAAGTTGGGCAGGTTTCATTTCGAAATTCTACGCGTAATGGTCATAACTGGAACCTATTTTTCTCCATATACTGTAATGGACATTAGCTCGATGGCTGTGGGGGGTGGAGCTGCGTGTGACATCATCACGCCTCCCAAGTAATCACGTGAACAGACTGTGAACGCAGTACGTAGAAAAGAAGGAAGAGCTCCCAAAGAGCGCTGAAGTAAAACGCCGAATACTTTATTCGCGAGATACAAGTTTAATGAGAAGACACGAGGTATAAACGAGACTTTGGATCACTTTGTAACGGAGTTAAAATTGCTGTAGCGAGAAACTTTTAAGTGCCGGGTCTTAGCTAACATTAAATAAAGCCATGGACATCGCAACATCACACAAGAGAGCAGCTCATGTGAACTGACTGAACGCAGTACGAGTGATCACTTCCATGCATCAAACCTGTTCAAAAAATGCATTACACAATTGACAATGTAGGAAAAGAATAAGCTCTGAGTTGAGCTCCACAGCTAACACGGTCTTGCGGAAGCAACTTCGTCACGCTGCCACTAAATACTCACAGAAAAATCCACAAGTTAATACTCACGCAGCGGAGTGTCTTATATGAGCAGGCAGTCAGCTAAAGAAGGTAATCAATAAATATCTATAATCATAATAAACGAACAAAAAATAGCGTACAAGCTGCGAATTAAATAAAGGAGATGGGTACATGAACAGTAAAGTAAGTCTCGAATAGCTACACAATAACTATAACAATCATAATAAACGAACAATAAAACAGTACAGAACCGCGAAGCAAGTAGAAACGACAGCCTTATATGGCGTTCGTTTATAAAGCAGTGGAGAAGCTGTGTGAAGGCAGCTACACAAAAATACAGCAGAGCACCACACTCTGAATGTATTCCTCGCATCACCATTATACCCTCTGATCTCCCATTTCAATTCAAATGCCTCTAATTCCCAGTAAGGCTCTGCTTCGCGATGACAATTAATAAGTCTCAGGGACAGACCCTACAAAAGGTTGCCATTGATTTGAGGCAACATTGCTTTCCTCCTGGACAAAACTATACGTTGCATTCTCAAAAGTAATCTCAGTGCACAGCTTGGTCATATTACAACCGGACTGCTGAACTGACAACGTGGTATACAAAGAGATCCTTAACAGATAGTTATTGGTATATTTTCCCTCAGTTTAAAAAGGTTTTCTTTTCTTCTTAACAAAAATGTAAAAGCAGTTTTTTGTCGCTGCTGAGGATTTTGCTATATACAGTATATATATATGTAGATATATATGTATGTATGTATGTGTATATATATGTAGATATAGTATATATATATGTGGATATGTGTATATATATATATATATATGTGTGTGTGTATATATGTAGATATATATATATATGTAGATCTGTATATCCATCCATCCTCTTCCGCTTATCCGAGGTCGGGTCGCAGGGGCAGCAGCTTAAGCAGAGAGGCCCAGACTTCTCTCTCCCCGGCCACTTCTTCCAGCTCTTCCGGGAGAATCCCAAGGCATTCCCAGGCCAGCCGGGAGACATAGTCCCTCCAGCATGTCCTGGATCTTCCCCGGGGCCTCCTCCCGGTTGGACATGCCCGGAACACCTCACCAGTGAGGCGTCCAGGAGGCATCCTCTTGATGTGGAGGAGTAATGGCTCTACTCTGAGCCCCTCCCAGATGACTGAGCTTTTCACCCTATGGGAAAGCCCAGACACCCTGCGGAGGAAACTCATTTCAGCCGCTTGTATTCGCGATCTCGTTCTTTTGGTCACTACCCATAGCTCATGACCATAGGTGAGGGTAGGTAAATTGAGAGCTTTGCTTTACGGCTCAGCTCCTTTTTCACCACGACAGACCGATGCAGAGCCCGCATCACTGCGGATGCCGCACCGATCCGCCTGTCGATCTCGCGCTCCATTCTTCCCTCACTCGTGAACAAGACCCCGAGATACTTGAACTCCTCCACTTGGGGCAGGATCTTTCCCCTAACCCTGAGAGGGCACTCCACCCTTTTCCGGCTGAGGACCATGGTCTTGGATTTGGAGGTGCTGATTCTCATCCCAGCCGCTTCACACTCAGCTGTGAACCGATCCAGAGAGAGCTGAAGATCACGGCCTGATGAAGCAAACAGGACAACATAATCTGCAAAAAGCAGTGACCCAATCCTGAGTCCACCAAACCGGACCCCTTTAACACCCTGGCTGGGCCTAGAAATTCTGTCCATAAAAGTTATGAACAGAATCGGTGACAAAGGGCAGCCCTGGCGGAGTCCAACTCTAATTGGAAACGGGCTCGACTTACTGCGGGCAAATCGGACCAGGCTCTGACACCAGTTGTACAGGGACCGAACAGCCCTTATAAGGGGGTCTGGTACACCATAATACCGGAGCACCCCCCACAGGATTCCCCGAGGGACACGGTCGAACACCTTTTCCAGGTCCACAAAACACATGTAGACTGGTTGGGCAAACTCCCATGCACCCTCCAGGACTCTGCTAAGGGTGAAGAGCTGGTCCACTTTAAAGAGGGGGACCACCACCCCGGTCTGCCAATCCAGAGGCACTGTTCCCGATGTCCATGCGATGTTGCAGAGACGTGTCAACCAAGACAGTCCTACAACATCCAGAGCCTTAAGGAACTCGGTATCTCATTCACCCCCGGGGCCCTGCCACCAAGGAGTTTTTGACCACCTCGGTGATTTCAGTCCCAGAGATGGGAGAGCCCACCTCAGAGTCCCCAGGCTCTGCTTCCTCATTGGAAGGCATGTTAGTGGGATTGAGGAGGTCTTCGAAAGTACTCCCCCCACTGACCCACAATGTCCCGAGTCGAGGTCAGCAGCACACCATCCCCACCATATACGGTGTTGACACTGCACTGCTTCCCCCTCCTGAGACGCCGGACGGTGGACCAGAATCTCCGCGAAGCCGTCCGAAAGTCATTCTCCATGGCCTCTCCAAACTCCTCCCATGCCGAGTTTTTGCCTCAGCAACAACTGAAGCCGCATTCCGCTTGGCCTGCCGGTACCTATCAGCTGCCTCCAGAGACCCACAGGACAAAAAAGTCCTATGACTCCTTCTTCAGCTTGACGGTATCCCTCACCGCTGGTGTCCACCAACGGGTTCGGGGATTGCCGCCATGACAGAGCACCACCACCTTGCGCCACAGCTCCGGTCAGCCACCTCAACAATAGAGTCACGGAACATGGCCCATTCGGACTCAATGTCCCCCACCTCCCTCGGGACTTGGTTGAAGTTCTGCTGGAGGTGGGAGTTGAAGCTACTTCTAACAGGGGACTCTGCCAGCCGTTCCCAGCAGACCCTCACAACACGTTTGGGCCTACCAGGTCTGACCGGCATTTTCCCCCACCATCGAAGGCAACTCACCACCAGGTAGTGATCAGTTGACAGCTCCGCCCCTCTCTTCACCCGAGTGTCCTAGACATATGGCCGCAAGTCCGACAACACGACCACAAAGTAGATCATCGACCTGAGGCCTAGGGTGTCCTGGTGCCAAGTGCACATATGAACACCCTTATGCTTGAACATGGTGTTCATTATGGACAATCCGTGACGAGCACAGAAGTCCAATAACAAAACACAGCTCAGGTTCAGATCAAGGGGGCCATTCCTTCCAATCACGCCCTTCCAGGTCTCACTGTCATTGCCCACGTGAGCATTGAAGTCTTCCAGCAAAATGAGGGAATCCCCAGAAGGTATGCCCAATAGCACCCCCTCCAGAGACCCAAAAAAGGGTGGATACTCCAAACTGCTGTTCGGCGCATACGCACAAACAACAGTCAGGACCCTTCCCCACCCGAGGGAGGGAGGCCACCCTCTCGTCCACCGGGGTAAACCCCAATGCACAGGCTCCGAGTCGGGGGGCAATAAGTATGCTGACACCTGCTCAGCGCCTCTCACCGGGGGCAACTCCAGAGTGGTAGAGAGTCCAGCCCCTCTCAAGGAGATTGGTTCCAGAGTCCAAGCTGTGCGTTGAGGTGAGTCTGACTATTTCTAGGTGTGTGAGTGCACAAAAAACTTGTAAATAATATATTATTGTAAATAAACAGTGTATGGTGGAACTATGCTGTCCGTCTACCTATGTTCGGGTCCCAGTTCACAATGTATATATAGATATGTGTATGTGTAGATATGTTTATATTTATATATGTATATGTATATATGTTTATATGTGTGTGTGTCTGTGTGTGTGTGTGTGTGTGTATATATATATTTATATGCCAGCAACACTCATGCCAATGACAAAACAATTACATTGTCAATCATGTTACGTTATTTTTAAAATGTTTCCTTTTCTTTTTCATAACTTCTTTAACACACTACTTCTCCGCTGTGAAGCGCGGGTATTTTGCTAGTCAATAATAAATGTATTGATTGATTAGTATCAGTTGATTCAATCCATTCCTCATCTCTGCATATTTCTTCTTACAGTGTATGTCTTATTGAAACTTAAGAATTGTTTAAGCACTCATTGAACTCAATGTAGCACATCTAATGCAAAAAAATGAAATGTGAAGAAGGTGCAACCAACTGTAATAACAAGCAGAGACAGTAAAAAAAACTATTGGGTGCCTGTGGGCAAACCCAGGATAATTGGTTTAAAAAAACACCAAAATGGGATTAATAGCATGAATGAAAATGTCTTTTCTGACTGTTTAAAAATGGTGGAGCTACTGGTTATGTTGACTTCTGGCAGGAAGAGGCGGACCAGAAGTGACATCAGTGGTGGAAAAGCCGTCGATCTTCCAGTCTGTAGAGAAAGGGAAAGAGAAGGCATTATCACAAATCGACAACCCTTGAAACGATGGAGAAATACTATCACCAGAGCCCTTAAACTATCCTCTATGTGCCAGAGCATGACACTACATACAGTACAATGCAGGGTTAAAGATGGGAATTATTCTTCCTGAAGCTTAGAAGAGGACCAAGAGATGAAACATAGTCAAAACCAGAAACAAGTCGAAAACGAGAGAATCTTTAGCTCCAAAGCCTAATTGCTAATTAGAGGGAAAACTGAATGTTCAGAAAACAGGAATTTGAAAAACAAATTTGCTGTACATTTATTTGAATGAGTATCTTCCTTAGAATATAAAGATTACAATCAATAACCTTTTGCCCTCTCCTCCATGGATCTTCCTCATATATCTATCATATGAATGAGTCGTTGCGCCGTTATTTAAGGTGTCACACTGATGACAAAAAGACATGGAGCCATCTGAGACTACATTCCTTGGTAACCAGGAGCAGCATGCTGGTAATGTGAGTTATAACATAACAGTGCCCCTATATTGTGACACCATGAAATGAATAATCGCTATGATGAAAAAACATAACGCAGAAGAAATTGCACAGAAATGTTCCAGAAATAAAGAAGCCCATATTCAAATGTATACATTTGCTTATGATAATTATTAAGGTCAACATCTTATAACAGGAATCCAATTTTTCTTTTTTAAATTATGAGGCAGCTATGCCAATACCAGAGACCAAATGCCAGAACTGTGAGCGGTGAAAACCTTGATAAGTGTGTCTATTGTGTAGTGTGTCAGTTGAAATAGGTGGCATCTTTTTATTCTTTTTAGTTCAGAAAACATAAGGTAGTCTAGGAAAATGCAAGTTGGTGAGCTGGCCTACCATCACTATAATAATAATCATAATTCTTTTCATTTATATAGCGCTTTTCTCACAAGTCCAAGTGCTCTCCACACAAGGAGGACCCAGGAAGCAAATCCACAATCTCCTTACTGCAAAGAAGCAGCACTACCACTGTACCTCCTGCATGTCCTTAGTCCGCTGGGGCACATCGGAATGAATAACTGACCCTTTATTTGTTGATTGCCCAGATATCTTTTTAGTCAAGCCCTAGCCTGACTAAGTAATAGACACAATGACTTGGAAATTCAGAGAGTATAATCAGGACATCAGTTTGTTTGTTGCTGTTTCTTATGTGAAAAAGCATCAATAATTGTTTTCAATGCTGCTTGAGAGATGATTGCTATTTTACATTAGGATTTTTGCAATAAACCCCTGTTAGCTTTTGATGGTACCATAACATTAATTTGCAATTCTGATGTAATGTTGATATTTAAAAAGGTTAACCAGAGGTCCTTAATTACACAAGGGAACTTTTGTCAGTTCTGAGGGGAAGATCCACGGAGGAGAGGGCAAAAGGTTATTGATTATAATCTTTATATTCTAAGAAAGATACTCATTTTCTATTTGTAGAAACATTTATTAATATTTTCAGTGTTCGCAAAAAATTTCAGATGTACTCAATAACCCTGTATAGAGAATAACATTGATCTGTTGGTTAAAGGTTACACAGCTATTAGAAAGCATTTCTGCATACAGAGAACCATAGACACATATAACAGGATATTATGTAGTATAGCTGACAATAGGTCTATGAACAACTTCAAATATTAATAAAATTTGGCATAATGTTTAGATTAGATTAGATTCAACTTTATTGTCTTTGTACAGGTACAACAAAATGCAGTTTAGCACCTAACCAGAAAGTTCAAATAGTAGAGTAAGGTGCAATAGACAGTAAGGTGCAATACAAATGAGAATACATACCTACAGTATATGATATTTGAATTTACAGGTAGTAATATATACAAGGAAGAGTATATAGATATAAATACTGATCAATAAGTACAGATACATGATATGAATAAATATAGATATGTGAAATATTTTATGTATAGAAAAAATATATGTAAACAGGTGAAAATATACATAGAGTATAGTCAGAAGTTATTGATATTTAGAAAGGTCAGCTATTGAGTGGTTAAGGTTGAAAGTTTAGAATGGTGATGGTGTTATGAAAGAAGCCGTTCCCGAGTCTGCTGGCATGGGACCGAAGGCTCCTGTGGCACCTCCATGATGGATGTAGGGTAAACAGTCCATGGTTGGGGTGTGAGGCATCCTTAATGATGCCGTGAGCTTGTCACAGACACCATGTATGCTGAAGGTCAGCAATGATGTGCTGCGCAGTTTTCACTACCTGTTGCAGGACCTTCCTCTCAGCTACAGAGCAGTTGCCATACCACACTGTAATGCAATTTGTCATTATGTTCTCAACGGTGCAGCAGTAAAAGTTCAACAGAATCTGAGGAGACAGTCAGGCCTTCTTAAGCTTCCACAGAAAGTAAAGTCACTGCTGTGCCTTTTTAACCACACTGGAAGTGCTTTTTGTCGAAGAAAGGTCCTCAGAGATGTCGATGCCCAGGAATTTGAAGGAGGAAACACACTCCACCTCAGCCCCATTTATATGGACGTGAGTGTGTCCATGGCGTGTTTAGCTTCATGGTAATCCACAATGAGCTCCTTGGAACCGCATGTCTGTTGGTTGACTCATCACTGATCAGTCCTATTACTGTGGTGTTGTCTACAAACTTCATGATGGAGTTGGAGCCATATAAAGAGACATAGTCATGGGTGAAGAGGGAGTAGAGGAGTGGGCTGAGCACATAGCCCTGAGGAATGCCTGTATCCAGGATCAGGGTAGAGGATGTGTAGTTGTTTAGCCTAACAGACTGGGGAATACTGGCTAGAAAGTCCAGTGACTTATTACAAAGAGAGGTACGGATGCCAAGGCTGCTTAGTTTATTTACCAGATGGGTGGGATGATGGTGTTAAATGCAGTGCTAAAATCAACAACCTGATGTAGGAGTTATCTAAGTGTGTCAAGGCAGTGTGAACAGCTAATGATGTGGCATCCTCCGTTGACCTATTGGGGCAATAGGCAAACTGGTAGTAATCTAGTGTTGGAGGTAGACTGGGATTGAGGTGGTCCAGAACCAGTCTCTCAAAATGCTTGGTGATGATGGGGGTGAGTGCAACTGGACAGTAGTCATTCAGGCTCCCTGGAGAGGATAGTTTAGGCACTGGTACTATCGTTGCAGACTTAAGGCATGCAGGGATGACAGCTTGGGCCAAAGATAGATTGAAGATGTCACTGAGGACCTCAGAATGTTGCCCAGTGCAGGACTTAATCACACTCCCAGGTATGCCATCAGTACAAGCAGCCCTGCGTGCATTCATTTTGCTCAGTGCAGATTGTACAGCGGAAATCTGAGGGGCTGGTTGTCTAGGGGAGGAGCAGTTTGGTTTGCAAGTGTTGTTGTACCGATCAAAACAAGCATACGTAAACTGATACTGAAACACTGACCCTAAGGAAGAATGGGGTTAGGTTCCAGAAGGACAATGCCTGAGGGAGAGGACTGGCGGGGAGACAGTTTGACCAAACATTCCAGCCCTCTGTTCTCTTCCCTTGTGACTCAGTAATAATTATTCTACAGGTTTACCTATTATTAAAGAAACTTTGTTATGACTTTTACTTTTTACAGTTATGTTCAGTCATCTTTTGGGCCCTCTGCCAGTAGCCGCAAGCAACCAGAAAGTCAATTCCAATTCCAAATATTGAGTTATAGAGTCATGATCATGACGAAAATAGTGTGAAAGCTTCTAAAAGAACCATAATAGGAAGAAACATATCTTAACAAGCCTCTATAAGGAGGCTCACCTCAAATTCATCCAGTTCCACAACAGCTAGTTGTAGGTATAGTAAAATCTATAGCAAAAGAAGTCAGGGGGAATCCAAGGAAAATAGCAATACTTACAAAGAACACTAAACAAATGTAATGATCCACCAGCTGGGTCTCTCCCTGTGACCTCTAAATAATTGCAGAGACAGGACTCAGGAGCAGAGATGTCAGGGTGGGCCCCAACTCCTGAAGGCTCTTCCCACAAAATACATTGAGTGGAAGCATAATTAAATACAGAGTACATAATTACAAAAATAGCAGAACACACATAAAATATGAGAAATAATGATAAAAAAAATTAATATATAATACACAAATTTAGACTGTTTAACACCAAAGTTCCAGACCTAAAAAGTACAACAGCCATGGTCAAAGAGGTTTACACAACCCAAGACAACCATCAAACGTATAAGGGGGAACAAAACAGAACTGCAAGAAGCAGGATAATATGCAAGCAAAAAGCTATGGATGCAGATGTTTTAATGTGACTCATAGGTAATTCCTGCGCACCTTAAAGTCCTCACTCAACAAGCAATCCTGACAAGCAATCCTGGGGAAAGGGACCAAAGCAAAACTCAATAAGGTGAGCAACCTAGTTAAAGCAGAAACCTGGTTCCTTAAAGTCCTCCATTTACATGCACAAGTACACTTCTGGAGATCTCCTTTGGCAAAACACTCCAACAGCATTAAAGTTTGCAAAAAAGAGTTAAGGATGAACAAATCTGAAAACAAGCGTGAAGCCTGTGATCATTTTCTTGTGCTTAAGTTAAATCCTTCATTTGCTGTGAAGTAAATAATATCCGTCAACATTTTACATCTTCAACATGAGCCACCACCGATTTATAGTATAAACACTTTCCGCTCTGTCTGTCGATCACAATGTTAACATATCTCGGAGGCGTGACCATGGGGGGGCTGGGGTGGCCACTGCCCCCCCCAGAGACAAGCCGTGCCCAATCTGCGAAATGCTCTGTCTGTGAATTCAGTGAAAAGTCTGAAGGAGAATAACATTTGATTTTCAAAACTGAGTTGCTTTCCGATTAGACAGGCACCGTGCTGCTCACAGTTTACTTCGCCGCACATTTTGCAGCACGTTTTGAACCTGTTGAGCGCATTCTTTAATTAAAACAGCGTATACGTTCCATTCTTCTTTTATTTTCTGGTTGGTAACACCAAAGGCTATGCATAGTTGGCTTATTAAAAAGCAGACACGCAGCACAGCGCACCCACGTCAGTAAATGAAACTCCAAAAGATGTAGATAAGCCTACACAATCCTCCAGCTCTGTCCCCGTGTCGGGTACTCCAAACCTCTGCCTTCAACAAAATATACAGTTCGGACTGCCTGACTTAAATATGGATAGCCCCTCCCAGCCCATTTTAATTAATTATCCCAAGCGCGCATTCGGAAAGACACTCAGACGTTTTAGTGCAAGCTGGTATCAGTCTTGACCGTGGCTTGAATAGTTCAACTACTGGATCCAACCCAGATAGAAAAGAATAGATATTATGTGAAAAGCATTGGGGAGGCCGTTCAGTTCCTTGCAGTCAATGAACTGGCTCTGCGTGGTCACAATCACGTAGGTGGGGAGGAGGGACTTTTCCTAAGTTCTTTGATTACACAATCAAAAATGATGCCAAACGTGCAGAAATTGTAAAATACATTCCAGACAACGCAAAATACACATCCAATGTAATGCAAAATGAAATAATTGAGACTTTTGCCAAAATGGTGGTAAAAGATATCAGGACCAAATATGAAAAAGCTGACTCTCCTGGACTCTGCATTAAAAGTGATGGTACCAGGGATCGCTGTGACATTGAGAATTTGTCTGTAGTGATTAGATTTGTCCAGAACACCATCCCTGAAGAACACCTGATTGGCTTAATTGAACTGAATCAGCTTCCTGCTAAATATATTTGTAACCAAATTCTGTCACATCTCTCTGAGCTAGGTCACAGCCCAGACAATTTAGTGTGTCAGTGTTTTGGTGGTGCTTCTGTCATGTCTGGAGCAAGGGGTGGTGTCCAGGCTTTGTAACAAGTACATTCCATATGTACACTGCTACAACCAGCAGCTCCATTTAGCAGTGATACATGCAATGGAATCAGAACCTCTGGCTAAGAGGTCAAATTCATTGAACAAATTTTGTCACAGACATACAATACACCCACACTGAAAAGACTTCTAGAAATACGATGGACCAGTCATTATGATGTCACAAAGTCAACAATGAGGAAGCTATAAGGGGGCTTCTCTCAGAGGTAGCAGAGGCTGGCACTGCCCCTTTTGACATATGCATAGAGGTATGTGGTCTTCTGACCCAATTAAAAAAGCAAAATTTCTTCAATACAGGAAAATTCCTCCTTCATGTGCTTGGTGTGCTGAAACCAGCCAATGCAATTCTACAGGCACATGCAGTAGACTTGTGTACGGCTGGGGAGGCAAGGTGGTGACAGCATCACTGGCCACACTGACAAATATGAGATGTGACTCATTCTGTGAGGATCATCTTTCTCAGTGTGAAAGTAGGCCTACCAATTCGCTCAAAAGGAAACGGAAAGTTAATTCACAGCTTGATGATAGTATTGTCGTGTCTACGCTTGGGCATGGTGACACTGATAAACAAATTGCTCTTAATCAGACTTTTAAAAGGGTTATGTTCATCATTCTTGATAGAGCTATTGTGGAAATGGAGACAAGATTCTGTCAAGGAAATGTTGAATTATTGAGGGCCACATCGCTTCTCCTGCAAAAATCTGAATTATTTCTTGATCATTCTCTCCTGAAACCACTTCAGCCACTTGCAGGCACAGAGCGAAACAGCATGAGCTTGCAAAATGAAATTGCTGTGGCAAAAGCCATGTTGATCAATAAACTGCCAGCTGATGCTAATCTCTCTGACGCATGCAAATGCATTCAGTGGTACAAAGAGGCCTTCCCTATGTTGCATTCACTATATGTCACAACGATCATCATTGGTGTGTCTTCAGCCACATGTGAAAGCTCTTTCTCTACTTTGAACTGCATTCTCACTCCACTCCGCCTAACAATGCTGCATTCAAGGAAGAGAACTTTAGTCATTCTGGCACATGAGAAAAACATCCCAGAAAATCGACATGAATGAATTTATTTCAGAATTTGCCAAGAGTAACCACAGACTTGTCCTGTAAATAATATCCAGGTTAAAAACTGGAAACTGATATCCTATAGCCTCCCTATTGACTACAATGAGCTACGTTTCTGTTCTTGCTCTCATATGTTGTATACATTTGACTTTATTGATATTTACCTTGTAGATGTAGTTCTATATTTGTTCACAAAAAATAATAATACAAGTTCCATTGCCTCTGTTAATTTAATTGAACAATAGGTTATGATTTATGCTGCAATTTCTGCTTTTATTTGTTATATAAAACTATGTTGTTATTATTATTTGACCCCCCCTACAAAAATGGGGGGAAGCACAGAGCGGATCAGCAAGCGGAAGCACAGAGCAGTGGCGTCTCCCACAGGCACGCAGCCCTTCGCGAGCACACGAGCAAGTTCACCTGAGGTAAAGCCGGCAGCTGACCAGTAGAAATAACCGGCAGTGAGAAATTAAAGTCGATCGGTCAGCGGGTGGTGGAAACTTAAAGCGGCGGTGATTCAGCTGAACACGGAAAGCGCGAAGCACCTATAAAACGGCAAAGATGACTTCAACATTAATGTAAGTTCTATCTGCTCTCTGCCCATCGAGGCGTTTATATGTTGTGTGTCATGCAGTATGTACAGTTCCAGGTTTTCCGGCCAACAGTGTAGATAGCTTCACCTGCCAAAAGTGTTTAGTTAATTTAGAGTTGGTCGGGAAAATACGCAATTGGAGGACCGTTAGGAATCTGATAGCGATTAGGCAAACCAAAAATTGGATCGACTCGGTTTGTTTAGACAATTCGGCTACTTCTGATTCGCTTCAGTCTCTCCAGGTCCCACTGTAGTCAGTGCGGCGAAATCAGCAGCACCAATTCAGCCACAGGGCGAGTGGGTAACAGTAAGATGGGGTTTCTAAGAATCCAAAATTTAGTCCCCCAGCACCCAGGTCACCAATTCGGACCCAGAACAGGTTCTCAGCTCTCCGAGCGCCTGTGGAAACTGAGAATAATAAAGTGCTCATAATTGGCGATTCCATAGTGCGGAATGTTAGAATTCCAAACTATGTTAAACCAGCAGTTAATGTTAAGTGCCTTGCAGGGGCCAAGATTTCTGGCATAAAGGCCGCATTGGACCGTGTTGCCGACGATGAAGTATCTACCTTATTGCTGCATGTCGGCACTAATGATATTTATTTACAGCAATCTGAGGTATTAAAGCGAACTTCATCTCTCTATGCACCAAAGCTAAAACAAAATGTCGGAATTTAATTGTATCTGGTCCCTTACCAAGATTATATAGAGGGATGTGATTTATAGCAGATTGCATTCCTTTCACTGCTGGCTAGAAACCTGGTGTGCAAATAAAAGCATAGCATTTGTGAACAATTGGGATGATTTTTGGGAAAGGCCTGGATTTTTCAGAAGAGATGGTCTTCATCCTAACTGGAGGGATCTTATGTATTATCCCAAAATATGGCAGCAAAACTGCCTGGTTGACTGATTAGAGCACCATCCAGGCCGCAGTCATGTGATCTTAAATCACAGGCTGTTGTTTATCCCACCTGTTATTTTCCTGAAGCTGTTACCCATAATCCCTGTTGTGGGGCATCCAGTAAATTTAGTCTTGATACAAACCATAAATTAATTGATAACCAAAAATAAGGTGTATAATTAGACCAAGGGATAAAACCAGACACTCCACCAGGGGCATCTGTAATAGAAATTTAATTCAAATTAAAACAAAAATATATCAGCAGTTCAGAAAGAACCATGCAGTTTTAAATGCTGTTTATTGAACATTCGCTCTCTTGGCACTAAAGCTGTTTTGGTAAATGATATAATATTAAGTACAAAATCTGATCTGTGTCTTCTTACTGAAACCTGGCTTAGTAAATGTGACACTGTTCCCTAGCTGAGGCGTCACCAGATGGATACTCGTTCCTTCATAAGTCTAGAGATTCTGGTCGAGGAGGAGGCCTTGGAATAATTCATTGTAACAAAATGCAAATCACTCCTAAAAATTTAGGCAACTTTACATCCTTTGAGGCATTCATTTTAAATATTAAAACAGATTCCAACACAATTATAGTGCTAGTCTACAGACCACCAGGGCCATATTCATTGTTCATGACTGAATTTAGCAACCTTCTGTCTGATTTGGCTATAAATTATGATCACGTAGTTCTGATGGGGATTTTAATGTACACATTGATGTGGAAACTGACACTTTTAGCAAATGTTTTACTTATTTGTTAAATTCAGTAGGATTTTGTCAGATTGTCAAAGGTCCAACTCATAATCATAACCATACATTAGATTTAATTATAACTTACACAGTTGAAATTCAAAATTTAAATATTACTCCATTAAATGTAGTTATTTCCGATCACTTCTTAATTACATTTGATTTAGTTCTGCCCATGCCAGCACTCACAGATTAAAACAAAGACAGTGCGACATCTAGATTGTAATTCTGCTTCAAAATTTATAGATACCTTGAGTAAGTCGAGTGTAATTGTGGAAAACCATTTAGATCAGTTAACATCAAATGTAAACGTGGAAAACAATTTAGATCAGCTAACATCACATTATAATGTGACCTTGAGAGATGCTCTGGACACAGTGGCTCCCTAAAACAAAAGTGATCAAAGCACATAGAAACTCTCCCTGGTTTAATGAAAATACTCGAGCTCTTAAATTAGAGTGTCGAAAACTGGAGCCAGATGGAGAACAACAAAGCTACATGTCTTTCAAATTGCATGGACAGAGAGTGTTAATAAATATAAAAAGCCCTCTTTAAAGCTCGCTCAGAATACTATTCTACATTAATAGATAGCAATAATAAAAATCCTAGGGTACTTTTAGAGCAGTGGCTAAATTAACAAATGGGAATTCAGATCAACAGTGCAAAATACCAACAGATATTAGCAGTACAGACTTTATGAACTTCTTCAATGAGAAAATGAAAAATATAAGATCCCAGATCTCAGCATCACAGTACAAACCAAATACTAGCTTAGCAGACCCTGCCACATTGCATTCAGCACTTTAATAATTTTAATCCTGTAACTGAACAGGAAGTCTTAACTTTAATTACTAAAATGAAGCCCACTACTTGTTCCCTAGATCCGGTGCCAACAAAACTAGTAAAAGTGCAATGGATGTTCTTGCAGCCCTATTCTAACATTATCAATAGTTCATTACTGCATGGCACAGTACCTGATGCACTAAAAGTGTCAGTCATTAAACCTTTACTTAAAAAGTCAGACCTAGACCCACACATACTAAATAATTATAGGCCTATTTCAAATTTACCATTTCTCTCTAAAATACTAGTCACACCTTACGCATTACAATTTATTTGAGAAATTCCAGTCTGGTTTTCGCACTGGTCATAATACAAAACGCACTAACACGGGTTGTAAATGACATTCTGATATCCTCTGATGAAGGAAATTCCACTGTAATTATGTTGTTGGACTTAAGTGCAGCATTTGACACCATTGACCATTCTATTTTACTGCACAGGCTAGAAAGCGATGTTGGGCTTACAGGCCCGTGCTCGCTTGGTTCAGTTCTTATTTATCAAATCGATTCCAATATGTACAGAAATGTGCTGACAGTACTCCATCATTATACACAGAAGTTCAATATGGTGTCCCAGGGCTCAGTACTGGGACCTTTACTGTTTTCACTTTACATGCTTCCACTGGGATCTCTCATTAGGAAACATAATGTTAATTTTCACTCGTATGCAGATGACACCCAGTTATACCTTTCATTTAAATCAAATGAAGTTTCTCCGATGTTGTCTTTAATTAGTTGTGTTAGTGAATTAAAGGAATGGATGAATGAGAACTACTTGTCTTTAAATACAGATAAAACAGAGATGTTAATTGTTGGAGGGAATGACGCTGATCACAGCAATATTTTGTCATCATTTAACTCAGTTGGAATCCCAATTAATTTTACTGAATCAGCCCGCAATCTAGGAGTTATCTTTGACTCTAGCATGTCATTTAAAGCACATATTACAAAGTCGTCCAAAACATGTTTTTCCATCTTAAAAATGTTAGGAAATTAAGGCTTTCTAAATAAACAGGATTGTGAGAAATTAATTCATGCATTTATCTCTAGTAGGATTGACTACTGCAATGCGGTGTTCACTGGCTGTTCAAACTGTTCTCTATACAGCCTCCAGTTAATCCAAAATGCGCTGCAAGAATTATTACAAGAACAAGAAAATATGAACACATAACCCAGTTCTTAAATCTTTACACTGGCTCCCAGTTAAGTTTAGGGCAGATTTCAAAATCCTCCTTTTAACATATAAAGCATTAAATGGCCAAGGTCCGCTTACTTGTCTGAACTTATCATGACTTACAAACCTGAGCACATTAAGATCTCAAGATGCCGGTCTGCTTAGGATTCCAAGGATTAATAAAATAACAGTGGGAGGTCGAGCTTTTAGTTACAGGGCCCCTAAACTGTGGAATGGTCTTCCTGCTTCCATAAGAGATGCCCCTTCAGTCTCAGCCTTTAAATCCCGGCTGAAGACTCACTACTTCAGTTTAGCATATCCTGACTAGAGCTGCTGATTAACTGTACATACTGCATCTCTGTTGTTAGTCATTAGCACTAAAACATAAGTAACATGATAATTATATTTGAATACTAACCCTCACCTATTCTGTTTCTTTCTCGGTACCCAAATGTGGCATTGGTGCCACGCCCACCTGCCAAGTTGTTTGCCTGCCTATGGTAAAGTCATCCCTGATGGAGGATCACAGGAATCATGGGAAAGAGGGTCCTTTCATCTGGAGCAGCGTTTCAGCCGTGGCATGGCCAAATGGGGAGGCAGCTAGATGGATGAGGTCTCCAGGACTCTAAAAATATCCAAACCTAATTATGTCATATCATCTACTGTTAAACCGTACTTCTAAAATTTTTATTATTATGCTGTATTAAGGAATTGTTCTGTTCTGTATTGTATTGTATTTACCCCTACTTTTGACACCCACTGCACGCCCAACCTACCTGGAAAGGGGTCTCTCTTTGAACTGCCTTTCCCGAGGGTTTCTTCCATTTTCCCTACAAGGTTTTTTGGGAGTTTTTTCTTGTCTTCTCAGAGAGTCAAGGCTGGGGGGCTGTCAAGAGGCAGGGCCTGTTAAAGCCCATTGCGGCACTTCCTGTGTGATTTTGGGCTATACAAAAATAAACTGTATTGTATTGTATTGTATTGTATGGATGGATGGATATTTTTTGCACTCCCAGACAAGCCAAATGCCCACCCACACATGATGTTCTGGTCACACCTCTGACATATCTACAGTAAACAAGAGAATAAAAACTAAACTGACACTTTAATATTAGGTTTCTGTTTCTGGATTGCATGCAGCACACTCCTGATTGACTGTATGATTAAGCTCTGTATCAGTATGTATGCTTCTTGCCTTACACCAGGTGTTGCTGTGATAGTAATAAAGCAGGTATTTTTACATCAATAAAATAAGTATTGCATTAAATTTCTCATTACTATAAAAAGTAATTGGACTACATAACATATTACCATTTTATAGATTTTATTTGAAGATAACATTCCATACCATCAAGACTTACGTTTACAACAAAGTACATTACATACGAGTCAAACTTAAACCAGTATTTAACCCCTGAGAGAGAGAGAGAGAGAGAAAGAGAGAGAGAGAGACAGAGAGAGAGAGACGCAAGAGCAAATCTTTAGAAACAAACAAAGGGAGAATATCCTTTCCTCCAATATAAAAGCTTATTCTAATATTTTATTAAATTAGATCCTGCCATATTTTGAAAAAGTTTTGAACAGATCCTCTAACTGAGAATTACATTTTTTCCAATTTCAAATAGTACAGAATATCAGTTACCCCCTCATTTTTTCCATGTTCTTCCAGTTGGGCAAGATAAGTCTGCGTGCTAATAATGTGGTAGAGGCAATTACAATAATTTTGTCCTTCTCTACTTTAATCCTATTGTGATATTGGCGCTTGTTTGGCACCGACCTGACACAAACTGACAACGGAGGCAAATGTAAAACAAAAGAACTTTACATTTTTTTCTTCACCTGTGGGACATGTCTTCCCCGTGAACCCCACAGGCACAACAGTCCCAAAATACACACACAAACCAACAAAAATCACCCCAAGTCACACTCTGTCTTCCACTCCTCCCAGGGCCGCTTTGTCCACCTCCTCCCGACTCTGGCACCCTGAAGAGTGCCTCTTATACCCCACTCAGAAGTGCTGCAGGTGCTCGCTAACCTAATTCTGGCTGCACCTCCGGGTGTGGCTGCGTTCCCGCCCAGATGGGCTCGTCGAGCCGTGCAGCTCTATGCAGCTCCCCCCGGTGGAGGCAACGGATCCCAACCAAGATGAGCTCCAGCGTTCCATGAAAGTGGCCCCGACACCACCCAGGGTGGCTGCGACCAAGTGTTCCGGGGGACATAGCGTGCATCCCATGGCTGCTACCCAGGATCCAGTGTTGAACGGGCGTCCTGGCTGGGCATGGGCACCGGCCATCCGCAACACTATGCATATTACCACAACACTTCTCCCAAAACTGTACTGATGATCAACTCATCAACATAAATTTACAGATTTCTGAAATATTGTGCCAGATTATTTGAATCAGGTGAAGGAATAATGTGATTGCCTGAAAATTTGCCTCAGGAAATTTATCTTGTGGACACTTCTACCTGAAGCTCCTGAATAATATGGAGCCTCGGAGTCAAATGGGTAGAGAAAAGAAATTAATTAATTGTATGACCTATTTACCATTCATACGCATGTTTTAATTAAAACGTTCCCTGAAATTAATTAACTCTTGTGCATGTTTTGGTTAAAATGTTCCTAGAAGAAGGAATAGCTAATACATACACAGACAAACACAGTGCAATAGACATGTGCAGACTACAAAAATATAAACTGTAACCCAGTTAAGGGTTTTCATGGCCAAATAACTAGGTTACTCACAGAGAAATGTATGTCTGTTAACCAGGTTTTCGCAGAGACTAATAACCCGCTTTCTCTAATCGGAATAATGGTTTATATAGCATTTTAGAATCCAGGTTTCTGCAACTAACCGAATTATTAAAGTGCATGCAAACGCACTCAGACAGGCAAAAAATGACCTTCTGGTCATAGATGTCCATGTACCCTAAAAACCATCCACCATAAAATTAATAAAAATAGACACCTACTTCATTTTTAAAGGAAAGTGGGAAATTATTACAATGAACATTAAAGTATTACTAATTAACATCCGGAATGACAAAGGTTTCATTTCATAACTATAGTCCAAAGATTTGAAGTTAAGTTTAATCGTTAGTTGGCCCAGCATGAGTGACAGAAAGGTGGCCATCACAGTGTACTATAATGGACTGATCTCAGCACCTTATTCCCAGCTCCACAGAGTATTATACTGAAATGATGGCTGCCTACTCAGTGCCACCTTATTGGCAAACAATTATATGTGAGGTATGCTAAAAAAGCATTTTATTTTATGGGCTTTTTTAAAAAACATTTTTATGTATGTGCCTTGTTATTTTCTCTCCTTGATGTTTATTCAGTCAATGATTGATTGCTTAAAACTCTGATGCATAAACAAGAGAGGGACATAAAATAAATTCAGTACATTTATCTTTTTTATTTTGTTTAAGATAGCTACAGATGCATACTGTACCAGAAAGTAAAAGAGAGAAAAGAAGTTGAATAAAGTGGAAAGAAAATAGTACTCAATAACCATAATTCAATACACACCTAGGAAACAATTGATATGAATATCCATCCATCCATTATCTAACCCGCTATATCCTAAGTACAGGGTCACAGGGGTCTGCTGGAGCCAATCCCAGCCAACACAGGGCACAAGGCAGGAAACAAATCCTGGGCAGGACGCCAGCCCACCGCAGGGCGCACACACACACACCCACACACTAGGGATAATTTAGGATCGCCAATGCACCTACCCTGCATGTCTTTGGACTGTGGGAGGAAACCGGAGCACCCGGAGGAAACCCACGCAGACACAAGGAGAACATACAAACTCTACGGGACGTGAACCCAGGTCTCCTAACTGCTCCATAAAATCATTATGTTTTTCATCATACAGCTCCATTTTGTTTTTTAGGTTTTTTTTTGGATGTTACAGTATATGTCAACCTGGGTCAGACTCTAAGCTTAAGTGTGTTTTCTTTTATTGTAAAGGTTTTATTATTAGTCATATATTATTGTTCATGTTATGTTCATTCTGTTTTTGGATTTGTTTTATTTTATTTGAAATTATACAGTACAGGCCAAAAGTTTGGACACGCCTCCTCATTCAATGTGTTTTCTTTATTTTCATGACCATTTACATTGGTAGATTCTCACTGAAGGCATCAAAACTATGAATGAACACATGTGGAGTTATGTACTTAACAAAAAAAGGTGAAATAACTGAAAACATGTTTTATATTCGAGTTTCTTCAAAATAGCCACTCTTTGCTCTGATTACTGCTTTGCAGACTCTTGGCATTCTCTCGATGAGCTTCAGGTAGTCACCTGAAATGGTTTTCACTTCACAGGTGTGCCTTATCAGGGTTATTTAGTGGAATTTCTTGCTTTATCAGTGGGGTTGGGACCAGCAGTTGTGTTGTGCAGAAGTCAGGTTAGTTGGACGATCATTTATTTTTCAACAGGACAATGACTCCAAACACACCTCCAGGCTGTGTAAGGGCTA
Source organism: Polypterus senegalus (assembly GCF_016835505.1). NCBI lineage: Eukaryota > Metazoa > Chordata > Cladistia > Polypteriformes > Polypteridae > Polypterus > Polypterus senegalus. Next base: position 67,110,033 of record NC_053157.1, on the reverse strand, counting down.
TTTGACCAAGAAGGAGAGTGATGGAGTGCTGTAAATGGTCATGAAAATAAAGACAACACATTGAATGAGGAGGTGTGTCCATACTTTTATCCTGTAATGTATAATTTTATGACTTTTAATAAAAGTTTCTTTAATTATTCAGTCTTACTGTGTTGTACAGTGGAACCTCGGTTCACGATCGTCTCGGTACACATACAACTCAGTTTACGACCAAAAAGTTCGTCAAACTTTTGCCTCGGTTCACGGCCACACACTCGGTATACGAACAAGCCAGTTTCCCTTTTGGTTTGTGCGCGCTGATGATTTCTGCATGTGTTGCATTGTTCTCGGTCAGACGTGCGTGCTTGCACGTGCTTGCATGCTTTTGCTGTGAACTCTTTGTGCTCTATTTCATTTCTCTTCCTGTTAAATACGCGCCGATTTCTGTATTTAAGCACGTGTTGAGCCGCTCCCTGTTCATTGTTCTCAGTCAGATGTGCGTGCTTTACCTGTGATCTCTTTGTGCTCTACAGTATTTTGTGTGCTTTTGCAGTTAACCATGGCTTCTAAGCAAGTGAAGAGTGGTGAGAAGAAAGTTTTGCAGAAAATTGAAATCGAAGTAAAGAAAGAAATTATTGAAAAGTATGAGCGTGGCGTTCGTGTTACTGATCTTGCTGCCGAGTACAAGAAGTCAAAATCTACGATTTCAACTATTCTAAAGCAGAAAGAATCTGTTTAGATTGTTTGCTCCTACTTCAAATAGTGTATTTTTCCTTTACGCATGCCATCAGCTGTGTCTCATTATATCCATATATGGACATCTACATATCATTGGAGACGTCACAGTTGCTGCCATCTAATGGTATACAATTTGCAAGTGTGTGACCTATTGAGTCAGAGCTACTGGCCCGGAAATGTGAGGTGGCATATGCCAAAGTTTGCCTCGCAACTCCTCTTAGTTTCAGGGTGTCTTATAATTGATGCATTGTACATTAACGTGCTTGGATTTGTTTTGATCAGGATAATCTGTAAGTACTGATGTGTCACTTGTAGATATTTGCTGTTGTTTTGTGAAGTAATATGCGAGAGCACACAAAAATCCAGAAGAGCTATGTAACACTGTTTCTCGTTTTCAGCCTATATGTCTTGTTTGCTCACTCCATGGGAGGGTTTATCGCATTGGTTGAAATCTATTGGTCGGGACTTTTTGATTGATGTCAAGTATAACACTTGGGTATTCCTTAAACAGAATAATTAATTTTTTCAGCTATTTTTTGACAAGTTATGAAACACCACACATACAAATTCATACCAAAATGAAAGTTAACCATATATATTGTAGCAATTTGATAACTAGGAGTGTGAAGTTGACACCAAGCGCTTGTAACCGAGGTATTGTTTGTTTGACCATGTGGTATAATTCACCTTTATGATATGGCAAAAGATTTTTAAGTAATTTTTAAGTATTTGCCTAGCCCAGTACCGGGCTGCTAAGGGTGTACGAGGGTGCTACACGCACAGGAAGACAATGCAATTCCACAATGATTACCATAAATGGAGCCTAACAATATCTGTCTATCAACATTATCATTGAAATTTGCCATTTTGGCAATGGAGGAAAGGAACATAAAAAATCCACAGAGCATCTCTGGGAAAAATAAACCTCTGGCGAATCTATCATCAACTATAACAAACAAAGGTAAACTCAGACACAGTTCTGTAGATTTTGGGTAACCAGCTGTCCAGTAAAGTCTTTTCTGGTCTGTCTAATATAAAGAATCTTTCCATCAACTGATACCAATGCTCCCAGAATCTAAGATGACTTTCCATGGCCAGGAAAACAGTAGGGCATGGCACCAAGAACAGAAATAAAATAGAGGTGTGTTAGTAATAGCTCAAAATTATTGTTTTCCTTAAATAAAAAAATGGCTAACAAACAGAAGTGCAGTATGCACAGCTAATCAGCAGCTCTGATCAGAATACAGTATACTGGACTAAAGAGTGAGTCTTCAGCCAGGATTTAAAAGCTGAGACCAAAGGGGTCTCTCTCATTCAAGCAGAAAGATCATTCTTCAGCTTTGGAGCTCTGCAGCTACAAGCTTAACCTCACACTGCTATTTTGTTAATCCTTGAAATCTTTAATAGGCTCCCATTTTGAGATCTTAACACCACTCTGATTTGTTAGTAATAATAAGTTCAGAAAGGTAGACTGGTCCTTGGCCATTTGAAGCTTTACATGTAACAAGGAGGATTTTGAAATCAGCCCTAAGCTTAACTGAAAGCCAGAGTTAGGAAATAAAAACATATGTTGTCTCAAATGTGCTTAATTCAAATCAGAATACTGGGCGGTATTAGTAAAATTGTATTTATTTCCCATTAATCATTTTACTAATTTAGCGGAATGCACTAAATATACAGCTACTAGCAAAATACCCGCGCTTGGCAGCGGAGAGGTAAAAAGAAAAGGAAACATTTTAATAATATGACATTAAAATGATTGACAATGTAATTGTTTTGTCATTGTCATGAGTGTTGCTGGCATATATATATATATATATCTATACTAATAAAGGCAAAGCCCTCACTCACTCACTCACTCACTCACTGACTCACTCACTCACTCACTCACTCACTCACTCACTGACTCATCACTAATTCTCCAACTTCCCGTGTGGGTGGAAGGCTGAAATTTGGCAGGTTGATTCCTTACAGCTTCCTTACAAAAGTTGGGCAGGTTTTATATCGAAATTCTATGCGTAATGGTCATAACTGGAAGCAGTTTTCTCCATTTACTGTAATGGAGATGAGCTTCAACGCCGTGGGGGAGTTTAGTGTGACATCATCACGCCTCCCGTAATCACGCAGTACCTAGAAAACCAGGAAGACCTCAAAAAGCGCTCAAGAAAACATGCATTATATAATTGAGAAGGCAGCGAAACAATAAGAAGCGAGTTCTGCTACTTGAAACAAAGCACGATGTAAACCTACACTTTAAATTAAGTTCATAGACAGGCTGCCGCTGGCGTTTGTAATTTAGTGCCTGCCCATAGAAGGCCGTCCGTCAGCGGCAATCAATAGCAAACTGCCACGGGTAAATATTCACGGGTGAAGGACTGTGCTTATGGAGAGGAAGATGAGATGGTCAGGGTGGTGTTTGACACAAACTCAGCGAAACTGCGAGAGAAAGTTTTAAGTGCCAGGACTAAGGTAACATTAAATAAAGCTATGGACATAGCGAGATGGCACCAGCACAGCTGGGAACCTTCGATGCAAGTACACGAGTGGCTCACGTGAACTGGCGCAGTGCACAGATAAAAGCAACAGTTCCAAAGCGCTGAACAAAACCGAATTACACAGTTGAAAAGGCAGCAAAAATATGAAGCGTCTGATAAGCATATTCATAAATGCAGCTACTGTGGAAACAAAGCACACGGTGGAAAAAGTCAATGTCCCGCTAAAGGAAGACAGTGTAAAAAACCCGTGCATGCAGTGTGTCAGGTCTCAGATAAAGAAGAAGGCGAGCTGTTTATTGATGCAGTAAGAAACGAATCGATGAATGAAACCTGTCATCTTTACAGCGATTGACAAACACGGAATGTAACTTGAGCACAACACATCGTACAAATCGACCCTGATTGAAAGAAATAATGATAATCAAATCCTTGATGACAGCAACATTCAATAACACTCACAAAACAATTACTGTATATTGACAATCATGTTACATTATTTTTAAAATGTTCCCTTTTCTTTTTCATAACTTCTACTTCTCCACTGCGATCTGCGGGTATATATTTAAATGTATATATATACCCCTATCTACAGTACATACTCTCGCATAGACAAGCCATATGCTGTGGCTCAATTGTAGAGTCTTAAGCCTCTAATGCCGACATTCGAGGTTGATTCGAGAGAGGATGCACTGAGTATGTACTAGCGCTACTGATTCATTTTACCTTATCTCTCCTTGGTTTGGGGCGTATGAAAAAATATTCGGTTAGCAGAATCATGTTACGTTATTTTTAAAATGTTTCCCTTTATTAGCACAAGCACAGCTGAGAAGCTTGATGCATGTACTCCATAACGCGTTAAAAATAACGCATTTAATCACACTTTCAATTCCAAGCAAGCGGGAACTTTTGTCAATGCATCATTTCCTGGTACATCCATTACACTGATGCACACATCACAGCTACAAAAATGTTAGAGTCGGAATAAAGCGCGTCCTACGACTGATCATTTCGACTTCCGCGAAGCCTTGATAAAAGCATGGTTTTGTGCACACTGAAAAGCAAACAAAATTAGATGCATTACAGAAAGCAGACTTTGTGGCTCTTACTGGGGATCATTGGACTTCCGTGACCGTTAGTAATTCTAATTACATCTAATTACAAAATGTTCAATGATCACACTGTTTTAGCCTAATGTACAAAATAATTTTGGCTAAGGTTACTCAGAGTTTAAAGATTAAGTTGGTCAAATTACCTTTTATGTTTCTGACTTATTTTTTCAGAAGAAAAACTGCACTTTATGTTGAAATTTTGGTTATTATTATTTAAAGACAATACTATTCTGAAAATCTACTTAAAGTACTTAAACTACCACTTTATTTTTAAGTCTGCCCAATTTTAACCAGGGATGATATTTTTGTTTCTGTTTTGAATTCAAATGCAGTTTAAAGGCTTTTTTTTTTTTTCAGAAATTAAAACAGCTTCAGTTTACAATATTCATGTACATGTCTATTATTTGATTCTGTAAGCCCACTAAAACACTTTTAAATTAAAAAAAAACCATTTGCGATTTGGGGCAAATTTACGTGTCGATTACATACGATTAATCAAGATTAATTCTTACACAGCCTCTAATTAATTGGATTAATTTTTTAATCGAGTCCCACCCTAATATATATATATATGTGGATATATATATGTAGATTTGTATATATAAATGTGTATATACAGTATATATGTAGATATGTATATGTGTATATACAGTATGTATATATACAGTATGTATATATATATGTATGTGTGTATATGTATATATATATAACTGTGTATATCTATGTGTATAGATGTATATATATATATATTTATATATTTATATATATATGCCAGCAACACTCATGACAATGACAAAACAATTACATTGTCAATCATGTTACGTTATTATTAAAATGTTTCCTTTTCTTTTTACTTCTCGCTGCCAATGCAGGTATTTTGCTATATATATATATATATATATATATATACAGATATATATAAATATATATATATACAGATATATATAAATATATATATACAGATATATACAGATATATATAAATATATATATATATATAAATAGATAGATATGACAACAACACTCAATATCAATGACAAAACAATTACATTAACAATCATCTTACGTTATTTTTAAAATGTTTGCTTTTCATTTTCATAACTTCTTTAACACACTACTTCTCCTCTGAAGCTTGGTATTTTGCTAGTATATATATATACATACATACATGTGTACATATATACACACACACATATACTATGGGGTGCCAAACAGGCAAATAAATAGATTTTGTGAATATATAAAGTCGGCGTCAGAATATATAAAGTCAAAACTTGAATATATAAAGTCATTCCCGAATATATAAAGTCAAAACTTGAATATATAAAGTCATCGCTGGAATATATAAAGTGAAAACTTGAATATATAAAGTCAGCGTCAGAATATATAAAGTCAGCTGGAATATATAAAGTGAAAACCTGAATATATAAAGTCAGCGTCGGAATTTATAAAGTCATTACTGATTATATAAAGTCTACATTGGAGTATATAAACTCATTCCTGAATATATAAATTCAAAGTCAAAATCTATTGATTGAAACAACTCTGAACTGAACTAAGTGAACAAAAACGTATTCAGAAAAATAAATTAAAAACACTGTTGGTTAATGTTTTGAAAATGATGCATGTGCCCTGCCCAGGATTGACCCTAGTGACCCTGTGGTGGATTCAACGGGTTTGGATATGGATGGATATTCCAGCTGACTTTATATATTGAAGTTTTGACTTTATATATTCTAGCGCTTACTTTATATATTCCGAAATATTCCAACACTGTCTTTATATACTCAGGTTTTGACTTATATATATTTGGGAATGACTTTATATATTCAAATTTTGACTTTATATATTCCAGCGCTGACTTTATATATTCAAGTTTTTACTTTATTTATTCCGACAGTGACTTTATATAATCAAGTTTTGTCTTTATATATTCGCGAATGACTTTATATATTCAAGTTTTGACTTTATATAGTTAAATTTAGTCGTCATTGCATAACTTTTTCTTTACCATAGAAATTTAAAGATTAAATTCAAATTCCATTCCTACCAAAGATATTTCTGGCGACTAAATAGAACCTACTTATATCCAAATTCGAGCTATTGAGCTGTTGCCTGCCTGCCTGAATAAGTCACCCTCGCTTCGCTCTTACTTTTTTACCGTTCATTTAATCATGGCTAGTGGCAGAAAAATTATAAAATGGAAGGAGGATTACACTGAGTATGGCTTTACCAAAACAATTATTGATGGCGAATCGATTATTCATAAAGCTTGAATTGGTGATCTGTTTTCTGTGTTAACCTCATATTATTTCATACTTCTTCTCAAACTAAGGTGGTGCGAGGGTAAAATGAATCGGGAAGCGCTGATCAATGTAATCGGTGTACCAGGAAATCATGCATTGACAAAAGCTCCCCTTTGCTTGTATTGCAAAGTGTGATTAAATGCGTGATTTTTTAACGCGTTATGGAGCACACGCATCAAAGCTTCTCAGCTGTGCTTGTGCTAAGAAAAGGAAACATTTTAAAAATAACGTAACATGATTGTCAATGTAACCTTTTGTAAGTAGTGCGGAGGATTCAGAGTGTGGAGAAACTCTAGAGACAGAGTGTGTATTAACTTGTGGATTTTTCTGTGAGTATTTGGTGGCAGCGTCACAAAGTCGCATCCGTAACACTGCTTGCGTTAGCTGCGGAGCTCAGCTCAGAGTGAAATAAGCTGAAAGGGAGTGGAGATGATGATGTGACTCCCCACCCGCCTTAACTGTCAATCCCCACAAACACAGTCTCGGAATTTGCATAAGCCCAGCCCTTCACGTGCAATTTTAACTTAGTTACAAAGTGATCAAAACTCTCGTTTATATCCTCGTCCTTTCATTAAACTTGTATCTCGCATTACCCGTGGGCATGACAAATGCCAGCGGCAGCCTGTCTATGAACTTAATTTAAACTTTAGGTTTACACCTTGCTTTGTTTCAGTAGCAGCACTCATGAATATGGTTGTATATGTCATTCGCCGCTTCTTATTGTTTAGCTGCCTCCTCAATTGTATAATGCATGTTTTCTTCAGCGCTTTTGGAGTTCTTCCTTGTTTTCTACGTTACTGCATTGACAGTCCGTTCACGTGATTACATGGGAGGCATGATGATGTCACACGAAACTCCGCCCCCACGGCTTTCGAGCTCAACTCCATTACAGTAAATGGAGAAAAATAGCTTCCAGTTATGACCATTACGCATAGAATTTCGAAATGAAACCTGCCCAACTTTTGTAAAGAAGCTGTAAGGAATGAGCCTGCCAAATTTTAGCCTTCTACCTACATGGGAACTTTGAGAATTAGTGATGAGTCAGTCAGTCAGTCAGTGTGGGCTTTGCCTTTTATTAGTATAGATTATCAAACCCCGTATAAATGTGTGTGAGATGTGCATGAGTGTGGTTCACGAATGACAGTCACTGTGTATTTAATGACTTTCTAACCTTTACCAAGGCTCTCCAGAATCATGTGTTGAAATAAGCAGGATCAGAAAATGAATGTACACTCACCTAAAGGATTATTAGGAACACCATACTAATACGGTGTTTGACCCCCTTTCGCCTTCAGAACTGCCTTAATTCTACGTGGCATTGATTCAACAAGGTGCTGAAAGCATTCTTTAGAAATGTTGGCCCATATTGATAGTATAGCATCTTGCAGTTGATGGAGATTTGTGGGATGCACATCCAGGGCACGAGGCTCCCGTTCCACCACATCCCAAAGATGCTCTATTGGGTTGAGATCTGGTGACTGTGGGGGCCATTTTAGTACAGTGAACTCATTGTCATGTTCAAGAAACCAATTTGAAATGATTCGAGCTTTGTGACATGGTGCATTATCCTGCTGGAAGTAGCCATCAGAGGATGGGTACATGGTGGTCATGAAGGGATGGACATGGTCAGAAACAATGCTCAGGTAGCCCGTGGCATTTAAATGATGTCCAATTGGCACTAAGGGGCCTAAAGTGTGCCAAGAAAACATCCCCCACATCATTACACCACCACCACCAGCCTGCACAGTGGTAACAAGGCATGATGGATCCATGTTCTCATTCTGTTTACGCCAAATTCTGACTCTACCATTTGAATGTCTCAACAGAAGTCGAGACTCATCAGACCAGGCAACATTTTTCCAGTCTTCACCTGTCCAATTTTGGTGAGCTCGTGCAAATTGTAGCCTCTTTTTCCTATTTGTAGTGGAGATGAGTGGTACCCGGTGGGGTCTTCTGCTGTTGTAGCCCATCCGCCTCAAGGTTGTGCGTGTGGTGGCTTCTCAAATGCTTTGCTGCATACCTCGGTTGTAATGAGTGGTTATTTCAGTCAAAGTTGCTCTTCTATCAGCTTGAATCAGTCAGCCCAATCTCCTCTGACCTCTAGCATCAGCAAGGCATTTTCGCCCACAGGACTGCCACATACTGGATGTTTTTCCTTTTCACACCATTCTTTGTAAACCCTAGAAATGGTTGTGCGTGAAAATCCCAGTAACTGAGCAGATTGTGAAATACTCAGACCGCCCGTCTGGCACCAACAACCATGCCACGCTCAAAATTGCTTAAATCACCTTTCTTTCCCATTCTGACATTCAGTTTGGAGTTCAGGAGATTGTCTTGACCAGGACCACACCCCTAAATGCATTGAAGCAACTGCCATGTGATTGGTTGATTAGATAATTGCATTAATGAGAAATTGAACAGGTGTTCCTAATAATCCTTTAGGTGAGTGCATATGTGTATTTCATATACTGCATCACAACGTGAAAAATACACAGACTGTAATAGTAAGATACTTTGTGCTTGTAAACCAGACTCCCTAAAGACTGTCAGTCTGGCAATCTTTAGGAGAATGCCCTCCATTTCATAGGGAGTGTCACACGCATGCTCATAGGGGACAGCTGGAGGGAAGTAGTGACTGTAATTCTGCTGCTGCTCCAGGCATTTGCATTGTGTGTTAATTCCTTTTCTCTTTCTCCCTTTGCACATTGGATATCACTTACGGAAGGACTCAAAACAGGAAACTCCACCATCTTTGTTAGTTGCATGTTTCACTTTATTTTCTCAAATCGAATTATACGGTTTGAACATGCTGGTACCCCAACTCTTTATTCCCTTACAAGGGGGAATCTCGGGAATCTATTTATATTCCACTGGTATTGATGACAAAGAAATGTAACTTTCATTTTACCAGTGTCCCATGTCACCAATAATATTTAAGGTGACCCAGAAATGAATACAATATTGACAGAAACATTGCAGTCTGCAACATTTGCTTAATAAGTACCAGGAGAGGATCTGCAGCCAAGAGATACAGTGCAGGAAGGTAAATCAAGCTTCATGATGATGAAAGATTTGGTCTTAAATTAATTATTTAGCTTACTTCTGTTTAAACGTGTAACACATGGCCAGTTAGAGTCTAACAAGAGCAGAGACAGCTGAGGTCTCATGCATTAAAGTAGGAAATTATTGGCAATGGAAGACTTTCACCCGATCAATGAGCTTCACCATAACAGTCAAGGTCCTAATACACATAGGTGTGTATTGATCAACTTTAAAATCATTAATGCAGTTGTAACAGGAGCTGTGGTGATGAATTTTGAAATATTGTTACTGTGCACTGAAATGAGATTCCAGGATCTTTAAGACCACAAGCTGCTGCACAATCATTCCTCCCTTATCAAGAGACTGTAAGGATGATTTTTTATAGTGTAACAAAGGTCTCAATATAATAGAGGCATTGTAGAAGAATGGCAATTGATGAATGATCAATACATTTAAGCAAATCTGCCTATAATGTACTATATATACAATAATATTTTTTGTCATAGCAACAATTGCAGGTATAGTGGAATTAAGTATTAAAGTTGATTACAACATTTGGACTGATCTGGTACTTGTGTCAGTAATGTCTAAAGAACTGAACAGGGAAAAGTGATTAAATTTGATATTTAAGAAGATAGATAGATAGATAGATAGATAGATAGATAGATAGATAGATAGATAGATAGATAGATAGATAGATAGATAGATAGATAGATAGATAGATAGACAGATAGATTGTGACTGTCTGAGTCAATTTTGTTACACTAAGGTTTGAGGCAGCCACCCGTATAATATGATTCCTGGCTGCAAAAGGTTTAGGATAAGGTTGAGTTCAAAACAAAACTGATCAAATGGAGGTAAGATGGTGGTTTTTAAAAGCTGGGTATGGAAATGAGGTCATCCAAGCCAGAACTGGAAGTGATGTCTTCGGGGCCCGGAAGTGATGTCATCAGTAGCACCAGAACTGGGAGTGGCATCCTCCGGGACTGGAAGTGACGTCATCAGTGGTGCCGGAAGTGGCGCCAAATGTGGCGCTGGTACTCGATGGGATTTCCCAATAGTGGTCTGCAAGAGACTGAGTGAGACAGTCAGCACACTGCCACCCCCTGGTCTGGCATAGTATTACCATTACTTAAGCTCTTTAGCTGCCTCCTAATCACATGTATGTGACAATAGATAGACAGATAGATAGATAAAAACTTGTCCCAGGATATTTGGGCCTTTTTCAAAAGTTCTTTAAATAAATAAACACACACGCACACACACACACACGCACACACACACACACACACACACATATATATTTGGTCCGAACACAGACCAAACTGACTATAAAGCAAGAAAATGAAAAAGAAAAAAAAACTTCTGACTTGGCTGTTACAGCCAAAATGGTGCATTATGCAGGTATATTCCTGTTGGTATAAAGAAGCCCCAGTATCGTTTATTAACACACTTCTACTGAATAATTAGTTGGCTGAAAGTCCATAGTGTTAATGTGTGTTTTATCTTGGTAGATTAATATATAAATTGCTCTACTTTCCCCTATTGAGTTATTAATATGTAGCCTTAGAATGCCTAATCTCACAGACTTACCACTGTATATAACTTATCCCCACCTTCCCTTCTATATCTATAACCTCAGGCAATTAGATGTAGTAGAAAGACAAGCAGGAGTTAAGTTACACATAAAATAATGTATTACTGATAATATTTATAAATAATAACAAAATGCAAAGTACATTTTAATATTGGCAACCATACAACCTGATAAAATGGTGATGTGTAATTCAGGTGGCACACAGACTTGTAGTTACTTAATGTCTCTAGTTAAGGCATCATTGTTGCTCAGCTTTTAGCCACATGTCTGTTCAAAATGGCTGAAACTGTGCTCCTCATTTTGTTGTCTTCAATTCATGGTGTGATGGTCTTCATCAGTTGTTAAAAAGAGAAAGATACTTCTACATTATCACAGGTTAGCAAGAGAAAGGTACTTCTTCATATGTTGGTTAGAGAGGGAGAATGTGGTTGAGCAAGCAAATTTATAGGTTTTCTGTCCAACCCCTTCAGCCAATCCAGACAGCCATATCTCAGACCAATGGGGGAAATAGTACATTTTAACACCTGCAACCCCCCAAGACCATATGTTAAGCTAACCTTTCTTTGTGCTGGGGGATGAGACAAAGACTTTAGCAAAGAAACACTCGCCAAACTGGTTTAAGACACATCCCCCAAATCCTGCCGTAAAATTACAAAGAAAAGTCGTAAACGGGTGGGGGGTGGCAAACACGAATGCCTCTCACCAAAGTACCACTAAATTACATTGCCTAAATTACAAATAAATACATACAAAACATTTATCAAGTTATATGCAAAATCTTACATCACAACAGTGTGTCAGAGAGAGGATGTGCAGAATTGTTTATAGTGGCACTCAGTTTTGTTTTAATTTTCTTCTTTTCTGCCCACTGCTATCACACAATTCACTGCTTCCTCCTGCATACTTTTAAAGTTAATTTTGAAATTTCAGCACAATATGCATTTATTGATTGATTGAGTGATTTGATTGATTGATTTGATGGCTTTATTATTTGTCCTGTGATTCTGTATCCTTCTTTATTTATGTTTCTACTGTTCTATGCATGTGAATTTTTCCCACGTGATTAAAAAGGCTTATCTAATCAATATACTGTATTATATTATATTACTAGCAAAATACCTGCGCTTCGCAGCGGCGAAGTACTGCCTTTAAATTTTTATTAAGAAGAAAAGTAAACCTTTTTAAACTGAGGGAAAATATACCAATAATTTGTCAAGGATCTCTTTGTATACCACATTATCAGTTCGGCCCTCCAGTTGTAATATGACCAAGCTGTGCGCTGAGCTTACTCTTGAGCATGTAACGTACAGTTGGCCATGTGAACAGTAATCTTGTTTCAAATCTCACACCTTGGATTGCTGCTGTCATAATCGATTTGAGTTTCATGGTTTGTTTCAATTGCGACAGTATTTGCAGGACTTGTGTTGAAGTGACATTCGGCATCTGTCAAGCGTTGTAAGCAGACAACCGGTTTCATCGATAACTTCACATCCAGCTTTTGAGAGTTTAAACATTCATAAACATCGAAGTGTCCACTACTGAAATCGTCACCTTTGAATCTAAGATGTTTAAGAGGCATTGGCGGTTGTCGAAAGGTGTAAAATATTTGGCCATTTCGGTACACTTGAAAGCGACAACCGAACAATTCAGCAGTAGCCATCAACTCACATGCAGAACCATAGGTGAAGGGCTTAAACATTTCACTCTTATAGTGCTCCTGTGTAGTATAATTATCTCCTGTACCGTCATCAGTCCACAACTTGAACCTTTCCCAGTCATTCAATACATCAGTCCCCATGTTGCACCGGATATCAAGAGTGAGCCTGATATGGCAGTGCAATATGTAACACAGAGAATGGAAAAGGCAGGTGCCATCTCCGGGCACAGAGATGGTGACAGTTCTTTGATCAATGGTGATCACCTCGATAGACATGTTAATGGGGGTACGGTTGGAATGATAAAGGAAATGGGTACCTGAACAATGTAAAGTAAGTCTAAAATACCTACAAAATAACTATAATCATAATAAATGAACAATAAAACAGCGGAGAAGCCGTGGATTAAATAAAAAGGCTGTAGTTATCAGCAGGGAGACATGAATCCCGTGGCGAAGCAAGGAAGGGAATGTAGAGACTGGGCGACAGGCGGCCTTATATAAGCAGGCAGCCAACAACGTGGGAGGCGTTGGGATGGGGGCCCAATGCGCCTCACACGGTGACCGAGCTGCAGGCTATTGGTGTATATATGTACGTAAGTAGGATTCAGTTAGCGCTGGGAACCCGCGTACCAAATTTCTTGAAGATGGGCCCATAAGTAACAAAGACTGTTGAAAAGTTCAATATGGCGGCCGACAGTGGCATCATACCTTCGAAATAAGTACCAAATTTCAGCCTTCTACCTACGGGAAGTTGGAGAATTAGTGGCGTTGGAAAGTTCAATATGGCGGCTGACAGTGGCGTCATACCACCAAAATAAGTATGTACATGGGTTTGGTTAGTGCAGGGAAGCCGGCTACCAAATTTCGTGAAGATTGGGCCATGAATAAGAAAGTTCAACATGGCGGACGTTGTTGACCATTATGACCGTTACGTAGAATTTGAAACGAAACCTGCTTAACTTTTGTAAGTAAACTATAAGGAATGAGCCTGCCAAATTTCAGCCTTCTACCTACACGGGAAGTTGGAGAATTAGTGCGTTGTAAAGTTCAATATGCGCGCTGATAGTGACGTCATACCACTGAAATAAGTACGTACATTGGTTTGGGTTAGCGCTGGGAAGCCGCCTACCAAATTTCGTGAAGATGGGGCCATGAATAAGAAAGTTCAAGATGGCGGACGTTGTTGACCGTTATGACCGTTACGCGTAGAATTTCGAAATAACACCTTCTTACCTTTTGTAAGTAAGCTGTAAGAAACGAGCCTGCCAAATTTCAGCCTTCTACCTACACGGGAAGTTTGAGAATTAGTGGCGTTGGAAAGTTCAATATGGGGGCCGACAGTAGCGTCATACCACCGAAATAAGTATGTACATCGGTTTTGGTTAGCGCAGGGAAGCCACCTACCAAATTTCGTGAAGATGGGGTCAGCCTTCTACCTACACAGGAAGTTGGAAAATTAGTGACGTTGGAAAGTTCAATATGGCGGCCGACAGTGGCGTCATACCATCGAAATAAGTACGTACATCGGTTTCGGTTAGCACAGGGAAGCTGCCTACCAAATTTCGTGAAGATGGGGCCATAAATAAAAAACGTTCAACATGGCGGAAGTTGTCGACTGTTATCGACCGTTATGACCATTACGTGTAGTATTTCGAAATGAAACCTACTTAACTTTTGTAAGTAAGCTGTAAGGAATAAGCCTGCCAAATTTCAGCCTTCTACCTACACGGGAAGTTGGAGAATTAGTGATGAGTGAGTGAGTGAGTCAGTGAGTGAGTGAGGGCTTTGCCTTTTATTAGTATAGATGATGCAAAGTTAACTGACTCTTTCACTCACTAACTCACTCATCAAAAAAAACATGATTTCCCATGTAGTTAAAACCTGAAATTGGACAGGATTTTACATCTAGGCCAGTAGGTATCTGATAAGAAAGGACATTTCGATATATCAGTATTTTGCGGTAAAAACAATCCCTACAATAGAAAAAATAATTACCCCAAATCTCAAAAATGCCTTAATGAATTCGGGACTAAGTTACATGCACTGTAATGAGAGTGTGTCTTATGCAAATTAAGAATCAAACAGAAGGGATTGACAAGCTCTGCAAATATCACCACTAACCAATAGGGTGAATGGATGCCAAAAGACATGGTGGTGTCCTAGACAGGAAAAAAGAAATGTAATGCAGAAAATCTTTTGTTCATGGATAATTGTGTATAACATGCTCAAGAGTAAGCAGCTCCAGTAACCTAATAATTATATTATATTATATTATATTATATTATATTATATTATATTATATTATATTATATTATATTATATTATAATTATTACTAAGTTACATGCACTGTGTTGAGAGTGTATCTTATGCAAATGAAGAATCTGGCAGAAGGGTCTGACAAGCCATGCAAATAGCACCACTTACCAATAGGGTACTTCTGATACACCCAATTAACCAGTGGCACTATAACTGACACCCATTGTCTTATGCCATTTTCTGGGTGAAGCCACATAACACAGCTAGTTATACTATATTATATTATATTATATTATATTATATTATATTATATTATATTATATTATATTATATTATATTATACCAGTAACGGCGCACCGCATGATAACGTGCAGTGAATACACTTGACTTGAGCATTCCTAGTTTTCATACTCTTTCTCTGTACGTTTGGCATTCATTTGCTCAGAGGTTGATGTGCTTGCTGCTTCCTGAGCAGCTCTTCTTTTCTCTGCCCACTTCTTCTCCTCTTTCATCTGCATCTTTTTCCGTTAAAACTGATTAAGTCAGTATTTGTATTGCAATTACTTAGTACGTTTTCCTTAATTTTTCACTTAAACTGGTACTTAAGTCTTCAATCTGCCTCAAGAATGATTTAAGATACAAAGAGGCAGGGGAAGTGACAGCGAAGGTGGTAGGGACTTAGAACGACGCCAGTACACATGCGTCGCACGGCTGCCCTGCTGGCCGCTGCCAAGAGTTGACTCTACAATAAAATAAAATTAAATTAAAAAGAGAAATAACCTTGGGAGTCAATCATCACCCCGAAATCGGATAGTAGGAGTCACGTAGTATATGTGTACCAAATTTCATGTCAATAGGTCAAACGGTTTGCAAGCTACAGGTGATTTAAAATCCTGGACAGACAAACGAACACCCACAGTTGTGTATTATATAAGAAGATTATATTATATTATATTATATTATATTATATTATATTATATTATATTATATTATATTATATTATATTATATTATATTATATTATATTATATTATATTATATTATACTATACTAAGAGGCACGGTGGCGCAGTGGTAGCGCTGCTGCCTCGCAGTTAGGAGACCGGGTTCGCTTCCGGGTCCTCCCTGCGTGGAGTTTGCATGTTCTCCCGTGTCTGCGTGGGTTTCCTCCCAATTCAAAGACATGCAGGTTAGGTGGATTGGCGATTCTACATTGGCCCTAGTGTGTGCTTGGTGTGTGTGTGTGTGTGTGTGTGTGTCCTGTGGTGGGTTGGCACCCTGCTCAGGATTGGTTCCTGCCTTGTGCCCTGTGTTGGCTGGGATTGGCTCCAGCAGACCCCGTGACCCTGTATTCGGATTCAGCGGGTTAGAAAATGGATGGATGGATATTATATTATATTATGTTATACTAAGGGCGCGGTGGCGCAGTGGTAGCGCTGCTGCCTGCAGTTAGGAGACCGGGTTCTTCCGGGTCCTCCCTGCGTGGAGTTTGCATGTTCTCCCCGTGTCTGCGTGGGTTTCCTCCGGCTCGGTTTCCTCCGCAATCCAAAGACATGCAGGTTAGGTGGATTGGTGTTTCTAAATTGACCCTAGTGTGTGCTTGGTGTGTGTTTGTGTGTGTCCTGCGGTGGGTTGGCACCCTGCCCAGGATTGGTTCCTGCCTTGTGCCCTGTGTTGGCTGGGATTGGCTCCGGCAGACCCCGTGACCCTATTCGATTCAGCGGGTTAGACAATGGATGGATGTTATACTAATGAACAGCACTGTGTCTCTCTTTGTATATCCTCACCATGTCTCCGTTTGTTTTTTTTCCCCCAAGTGCGCTGATTGCAAAAAAATGAAATGAAATTGAAAGAGAAGACACTAAAGTGGAAAGCTTCTTTTTTTGAAGTGAAAGACACTAATTAGATGGTAGGTTGTGTGAGATGGGCACACAGATTGTGGAGCATTTGTTTCAGCGCTGTTGGAAGGAACTCAATCCAGTAGAAAGGTTGTCAGAAGCAGTTGTATAAAAGAAGTAGTTCTGTGAAGTGTAGTTCTGCAAGCTATAATAGTGACCCTTTTTGTAGAAAGTTTGTAAGGAAACTGCAAAATGCTATAGTAGTTAAGTGTACCATCAAAAGAGTTATTTTGAAGGAAGAAGGGACATTCAGCTACTCAGTTGACATGTTAAGTACAAATGAAGGTGAAAGCAGAGCAGAGGTGCATAGAAGAAAATCTGAGAACTGGCTCCCATTCTAAATTCTAAAGAAGTCTTTTTGAATTGCAAAAAATACATATGCAAAAAGCAGACAAAAAAAAAAACTTTAAATGGGAGGTGTTTTCCTTGTATTTAGCAAAAAAATCTGCCAAAGAGGTAAGCACATTTTAATGACAAGATTTCTTTAAAGTAAGCTAAATAATCATAAATAAATATTTTTGGATAATCAATAATTCTTACAATAAGGAAAACTTGACTTGATGTCATGATTTAGATACTTTTTCACTTGGCTTAGATTTCATGT
This sequence comes from Polypterus senegalus, assembly GCF_016835505.1. Lineage (NCBI taxonomy): Eukaryota > Metazoa > Chordata > Cladistia > Polypteriformes > Polypteridae > Polypterus > Polypterus senegalus. The sequence goes on along the minus strand of NC_053157.1, from coordinate 67,092,354 downwards.
TATGCAGGGTGGTACTGAAGGAAGAAATTTATGAAAGCTGTGCGAGGAGTAGTATGCTCAATGGAAGTGAGACATGACACAACAGTGGAATATAAAACAAAGCTGGTAAGAACTGGTATGAGAATGACCAGATGGGTGTGTGTGTAGTTAGAAAGAGGAAGATGAATGCCAGGTTAAGAGAAGGATTTGGTGTTGTGCTGAGAAGAAAGAGACTAAGGTGGTTTCGGCTTGTGGAGTAAAAGGTAAAAGTTCATTGGATAGAGATGTGCACCAGGGTGGTGTGGTGGAGTGGATTAGGCCAAAGGGGAGACTGAAGAAGACATGACTGGAGGTAGTGTTGGATATGCCCTGGACTGCAGAGCATGGAGAAAACAGATTTGGGTGGCAACTGGCTAACCTGGGTAAGTACAGAAAATGGCCACAAAAGTGGTGATCACGATGGTGATAATGACTGTGGTTTCATCCTACAAGCTAACCAATGACTCTAAAGGGGTCTTTTATGATTGTGTATGTGTGTGTGTATGCAAAGCTGCAGGGAAGGTTCTAGCTCTCCATATCCTAAACATTTGTGTGTTAAGTGAAATGAAGGCTCTATATTGGTCCCATGAAAATGTGAGTGTGTCTGAATGCAGGAGTGCACGCTACAGTGAACTGCCAATCCATCCATGAATGGCTTGTGCTTTGCCCCTTATGCTGCTAAGATTGGCTAAATTCCCTCCAGTCTCTGAATTGTACTAAGAAGTTTTGAGAGTGTTATTTGTTGTATGTGTTACAGTATGTGATTTTGAGAAAATAATAAACACTTAATTGTGTTTACCTAATGTAACATGGTAAAACAATTACCTTTGCATTGAGTTCCATCACACATTTCAAGGTAAACTCCTTAAGTTGGAGCTATAATTCTAAATAAATAAAAAAAATTAAATAATACTTATTTTACTTCTTTGAAAAAGAAACATTTGCTGTAAAAACATTTTACCCTAGTTCAAGCAATGCATTAGGGCAGAATACAGAAATATTTAGATGAATTCAAACAAAGTACCCAACAATTAAATTATTTATTTCATTTAAATGTTACAAAAAATCCATTTGTTATTGTGATCTGCTCAAATGGACAGCGATACAGTGCTGGAATTTTTCCCTAAATTTAATTAAGGATGAATTCTTTCTGTGCTTCAGGATAATAAGTTTAAGTCCAATTACTTCAGCAGTTACAGGGTTCCTGCTGCTTGAACAGCTGGAGAATTGACATTTTTCTTTGAAAGAATTCTATAACACCACACATTACTTCTGGAAATTTTGCAGGCAAATGCATAACCCTTCTCTTTGAATTCTTATACTTTCGTGCTAGAGATGAGGTTTATGCATTGATGCAAAGGGTTTGGTTGATAACGATGGAACTGGCATTTCTGTGATGAATTAAAGATTCATTTTGTTAAAAAAATATTGCTTCGCGTTTCTGTTAGCGCACTGAAATTGTGCATTGGAATAAGTCAGTTTGGAAAATGAATAAAGGAATGAATGAATTTCTTTTAACTCTGAGATGACATAGGAGAGCAGAGTTTGCAGACTTTCTGATTTAACTTTAAGTGTAGTAAAATGAGCAATGTTATATTAATACTTAGTGTGTAGGTACACTATGTATGGAATGTATAGTGTATATATGGAAGCAGCATTTACCTGTATACATTTTAAGTACTGCAGTAGTAATAACTAGTGTAGTAATTTAACACTAGAAAGTTTGCTTTATATTTACTCAACTTTTTACTTTTTATGTTTTATACATAAGAACTGAGCTTTCCGGTGTAACATAAAGAATATATTTCTTTTTCAAAATAAAGTTGACATTTGTCTCAACATCACGTTTTCTAGCATAGTTGTGGTTTGTTATCTGTAATAATGATTTTTTATGTAATAACTAGTAGTACTAGGGTGTTGTACCGAGTTAGCCATTATGATTGTAGAGAAAAGCCAAGCAAAATGACACCAAGATCTTGCTTGAAGAAGGGGCCTGAGTTTTCTCGAAAGCTTGCATATTGTAATCTTTTTAGTTAGCCAATAAAATGTGTCATTTTGCTTGGCTTTTCTCTACGTAATAACTAGGAAATAAGTGGGCTTTCTGAATAGACACAAGACATATACTGTGTTAAATCAGATAAAATTTTAAAGTCACTAAACACCAGCTAACAAACTCCTTTTTTAAGGTTGTGGGCGCTTTCCTTCTATCTTTAAGGTTACCATTCCCCATCATGTTCCAAACAACAGGAACAAGAAAATGAACACACAGCTGTGGTTCACCTAGATTTTCCACCCAATTTCTTTTCTTTTTTATGTTTTTATCATTTTTGATGAAATTCTTCTTTTTCAGTTATTGAATATACAGTATTGTTGTGTATAATTCTTTAATTAGTATTGTCCTAATTATTGTTCATTTTGTAGTTTAGGTTAATTTTGCTACTTATTTTGATTGAGATATTCCTTGTCTTTTATATGTTGAACCAAAGGGGACAGGGCCTCCTGACATTGAAGCTGGGGGAACTGCACTTGGTCTAGAAAAAACCTGGAAAGCCCTTAATTCAATGTTTTGACATTTGCTTTTGCTAAGAATTAATCAGCACTCTTTTGCTTTTTGAGGTTTTTTAATTTTGGATGTTGTAATTGCTTCTATGATTATTTTTAGCATATAAACTCTGCTTTAAACTTTGAATACTGTTATGATTGTAAACTTGATGTTGGTATCTTGTGACTTACCCATCGGACAAATACTATCTACTGTGTTCTTGTTCTTGAATAAGATCTATATTTAATATTTTTGTTAATTTACAGTTCTTCTTTACCTTTTGGCATTTGTCAGTGAGATCCCCCAATTCTTTGGTTTAGAGTATGTGGTGTAATTTTTAAGGAGCCACACTGTAAATAACCAAATTGCTAGTCTGTTCACTTTTTAAGGGCACTTAAAGGAATAGTTGAATAATCCATACTTTCTCCGCTCTAGTCTCACCTTAAGAAATGTCCATAGACAGGAGAGATTGATGATATTCAGCTTTATTTTTAGATCTACAACAAGATTTAATTTATTTTAATTTATTCTTTTAATTGCAAAGAAATTCCTCATGTAATGTCAACACACTAATTGTTTTTATATTTCTGAGGTTTAATCTCTTTGTAATTAAACATAGCACTCCGTCGCTGTATGCTGTAAGTAGACAAGTGGCAAATTCCCGTTTTCTGTATCTTCAAATGTGCAATGTTTAGCATCATAAAATAGATTAGATTAGGTTCAAATTTATTGTCATTGTACAAGTACAACAAAATGAAGTGTAGCATCTAACCAGAAAGTTCAAATAGTAGACTGAGTTGCAATAGACAGTGGGAGCAAATAGTTCATTAAAGTGTAAAACACAGTAAGGTGCAATAAGGCACCTTACAAATGAGAATATATATGATATTTTGAATTTACAGGAAGTAGTTTAATACAAAGAAGAGTAAGTAGGTATACATACTAATCAGTAAGTACAGATACAATATAATAATAAACATAGATATATGAAATATTTGTATGTACAGAATTGATACATGTAAACCAGGAAAAATATACAGTGATCCCTCGCTATATTCGACTTTCACGGCTTCACTCCATCGCGGATTTTAAATGTAAGCATATCTAAATATACATCACTGATTTTTCACTGGTTTGCGGATTTCTGCGGACAATGGGTCTTTTAATTTATGGTACATGCTTCCTCAGTTTGTTTGCCCAGTTGATTTCATACAAGGGACCCTACTGGCGGATGGCTGAGAAGCTACCCAATCAGAGCACGTATTACGTATTAAACAAAACTCCTCAATGATATACAATATGCTTCCCGCGTGGTGCTTGGCACACTTAAAAGCTCTAACAGCCCGTATTGATTTTTGATTGTTTGCTTTTCTCTGTCTCTCATACTCTCTCTGACATTCTCTGCTCCTGACGAAGGGGGTGTGAGCAGAGAGGCTGTTTGTACAGTGGCTTTTTGCTTAGAAGATACGGACGCTCCTCTAAAAAATGCTGAAAGACTACCTTCACATCGATCCCTTCATTGCGGCCGCTTTATCGCGGTGCTTCGCATACTTAAAAGCCCAACAGCCCTATTGATTTTTGATTGTTTACTTTTCTCTCTCTCTCTGACATTCTCTGCTCCTGACGCACTCCTTTGAAGAGGAAGATATATTTGCATTCTTTTAATTGTGAGAAAGAACTGTCATCTCTGTCTTGTCATAGAGCACAGTTTAAACTTTTGACTAAAGGGTGTTATTTCGTGTCTAGAGGGCTGTAATAATGTTAAAAAACGTATTTAGAAGGTCGTAAACAGGTTTAATATGCTTTAACTGCATAATATTAGATTTATAAATAAAGAATCCTACTTCGTGGAAATTCATTTATCTGTCTGGAGCGGATTAACCGCAATAAACAAGGGTTTACTGTTTAACTGTGCGGAGAATATTTATAAACAGTGTGGGAGAGTTTCTAAGGGCTTAAAATATATAAAAATAACCATACAAACATATGGTTTCTACTTTGCGGATTTTCACCTATCGCGGGGGTTTCTGGAACACAACCCCCACGATTGAGGAGGGATTACTGTATATAGAGTACAGTCAGAAATTATTGATATTTAGAAAGCTCATCTAATGAGTGGTAAAGGTTAAAAGTTCAGAATCATGATGGTGTTATGAAAAAAACTGGTCCTGAGCCTGCTGGTGTGGGACCAAATACTCCTGTAGCACCTCCCTGGTGGAAGGAGGGTAAACAGTCCATGGCTGGATTGTGAAGCATCCTTGATGATGCTGCTAGCCCGTCGCTGACACTCTGTATGCTGCAGGTCAGCAATAGTTAGCAGTGGGATGCAGTTTTCACTACCTGTTGCAGAGCCTTCATGTCAGCTACAGAGCAGTTGCCATACCACACCGTAATGCAGTTTGTCATTATGCTTTGGACAGTGCAGTGGTAAAAGTTCAACAGAATCTGAGGAGATAGGCAGACTTTCTTTAGCCTCCACAGAAAGTAAAGTTGTCGCTGTGCCTTTTTAACCAGACTGGACGTGTTTATTGTCCAAGAAAGCTCCTCAGATTTGTGAACGCCAAGGAATTTGAACCAGGAAACACACTCCACCTCAGCCCCATTTACATGGATGGGAGTGTGCCTAATGCCTTTAGTTTTCTAGTAATCCACAATGAGCTCCTTGGTCTTCTTGGTGTTCAGGGCGAGGTTATTGTCAGCACACCATGTTGCTAGGTACTGAACCTCTCCTCGTTGATCAGTCCTATTGCTGTGGTGTTGTCTGCAAACTTTTTGATGGAGTTGGAGCTGAATAAAGGGAGGCAGTCAAAGGTGAAGAGAGAGTAGAGGAGTGGGATGGGCACACAGCCCTGCTGAATACCAATATTCAAGATCAGGGTATAGGATGTGTGGTTGATTAACCTGACAGACTGGAGTCTGCTGGTTAGAAAGTCCAGTGTCCAATTACAAAGAGAGGTGCTGATGCCGAGTTTTCTGAGTTTATTTTCCAGATTGGAGGGTATGACAGTGTTAAATAATGAGCTAAAATTAACAAATAACATCCTAATGTTGGAGTTGATGTTATTCAGGTGTGTCAGGGCAGAAAAACCAGGTATATGGCATCCTATGTTGATATAAGGACGACAGGCAAACTGGTAGGGATCTAGTGTGGAAGATAAACTGGATAAATAAGGTGAAGTTAAGCAAGCTCAGAGTTACCAAATATTCTGTCATATAACCAAATATCTTTATTAAGATTTACTTTGTTTCAGCTCACACTATGGTAAAGTCAGTGCAACTAACATGTATGGTGTTAAGCCATAAAGTGTGCCATACATTAAATCATAGTTTCAAGTACCCAGCTAGCTCAGCAATAAAATAGTGCATGTAAATAAGGTAACATCTGATTATGAAGTGATAAAGGGTCCTTTAGCTAAGCAGACCATTTTCATTTAAGTCAGGAGATACTGATAAAGAGCATGACAGCTGAATATAAAGAGCTACAATCAACATACAACGAATACCTCAATAATTCAATAAATATTTCCTTGATGCCAAAGTTTAACTTAAAACTGCTTTGATACAGTGATTAAGTCTTAAGGCATCAAACAATGAATTGGCCCATGCAGATATGGTGGATATTTTATTTGGTAATATTATCAATATTGTATGACATAAAATGAAAATTGTGTATTTGTAACATATTATTGCCATTTTAATATAAGTATTATCAATATTGTAACCATTTTGATCTTTCCAACATTAGGATCAGAAAGGTTAGAAAAATAAGAATGAGATGGAGACTCTTTGGGGCTAAACTGGAGGTTGAAACACACACATACACACAAAAACAAAACCTTCTTAGCAGGAAATATATGCATGAGTTTCAAAACAGAACAAAGTTTACAGAAGCTTACTCACACCATTTAAAAAAATGATGATGTTATTTTGCAATAATGATTGTGCTGTATTGAAAAAGTATTGCATTATTTTGCAATAATGAATAATGTATACAAGTATGTGGGCGTGATAGCAGGTTTTTCAAAAGTCATGTATTTTTTAAAAAAGTGAGTTTGTGTTATACTTACATTTTATTTCATAATTATTTAACAATAAGTCTTCTTCTTCTTTTTCATCTTTCAGCTGCTCCCGTTAGAGGTTGCCACAGCAGATCATCTTGTTCCATATCGTCCTTACATTTAATATATTACACAAAAGTGGTAAAGGTTGTTAACATTAAAATATAACAAAAAATAACATTCTAAACAGTACATTTAAAAATTTGTAACTAATCCACTATTTAATAATTTCACACTATCAATTTGGTCAAATGGTTTGCTTGTAAATGGAGGTTCTGCTGTGCTTTACAATGTCTATACAGGGTACAGTACATGCAGCTGGCAACACAAAATCCATATTTCATTTAGTGATATTAATCTAAATTAATAATCACAACTGTAATCATCAGTTATACATTTTGTGTAATTGTGCATCCCAGTGGTCTTGATATATAAGATTGCAATAAGCAAAAGAAAATAAAAAATATGTAACTCCAATTAGCTACCCTTGCTAGTGTGACAGTTCTTTATAGACTACCTCTAAAACTAGTTTGCATCTCTGATACTCTGAGTTTAAATCAGGACACTCAAATTCCAAGACACCAGTACAAATGAATCAGTACATCCATTCATTTTCTGAACCTACATTCTTTAATACAGGTTCTGGAGAGCTGAAAGAACCAGAATAAATACCCTTTAGGGTGCCAGTCCAACACAGGGAATAAAACACATCAGGCCAAATCAGTAGAGTCAACCCACCAAAGTGCACGTCTCTCTTTCACAATGGGCAATGAAGTCCACAGGGAAGTCCTGTGTTTAAAAAGACAGCGTGTAAAATTCAAACAGATGACACATATAATAAATTTACTAGTAAATTTTTGGGGGAGCAGTTTTTTTTTTGATATCAGTCATTTCTGTTTATATTCCAGTAGGTCAGAAATTGAGAGATTTATGTAAGCAAGGAAGAGAAATAGCCACAACATGTTGTTCTTTTAACACATTCGAAGATATGATGGTGTATAAAGAGCAAATATGACTTTAGTTTCAAAAATATTCATCAACCTGAAATATTTTAGGATATTTTTAGTTTGTTAACTTGTATTAGTTATCATTAATTAACTTTGACAATTTTGCATAAAGATTTTATGATAGTTGCTATTGTAATGTTTTCTTTTTCATTTTTACCCCACAATTTGTACAGTTAAATTTATGAATATTGTGGTTTTTGGGGTTGCTTAATCAATTCCTGGGGTTATTATTTTTACTTGGTCTTGCTTTTAAGTAGTTTAAATATATTTGTGTCTTTTCTGGTTTTCGCAAGGAGCCACCATTTTGTGCCATCGTTGCTACCACGTTGCAAAGGAACTTGGTATGGCAGTGTGTGATGTCACCATCACTGCAGCATAAAAGCTCAGTCTTGGCCTTTGCCAGGTTATCCGAGATTGGATGACGACCACCTGATCAAAGCACTGTGACACTCGAATGAAGCCAAGTACTCAAGCTTTCCACGAGACCCACTGCGTTAAATTCTCTTTGACAAAGCCTGGAAACAATGAGGAATAACTTAGGAATAGTTATGTTAGGTAGAATGCCCAGTGAAGGCTGGGTGGTCCTTTGGCCTTGGAACCCCTGCAGATTTTACTCCAGCTTATCTTTTTTTTTTTTCTGTTCTCCCAGCCATCTGACTTTATTATCAGATTTATCTCTAGACTTAGAATACAATATTATATATGGACTCAGCTTTTCTACTACTTAGTTATGTACGTTTTGAACTGATTCATTTTTTATTCATTATTATTCTTACCTAATTTAATTATTTTTTCCTTTTTTTTGTAACTGACATCATGTAAGGCATTTTGAGCTACAATCATGTGTATGAAAATGGGTTATAGAAATGCATGATGTTGTTGTTTAGTTTTGTGGCATATATTTTTCAAACAAATAGTATTATGTTAGACATTTCCAATGATAATGGCTAAAACGCCACAAGTTGCCAGATGTAGATTTGGCCAGGTATCACTTCCCAGCCAGTATCAAATATTTAAATATAGACTATTATAAAAGATTTCCTAACAAGTTCTAAAAAGAAATCAATTATAAGCAACCCAACCAAGTCAACTGAAGTGGAGTGAGTCAACCTTCTGTTACAACAGAAACAATGACCTGATGACACAGAGATCTAGCTACAGTATCTCTGTATCCTTTCTTGGCAGTTCATGTTGTAATAATAAGAAATTAGAGTTTAAAAAAGCAGATGGGGTTGCCGACACTGTGATTCCACTGAAATGCTAAACTTTTTGTCTGATGAAAAAATTATTTATTATTCTTCTGGTGTGCCACTGAGGAAGAACAGTATACGTCCTGAGTCTTAAACAAACTCAAAGGTCTCAATGACTGAGCCTTGAATTGAAGCAGGTAGTCTTGAACATAGTGCGTATTGCTAGGCAACCCAAACTGAGAGGAGGAGCCAACAGCAGGCTGCACATGTTGGGTGTGTTGAAGACAAAGAAATACAGTATAGGGAAAAGGAAGGTGAGGATGGAGAGATGAGATGGATCAAAAGAAGTGTCATGGCAGTGATGGCCATAATTTAAACATTTTCCCAATTATGTAGCCAATAAATTAAAATGCTGAAATGCATTTGTTCTCTCAGTCAAAAAATTTTAAACAGGTAAGTAGAGTCAAATGTGTTTATTGTCATAATATCCATGCACAGTATTACAGCATACAGTCAGGCAGTCAGTCATTTTCCAACCCGCTATATCCTAACACAGGGTCACAGGGGTCTGCTGGAGCCAATCCCAGCCAACACAGGGCGCAAGACATGAACAAATCCCCAGGCAGGGTGCCAACCCACTGCAGGGCACACACATACACACCCACACACCAAGCACACACTAGGGACAATTTAGGATCGCCAATGCACCTAACCTGCATGTCTTTGGACCGTGGGAGGAAGCCAGAGCACCCAGAGGAAACCCACGCAGACAAGGGAAGAATATGCAAACTCCACGCAGGTAGGACCCATGAAGTGAACCCACATCTCCTTACTGCGAGGCAGCAGCGGTACCACTGCCCATTACAGCATACAGTGGTTTGAAATAACATTACCCAGGACTATGGTGCAATGTATGCAAAAACACAGGATAAGTTCAAGACAAGTAAAAAAAACTATACTATGCTACCTTATAGCATATCTACCCTACATTATAGGTAAATAAGTAAATAATAGGTAAAAATCTGAAATACACAGTAATAAATAAATAATAGCAACGACTAATAATACAATCGACAGTAGCAACAAATGTACTGCATCTAAATAAGCAAATAGGAGCAGATGTTTGAGGAAGGGGTTAGCACAGAGTTCAGATTATGGACCGCCAAACAGTTGTGTAGTCCAGGGTATACGCATGAATACGGCGTATACCCACTTCTTATTAGGTCGTCACAGCATATACCCACTTCTAAATCCCCCTGTTACGGGTATACGCTGCAGTGTAATACAGGGTATACGCGGGTATATGGTGCTTTTCAGTCCACACACTGTGACAGTCTACATCCACACTGATACGCATTCATGTGCTGCAGGAACGTCAATTTTTTTCTCCTATTGTTGTCTGTTTTCGTTATGTTTTGGGAGAACTAACAGTTGGTTAGGGCAAATGGATTACGCCAATCAGAGGCAGAGTATGGTGGGACATGCCGTTCCTTTGCTAAACCAGGAAAAATATCCTTTGCCCCCACCTTCCTGTCGGTCCATTGTTACACACCAAAATATGTCCTCACGTGAAAAGTTAATATAACCAAGTTAATAGTGAAAATGAAGCGAACCATACAAACTAAAATTAGCTTTCAGAACAAACGACCTCGTGAAGCTACATTATTGCTACTTTCCAGCCGGACAGGTAGCCACAGCCCAACGCCCACAGTCTCTCAGTCCCCAACACCAGTCGAAGGGGGGCGACATTGCAAATTCAATGGAAGAACACGTCAACCATGGTGAGTACTTTATAATAGCAAGATTTGTAAATTATGTTAATACAGCATTTCTATAGCATTAACTAGCAGCTTTTTATTTAGTTTCGTTTATTTATCACATCGTTTTCCCCGAGCACTATCCAGTGTCCAAACGGCCCGGTCATTAAAGCATTTCTAGCTAGGTACACTATTCTTCCTGAGAAATGCTGATTTTAAACTTGAAACTGTGTTAGTGTGTTGGTACCATTTTCATGCCAATAATTTTATGAGTAATGTTGTTTTTTTGTAGACACCAATAATGAATGGCCATTTATAATTGTGTCACTCTCTGGCCTTCACTATCTGTTGCAGATTAGATATTCTAAGACACTGTTTACAAAAGAATCTACTTTCCCCATGGACTAAGAAAATGTATCCATTATGCAGTTGAATCACTCTGTAATCTATGAACCAGACAGATCTGCAAAATCTGCATTTCTGGTTTGTTGATCTCATAATGATCCTTGAAGTGAATGAAGTCAGGCAGCAGATTGAAATAGTACTGTCCCTTTCTAGTGGGAACTAAATATGTAAGACTGTCACTATTAATAACAGGGCACTTTTTTCTTTTGCTGTGTAGGCCGCTAAAAATTTTAGGGGCTAAATTTACAGTATACCCACTTCTCTAGACACCACTGTCGCCAAAGGAGTAGAAAATGTTGCAGAAACAGACAGAAATGGTTTGGATGCTACAATGGATGCCAGAAGGCACCGGTTGAAGGGTGGGAGTGGTCCTCCACAACTCTTTATCAATATTTGATAAAGATGTCTTTAATGGAGTACAAAGAGGTCCCAGTGATCTTCTCTGCTGTCTTGTCGCACCTTGGGTCAGAGACACGGCAGTACACAAAACAAATGGTGATGCAGTTGATCAGAACACTCTTGCTGGTGTCTCTGTAGAATATGCTGAAAATGAAGCCAAAGGAAGTGGAGACACTGCTACACTTCTTTTTATGGAGGTGGTGTTATTTGACCAAGTAAGATCAAGTAACAAAGGCCTTGACCATTTCCCCCGCAGAGCCCATGATGTGCAGTGGGGTGTGGACGGCATTAGCCTTTCTGAAATAAACAATCCTCTCTTTCATTTTGTCTACGTTAAGAGACAGATTGTAGCACTTGCACCAGTCCACCAGTTGTCAAAGTTCTATTCTGCAAGCTGACTCATTCCCATTGCTGATGAGACCCAGCATCATTGCATCATCGGCAAGCTTAATGATGGTGTTAGCTCTGTATGTAGCGAAATAGTCGTGAGTCAGCATAGTGAGCAGAAGTGAGCAGAGAAAAAAATGAAAAAATGTATATTTTGAGTATAAAAACAGCAAAACATACATATATGAATATAAATATCAGTTTTGCAGTGCAAAAAAGAATAGCACTAGACAGTGACTGTATTAGCAATCAGGCAAACAGGGTGGCCAAGTAATTTATACAGACCATTTACCACTTGGCAGAAAACTGCTTTTAAATCTATCAGTTTGAATGTTGATGCTGTGGTACCATCTGCTAGACTGTAAATGTGAGAACAGTTTGCCTGCAGGGGTTGAAAATTTTTTTTTTATAGTGTAGGAAATATTTTGTCAGTATTTGGAACAGAAGTCTATAACTGAAGGTACAGTAAGTGTGACTTAGTGGCTGAGTTGCTGGACTGTAAAGCACAAGGCTCCTGGTCCTTACCCCTCACTTACTTACTAAGTGGCCATTAGAAAGTTACTGCAGCATTAAGAGATGATTAAAAAAGAATGAAAATAAGTCTACCGAATAGCTGTAGTATGTATACAGTTCATTTTCCTCTTCTTTTGGTTGCTCCCGTTAGGGGTCGCCACAGCGGATCATTTTCTTCCATATCTTTCTGTTCTCTGCATTTTGTTCTGTACACCCATCAACTGCATGTCCTTTTTCACCACATCCATAAACCTTCTCTTAGGCCTTCCTCTTTTCCTCTTCCCTGGGAGCACTATCCTTTGCATCCTTCTTCCAATGTACTCAGCATCTCTAACCCTCTGCACATGTCTAAACCAATGCAATCTCGCCTCTATGACTTTGTCTCCCAACCGTCCAACTTGAGCTGACCCTCTAATGTACTCATTTCTAATCCTATCCATTCTCGTCACACCCAATGCAAATCTAAGCATCTTTAACTCTGTCACCTCCAGCTCTGTCTCCTGCTTTCTGGTCAGTGTCACTGTCTCCAACCCATATAACAAAGCTGGTCTCACTACCGTCCTGTAGACCTTCCCTTTCACTCTTGCTGATACCTGTCTGTCACAAATTACTCCTGACACTCTTCTCCACCCATTCCACCCTGCCTGCACTCTCTTTTTCACCTCTCTTCCACAATCCCCATTACTCTATACCAGGGCTATTCAATTACAAATTCAGTTGGGCCAGATTGTCAAACCAAGAAGGTTAGCTGGGCCAGTCATTTTAGCGGCAAAGCAGCTGGTAATGACAAATTTTAAAACAAACACAAACAAATTTATTGAAAAACATAAGGTTTATTCGTTGTTCCTCTTTTAACTTTGGTCAGTTTGCAGAGCAAAAGGTGCATACAAAAAGAGCTGAATTAACAGAATCTGAGGTAGCCCCTATTTTTTCCACTTACAAAAGAAAAAAAACTGACCTAGGCTACATATCTGACCTATCTGATCACAAAGTGCATAAAACAAAATAGTGCACAGTAGTAGGCTATTAGAAATAACATTGTTTCCTTTTGAAACAAAATAAACAACTTGCACACATTTGACCCAGGAACATCTCAAAGTGCATAAAATAAAAAGTGCACAGTATTCACAACTATAACAACACTGAGGGAACATATTTTAAATCACCATGTGTGATTAGGCATGCCTCTGTTACGCATCCCACATTATATTGATGTATTGTAGGCTACAGTTACCCTGCTGACTTAGTGGGAGAAGTGACATTATTTGTTTTGAACGAGAGCAGTGACTTTAGGCTCGTAAGTTGTCAATGCAATTCGAAGGCATTGGTGGAGAGTATGGTCAGTCAGGGAGCAACGAGAGTTGCTTTTTATGGAGTTCATGTGTGAAAAACTTGACTCACATGTATATGTTGATCCAAACATACTGAGCATGACGATCGCTACTTTCTTAATGTTAGGGAACTGATGTGTGTTGACATCAGTCCAAAACATTGCAGGCCCGTTAGTGGAAAGCTCCTGTGCCATGGTTACAGATGACTGCATGTCAACAAGTTCGAGTGTGAATTTCCCCTCGTCAATGGAAGGGACCAGTTTCTTAGCCCTTCTATTGCAACAGTGAACGGTCTCTGACAAAAACGGCCAACTCTGTGGGCAGATCAAGTCCATCCAATCGACCAGCAAAGTTATTTTTCAACATCGCAATGAAATCTGTCATCACATCCGTGATTTGTGCGAGGGATGAGATGCATTTGCGGAGTGTCGGAAATGCAGCATTCGCCTGTGCTCAAATCATTTGCGAAAAGGTCCAGTTTAACTTGAATGCGCGCATCTGTTCCACAAGGTCGATGACAGTTTTGTCTCTGCCTTGTAGTCCCAAATTGAGATTGTTCAGGAATTGAATATGTCGCTCAGAAAGCAGGCATCGGCCATGAAGTTGTCGTCCAGTATGCGACTCAAGTGCGTTTCTGCCTTTTTTTGCTTGCTGCCGCGGAGGAAAGTTATGGTCTATTTTCTGAGACCGCAGAAACGCTCCAGTGCTTTGCCTTTGGACAGCCACCTCACGTCATTATGCAAAAGAAGGTCGTGGTGCTCAGCAGACATTTCTGACAACAGCACGCGGAATAAGCGGTGTTGGAGGCTTGATGTGGAGCGAATAAAATTAGTTATAGCCATAAAACGCTGTCCATTGTCGTTTTGAGCCCCGCTTAGTTTTGCGCACAACACCGCCTGATGCACAATGCAGTGTAAGGAGATCAACTGAGGTGCAACAGCGGACCAACGTGCTGCCAAACCATTCACTTTCCCTGTCATGGACGGAGCCCCATCTGTCACAAGCATGCACACACGCTTCATATCCAGACCACTGTCTTTAAAAAAGGCGGAAATTTTCCCAAAGACTATATCGCCAGTTGTGTGTCCTTCTAACGGCAGTATGCCGAGCAGCTCCTCTCGGAAGCATTTGCCATCAAAAAAACGGACATATATGCACAACTGAGCAGTATCAATTTTGTCTATGGACTCATCTACTGTTATAGACATAGTATCAGCTTTCATCAGGTCTCCTAACATTGTTTCATACACATCTGCAGCAAGAATTTCAACCCTACGAATGTTTGAAGTATCTGACAGGGGTACGTTTTTTATAGCAGATACCACGCTCATTTAATTTTATCGTCATTTATCACCGACAGCCAGCATACAGTCCTTCACGGTTTCAGAGTCTGTGAATGGCCTTTTCTTTTTTGCCAGTATCCAGGAAACACGAAGGGATGCTGCAGTAGCTCTCTCTTGGGCTGTGAATGACCGCACCATGGTAGTACTGCTCCGTTTATAAGATGCAATCAAACTGCACTTTTGCAGCCCTCTCTTGAGATCCCTCTGGAAAATTGTTGCGAAAAGTGTGGTGTTTCTCAACATGATGCCTCCGCACATTGTAATCTTTAAATACTCCAACGCACTCATTACAAATTAAACACATCGGTTTGGCGTTTGGATGTGGCGGTAAAATAAACAAGTATTTGTCAGTCCAGGCAGGGTTAAACTTACGGTTTTCATTGGCAATTTTACGTTTCAGTGTTGAGAAAGACATCCATCCATCCATCCATTTTCTAACCCGCTGAATCCGAATACAGGGTCACGGGGGTCTGCTGGAGCCAATATTGATAGTAATCTAAGCTACTACCGGCACGCTCTGCATTGTTTGCGTGCTGCAGGCTACGTAGGAATGCGCGTTTTTGGCGGGACCATAGACATAATAAATACTTTATATTTATATTAATATACTATATATTTATATTAATATAATATATATATATTTATATTAAATAACAATTTATGAATAATATATATTAATTTACTATCTATGGGCGGAACCACGGGCTGGGCCACTCGGAGGTTGATTCTGGGCGCATGTATTCAAGGCGCCAATTGAATAGCCCTGCTCTATACTGTTGATCCCAAGTATTTAAACTCATCCACCTTCACCAACTCTACTCCCTGCATCCTCGCCATTCCACTGACCTCCCTCTCATTTACACACATGTATTCTGTCTTGTTCTTACTGATCTTCATTTCTCTCCTTCCTAGAGCACATCTCCACCTCTCAAGGGTCTCCTCAACCTGCTCCCTACTATCACTACAGATCACAATGTCATCATCAAACATCATAGTTCACGTGGACTCCTGTCTAATCTTGTCTGTCAACCTGTCCATCACCATTGCAAATAAGAAAGGGTTCAGAGCCGATCCCTGATGTAATCCCACGTCTTACCGCAGACTTCACCACTGTCACACTTCCCTCGTACATATCCTGTACAACTCTTACGTACTTCTCTGCCACTCCCGACTTCCTCATACAATACCACAACTCCTCTCGAGGCACCCTGTCATATGCTTTCTCCAGGTCCACAAAGACTTAATGCAGCTCCTTCTGGCCTTCTCTAAACTTCTCCATAAACATCCTTAGAGCAAACATTGCATCTGTGGTGCTCTTTCTTGACATGAAACCATACTGCTGTTCACAAATTATCACCTCACTTCTTAATCAAGCTTCCACTACTCTTTCCCATAACTTCATGCTGTGGCTCATCAATTTTATTCCCCTGTAGTTACTGCAGTCCGGCACATCCCCCTTATTCTTAAATATCGGCACCGGTACACTTCTTCTCCACTCCTTAGGCATCCTCTAACTTTCCAAGATTCCATTAAACAATCTGGTTAAAAACTCCACTGCCATCTCTCCTAAATACCTCAATGCTTCCATAGGTATGTCATCTGAACCAATGGCCTTTCCATTTTTCATCCTCTTCATAGCTATCCTTACTTCCTCCTTGCTAATCCGTTGCACTCCCTGATTCACTATCTCCACATCATCCAACCTCTTCTCTCTTTCATTCTCTTCATTCATCAGCCTCTCAGAGTACTCTTTCCATCTGGTCAACACACTCTCCTCGCTTGTGAGTACTTTTCCATCTTTATCCTTTATCACCCATGCCTACTGCACATCTGTCCCAGCTTGGTCCCTCTGTCTAGCCAATTGGTACAGGTCCTTTTCTCCTACCTTAGCGTCCAACCTCTCATAGAACTCATCATACTCCTTTTCTTTAGCCTTCGCCACCTCTCTCTTCACCTTGCACCTTATCTCCTTGTACTCTTGTCTACTTTCTGCATCTCTCGGACTATCCCACTTCTTCTTTGCCATCCTCTGCCTCTGTATACTCTCCTTTATTTCCTCATTCCACCACCAGGTTTCCTTTTCCTCCTTCCTCCTTCCAGATGTAACGCCAAACACCCTTCTTGCTGTCACCCTTATTACATCTACTGTAGTTTCCCAGCTGTCTGGTAACTCTTCACTGCCACCCAGTGCCTGTCTCACCTTCTCCCTAAACTCAACCTTGCAGTCTTTCTTTTTCAACTTCTACCATTTGATCCTTGGCTCTGCCCTCACTCTCTTCCTCTTCTTGATCTCCAACGTCATCCTACAGACCACCATTCTATGCTGCTTAACTACACTTTCCCTGCCACCACTTTGCAGTCTTCAATCTCCTTCAGATCAACTCTTCTGCAATGGATGTAATCTACCTGTGTACATCTTCCTCCACTCTTGTATAACCCTCTGTTCCTCCCTTTTCTTAAAATACATATTCACCACAGCCATGCCCATCCTTTTGGCAAAATCCACTATCCTCTGACCTTCTTCATTCCTCTCCTTGACATCATACCTACCCATCACCTCCTCGTCTCCACTGTTCCCTTCACCAACATGCCCATTGAAATCTGCACCAATCATCACTTTCTGTCCCTTGGGTTGTCACACACGTGCACATGGCAGGCAGCTAAAGGGCTTGAGTAAGGGCGGTTCCAAAGCATGCCGGGATGTGGCAGAGTGCACTGACTCTTTTTCTCCCTTTCCTGTAGACCATTCACGGGAGATCCCATCTGGCTCTCTTGACGTCACTTCCAGGACCGAACCAATGAAAGAAGACCTTGCTGGCCCCGGCCCCTGTGATGTCACGTCCGGACTCGAACCAATGGCTGAAGACCATGAGCCCGATCCCTATGATCTTACTTCCTGTCTTCCCCTTTAAAAACCTACACCTTTTCCCTAGTCCCTCAGTTCTGTCTTGGACTCGGTTGTGTGCACATCAGTGCAGTATTCATTTAAATGACTTTTGCAGCCAGAAAACCAAATTATATGGGTGGCTGCCCCAAACCTTTCTATGACTCTATGTGAGTTTTGTGACAGGGTACACTGTTCATCACTTCATCCAACTCACTCCAAAAATCTTCTTTCTCACCCATTACACACCCAACTTGCAGTGCATATGCACTAACAACATTCATCATCACACTTCCAATTTCCAGCTTCATAATCATTACTCTGTCTGACACTCTTTTCACCTCCAAAACACTCTTGACATACTGTTCCTTCAGAATAACTCCCTACTCCATTTCTCCTGCACACCATGATAGAACAATTTGAATCCACCTCCGATCAACATGGCCTTACTCCCCTTCCATTTAGTCTTTTGCACGCACAATATATCAACCTTCCTTCCTTCCATCATATCTGCTAACTCTCTCCCCATACCAGTCATACTGCCAACATTCAAAGTTCCTAACCTCCTGCCTCCGGACACGTCTCCCCCCTCTTCTTCTCCTTCTTCTTCTTTGGCCAACAGTAGCCCAATTTCCACCAGCACTCTGTTGGCTAACAGTACTGATGGTGGTTGTTGTTAACCCTGGGCTCGACCAATCTGGTATGGAAATTTGTATTGTTGTCCGTGTATTAATTTGGCAAAATTTTACACAGAATGCCTTTAAACAATTGTGTCTTATTAATCTTTGTTATAATTTTGTGGTGATTGGATGCATTTCTAAGTAAATATACAGAAAGAGGTCATGCATAATTGAAGCACAATAAAAATCCTTTAAGGGCAGAGGAAGTGAAAGTACAAAGCAACTGCAATAATTTCCCATCTCTTTTGTCTGCTTTACGGATATTTTTTTTGGCTTTAACATCAAGCATTGATATGATCTGTGTTCTTTAATTGTTGTGTTGATCATGTAAAGATGAAAATAAATTTCATATCTACAACTGAAGCCATATTGAAGTGTACATTGCTCTGTAAAGAAAAAAAAATCAAGTAAGAATATGCTGCAGTACAAGTAACAAAACTGTAACAAAATAAAAGCTAGAGACATAAAGAAAGGAAATACACAAATAATACATAGTAAGATGACAGAAAAACCAACATGTAAATGATGTAGGCCCACATCTGATGGAAATTACCCAACCCCATGGCAATCATTGGCTGAGCAATAAACTACCTATGTAAATGTTATTGATTAGTATACTGTAAGTATATCTTAAGCAGACAAACTGCAGCAGATACAGATATGCAATTTCACACATGCATGCCTGAGGATCTCCTTCAGGGCTCACCTAATGTATGTCGTACCACCCAGGGATTAGAAGATGGGACACTGTCACTAACAGTCTTATCTCACTTTTCCCTAACAGCCTTGAGAAACCATCCCTTAAGGGCAACAGAGCCAAAAAAAACCTGCTCCTTTTGATCCAGTTGGTTAAATGACAGACTCTCACAGGAAGTGACGTCTCAAATTGGACCTGACTAGTGACGATAAAGGTCACACAGATGCCTCATGCTTTATACATGGCAGCAACTTGCAACACCATTGAGTGCTTATTTTTGTTAAAGAGTACCCTTACTTTCTGTGGCAACAAATTAAACAGGGTTTTTACCAGTTGAGCCCAAACTATTTTTATCTCGCCTTGCATCATCCCTCTCCCTGCTACAGCAATTTACCAGAAAAATCTATTTTCTCATGAAAATTAATGTAATTGTGTGATATGAACCAATTCACCATCCTGCCACAGACCAGCCCTGCAACTCTAGTTAATTAAAAGGCAGGTAATTTCGGAAGTAAAGCAGTGTTCTCTTTCATTAGCATTAGCAGTCTAACATTTTCTGATATTCAACGTCACACTCTTTAGCATAACTTTTTTGTCTCAAAGCATCTGGAATTCTTGTGAGCCTTGTCAAATAATGTGCTTCATTCCCTGCTAGAGGACTGACTGGCTGCCACTCAAGCATCTAGCCCTGCCCAACTGGTGAGGCACTCACAGACAGCTGCCGTCCCGCTCAGCCTACAAAGTGGTGTCTACCAGCTGCTGTGACACTTTCTCTCCAATCCAGTAATGGGCCCTTAGTGATTTATATCATCACACTGCAGAAAATGAAATCTAAGCATGTGAAAAGTTTTTATATCAAGTCACTTAATTTTGTTTTTCATTATTGTAACATTTATTGACTTATAAAGAAATTTGTATTTAAGTCTGTCTTATTTAAGATTAAGATTATTTAAGATTATTTAGCTTATTTTAAGAAATCTTGTCCAGTACATTTTGTTTACCCTTTGGCAGATTTTTTTTTGCTAAATTAAAGCAAAATAACTCCTGTTTCAAGTATTTATTTTAGTTTTTGCGTATGCCATTTTACAGTGGCATAACAAGATTTTAATTTTATATTCAAGGAACCCCTGCAATTTTGAATTCCAGGGGGTCCAAAACGTTAATTACTTTGGATGTAGTGCTTTGGTGGAAAAAGGTAAAAAATTAAAAATATCCTTTTGACCTCCCAAGCCTGCCAAATTTTTGAATAAACAGTCATCAAGAGTCATGGAAACACATACAGATCAAAGTACCAAAGCTCAATACATACAGTATACCAAACATGAAATCAGAAGTTTAATCAATCATAACCTCATTTATATGGAATTCGAAAAATCCACGCATTTAAAAGGTGACCCTACAATGACATAAATCAGAAGGCGGCATGGTTCTACCTCAGTTTTTTTACTGGATGGGAAACATACAAGCTATAAAAACCTGGCCAATGACACAAATAGATGATCACACACTAGGCACCTCTACATGATAACCAGCCTTTTCCACCCTCTCGAACTTACAGTTTTAAATGTTTGGAAAATGTATGGGATTAAATTATTTAGAGATTTGTATATAAATAATGTCTTTGCATCCTATGAACAATTGTAGTCCAAATTTAACTTCCCATCAACACAACTTTTCCACTATCTCCAGATTATAGTTTGCTAAACAAAATCTGCCCAGTTTTCCTCACCTCCCACCTATTTCTATTCCAGAAAAGATATTGATCAGTCTTGGGGACTCAGACAGCATTTCTATAATATATAAAAACATTTTAAAGTCCCTTCCTTCTAAAGATCCTATAGCACAGTGGGAACAGGATCTCTTACTCAACATTTCATAAACGGAGTGGAAGGCAGTCACACATAGAATTCACTCGAACTCCATATGTGGAAATAATTCAATTAATCAATGTAAAATATTTCATCGAGCACATCTGTCTCATTTAAAATTGTCCAAGGTGTTTCCAGGACAAGATCCAACCTGCAAACATTGCAATCGAGCTCCAGCTTCAATGAGCCACATGTTTTGGGCCTGCACCAAATTAACATCATTCTGGACCAAAAATGTTAACTACCTATCAAATAGCCTTGGTGTCACAATCACTTCTAAACAATTAACAGCTGTGTGTGGTGTACTACCAGATGGGCTTAATGTGGAAAAGGTCAAACAAATTGTAAGTAAGTAAACTGCCTTTATTACACTACTAGCATGTAGACTTATCTTGCTCAACTGGATGAATGCTAATTCACCTTTTTTAAGTCAGTGGATAACTGATGTTAAATACTATTTGAAATTGGAAAAAATCTAATTCTCACTTAGAGGATCTGTTCAAAACTTTTTATAAACCTGGCAGGATCTAATCAATAACATTTTATAATTCTTGCTTGAAGGACGTTGTAATCATAAAGTCGTCTTTAATAATCACTCACTAACACAGTGAAAGTTTTGTTTACAATCCAAAATCTTGAACAATGTGGATATCATCCTACCATGTTAAAAAGCTGCAACCTGCTGACTGTTCCGAGCACACACAGGAACTTTAGCATCATTATGGGAGATGATAAATAGATAGAAACAAAATGTAGCTAGACAGGCACAGATCATAACCAAATTGTCAAATGTTGAAAACAAGGTCAAAAATCAAAACTGAGCCTCCCTACTTGTTATACTGTATGTACTGTGAGAATGCTGTTTTATCCACCAAGGGATACCTACATGTTGTGATGCTGCCATATTTATACATAAGTCACTGTCATGTCATCAACACAACAAATGTGATCATATGACAACTTTTCACGGTCATGTAAACACAAAGGAACATCCTGCCAATAAAAATGAATGTTATGAAAATGACATGGAATACAAAAATAAATAACAAAATTAGTCTCTCCATGAAAAGAATAACAAAAAAGGATTTTAAAAAATATACTGATCAAAAATAATTAAAGGAACACTTTTTAATAAAAGTATAGCATCAAGTCAGTGAAACTTCATGGCTATTGATCATACTAGTTAAGTAGCAGAGGGGTTGTTAATCAGTTTCAGCTGCTGTGGTGTTAATGAAATTAACAACAGATGCACTAGAGGGGCAACAATGAGACAATCCCCAAAAACAGGAATGGTTTAACAGGTGGAGGCCACTGACATTTTTCCCTCCTTATCTTTTCTGACTGTTTTTTTAACTAGTATTGCATTTGGCTATGGTCATTGTCACTACTGGCAGCATGATGCGATACCTTGACCCTACAGAGTTTGCACAGGTAGTCCAACTTCTCCAGGATGGCACATCAATACATGCCATTGCCTAAAGGTTTACTGTGTCTTCCAACACAGTCTCAAGGGCATGGAGGAGATTCCAGGAGACAGACAGTTACTCTAGGAGAGCTAGACAGGGCCGTAGAAGGTCCTTAACTCATCAGCAGGACTGGTATCTGTTCCTTTGGGCAACGAGGAACAGGATGAGCATTGCCAGAGCCCTACAAAATTACCTCCAGCAGGCCACTGGTGTGAATGTCTCTGACAAGAAACAGACTTCATGAGAGTGGCCCGAGGGCCTGACGTCCTCTAGTGGGCCCTGTGCTCACTGCCCGGCACCGTGGAGCTCTATTGGCATTTGCCATAGAATAACAGAATTGGCAAGTCCACCACTGTGCTTTTTACAAATGAGAGCAGGTTCACCCTGAGCACATTTGACAGATGTGAAAGGGTCTGGAGAAGCCATGGAGAACGTTATGCTGCCTGTAACATCGTTCAGCATGACCTGTTTGGTGGTGGGTCAGTGATGATCTAGACAGTGGCACCTTGACTGCCATTAGGTATCGGGATGAAATCCTTGGACCCATTGTCAGACAGGTCCAGGGTTCCTCCTGGTGCACAACAATGCCCAGCCTCATGTGGCAAGAGTGTGCAGGCAGTTCCTGGAGGATGAAGGAATTGATGCTCTCCTGACCTAAATCCAATGGAGCACCTCTGGGACATTATGTTTTGGTCCACCCAACGCCGCCAGGTTGCACCTGAGACTGTCCAGGAGCTCAGTGATGCCCTGGTCCAGATCTGGGAGGAGATTCCCCAGGAAACCATCTGTCGGATATGTGTTTAGGTGAAGCCCTGCTGACAGTACCACACAAGCATTCCCTTCACTACCGGTCTCTGTCTTGGCCTAACTTTCACCCACCAGAGAGTGCTTGCTCAGCTCTCCTCATGGCTCTAAACTTGAAGAGTCCCCTTCAAGATCAGACAGTTAAGTCCCACAAGGGTACCTTGAGAAGACCTTATCACAGCTGCATTGGGGTTCAGGAATGCCCTTTGACAATCCTGTGAGCCTTTCCCAATAGCTCTCTCTCATGGTCCTTATATCCCAGTATTTCCGAACAATGAAGCCCTAAAGGGAAGCATGTGAGGCCAGTGTTCAGTTGGTGGCTGATGGGTCACTCCTGTTGGGTGACCAGGTATTTGGAGCGACCATCATGCTTAGGTGTGTGTTCTTGCTAGGAGGAGCCATTGAATTGGCAGCAGTGGGAGAACAGCGAACTTTCATCGGGTGGAGCCATTCGGCAGCGGTGGGTGTGGAGCAGAGCAGGGCTCGGTGGATCCCCGTGGTACACTGTGAGATTGGCAGCGGGGACCCGGGCCATGATAAAAGGTTGTCTGCACCAGCTGGTGGACTGGAGGCTCCGAAAAGGGCTTGTTGAGGAGACATCAGTTATAAAGAGGCACCATGGCTGGTTTCTTGCCTGTGTTTTTAACTTTTTTTTTTTAAATGGGTCTTCTATTTATTGGTTTTAACCTCCACTACGAACACTTTTCTTATTGGATCATTTATTTATTATCAATTTTGCACTGCACTTCAGACACTGTTTTGTTGATTTGCATCTACCCTTGCAATGCGTTGTGTGTGTTCTCATCTGCCTGGCTCAAATGGTTATGTTATCGATGGCGTCAGGTTGAAGAGGCTCCCAAAACAGAAGTGGGAGCATGAGGCCAACCGGCACCACCACATAGTGCTGTCATAAAATGTAGGTTAATGCTAAAAGTAAAACTCCAGAAGCATTCAGCAAGACCTTGTAAAGAAAAGCAGTAAGGGTGACTCTTCTTATTTGATGACCAATGAAAGTTTTCTATGGTGACACTCATCCTTATAGAGCCAAATGACCTTGTTATTTATATTATAATGATTGAAACTAATTCATATTCATGCCAACACTGCTTAGTTGTAAATAAAATTATAACATGCAGTTCTTGTATAGCATATTTTCCCAAATGAGAGAAGCTGGAGAGATGTCTTTTAAGTGTAAAATGAGATGGGTCACTCATTGCATTCCAATAAGGCTCTTTCTTTCATGTGCAACTGCCTGCTGATAGGAGATCTCCACGCTTTCCAAGAGGTCATATCATTAAAAAGTTATAAAAGTGATCAATAACCCTGTGTCTGATGCTATGAGCAGAAATTCAAACAAAGTCTTCCAAGCTCATTAATTTTGATACCTATTGTTTTCTGTTCTTTAAGCTCGAAAGCATTTAAAATGAGAAGTTTAAAAACATGATTTACAAAAATAAATGCAGTATTTATAGAACACCATATCTTATTACTATACCAATACAAGTTCTAAATAATTTTTGTACAGCCTTGGTTAAAATTATACTTTGAAAACGTTTCCAGAGTTGGAGTCATTCTTCCCAACAATATGCACTCAGACTGAAGGTGATTAGCATAAAAATCACCAAAATACATGGAAACTGGCAAAATTTATTTTATTATAACATTAGTCATAATAAAAATCCCTAATAAGACATTTCCTTTGACAAAATAAAGTGTAAAGGAATACTCCACTCAAAAACTATGTTTTTTTGATATTACTTACCCCATGCAGTTTGTAATGATGGATGATAAAAATTTAATCTCATGTTTTCATCCAGAATGGAGATAAAAAAAAAGTTTCTGATAGAGCAGAAGTCTCTCTGGACAACAGCAAACAATATCAAAATGTCCATGGAAAAAAAATCTCACGTCACTGGTGTCGCAAATTCCACATGTGACATCATGCAGTTGTATGCTCATGGCATCCCAAACACATATATTTTTAAATAAGTCACTTCTGGAAAATGCTCTTGTGAACTAAAGTGAAGCATACTCAAAGACGAGAGAATGTTTGACTAGTACACACGCCTCCCATCTTTACATTTATATTGATATTCATAACTGGAGTCACTTATGATTATTAGCAGCAGTCTGAAACTGCAGCAATGAACTGACCTTCTGCTTATTAAACATCTCAGATATGCACAAGTCTGAGGCATACTCCCTTCCTTTTAATTTTTCCATTCATTAAGTTTTTAACCTTTAGTTGCATATGCTTCTCAGTGAGCTTTGCATAGTAAATATCACGTGAAATTCAATAGCCAATTCAATTTGACGTTTTCAAATCAAATGCTTGGGTGACTTCCATTTTGGAGGGGTCTGTATTTAGCTTATTTGTTTCTTATTGTTAACACCACTTTGTGACATAGACTGGATCTTTTTGATATTATTGGTTATGAGGAATGCCAAGAAGAGATTGTGTTTTTACAGTGTATGTAATGTCTTACAAAATGTTTAGGGACAGTGAAGACAGAAATGATTCTTTGGCTGCATAAAGAAGTATTTCGAATTTGAGGGAAAAAAGCAAAAATTAAAAAAGGTTATAGAATGTCATATTTTTTTACTGGGTAATTCTGCATGTAAACAAAAATGATTCACATAACCCACATTTTGTGTTCTATCATCCAGTTTCACATGAGTGTAAACCTTAGCCTGTGAACATTTGTTCGTTTTCTTTCTGAGATGTTTGCCCAGCTCCTGCCACTGTCAACTTTATCTTTTCTTTCTTTCTAGATGGTTTCTCACTTCATTCTCCTTTTTGACTAAATAAAAGTTTCTTGAAGATCTCATCTCTCTCATCTTTTCATCAAATTTTAAGTTGGCCTTTCTATTTTAGGTATTTAGGAAACAGCTCCATCTTGTGAAGTGCTCTTTAACTCTGATGCTGAAGTTTCCAATGTGGCAGACGGCCAGGGTCCATGCCCGGCCAGGATGCCCTTCACTCTTTATTCAGGGAGAGCAGCCCTTGGCAGTGCAATACCTCCCACTGGACACTAGATGGCCGCCCCCCTGGGTTGGAGCGGTGCCTCGGTTTCCTGCAGGGATCCATGGGAATTGGAGTTGGGTGCAGCCCTGTTGGGTCCCGCAGGCACCGCCAGGGGGTGCTGCAGCTGGGACTCCTGAGCCCGTATGGGCAGCAAATTCGCCACAGCCGGAACTCGTCGATAAACCACCTGGAGCACTTCTGGGTGGACTGTAAAAGGGCCCAGCAACCACCACTCAATGGCCAGAGTTGGGAGGAGGAGGAAGTGTGTAGTGTGTTTTGGTGGTGCTTTATTTACACTTGGGACTGCGTTGTGCCTGTCGGGATTAGGGGGAAGACGTGCCCCGAAGGTGAAGAAAATTAAAAGTGTATTTATTTTAACATGCCTCCGTGTCCATCTGTGTCGGGTCAGGCACCCATATAGCGATATCTGTTACACTAGTAAAAAGTAGAATGTGATTCCTTCAGCTTTTAAATGGAGAGGTTGGTGTTGATTTCAACATCATTCGACATTTCTGATCATTTTCCTAACATCAGCTGTTTTTTCCGGGCAGTTTAGTAAGTCCATTAGTGGTTTGTTTCTTTTTCAAGATATTCCAAATTGTTAATTTTCCTATCATCATTTTCTCTGTTCCCTTTCGGATTGAATTATGCATTTCTTTCAGCCCAAAGAAATATAAACTATGATAATATATTTAAGTCTTGAATGTTTAAATTTGGCACAATTTCATGTCCCAATTTTTTTATTTTTCAGTGTGAGTTACAAATATTAGTATATTGGAAGCTGCCATCTAGAAGACATTTTCTGTGCTAAGTGTCACAAATTTGTCATACAGCAGTGCAAAATAATATCATTGTCTTTATTCATATAATAATAATCTCTCTATTATAAAAAAAAAAATCCTGGAAAGGAAAAGCAGGGCGACGAGACGTTGTTTCCTGCAGAGGCATTAGCTCTCTTGGAAATGTGTTCTTTTAATATTGTGGCTTATTAAATAATTAGACAATATCATAATATACCAGAAAAGGCGATATCCCTCCCATAATGATTACGGTACAAGAATCACATGAGACAAAATATCTTTTAGCTTACATTTACTGGCGTTTTACGCAGTTACAGACGGGGAGGCATATGGACAAACTTTATCCAGGTGGGAATCTGGATCAACACAGTCAGCCATTTTTTCCGTCCCTACGCTGGGAGGGTTTCCAACACCTATTGTTGGCACAGCCTCGAAGGGTCTGGCCACTGTCCAGACCTTTTATATGGTTCTTGCTTCATTTGCTGGTCTTCTCGTTTCCAAACAAGGGCTGAATTCCTCTCCCACAAAATACAGAAATATCATAGTGCTTACATGTCGATTCTCATTCTCCCAAGAAGGAAAGAAGGTTTGTGCTGATAGAGGACAGAAATACCTAACCTGTGTTTAAACTGACTATACAAGCCTCCAGTTGTCTTTGGCTATCTAATCCAATGCTTGGTCAGCAATTCTAACTGCTGAGCCTCTGTGTGCCACAGTTAACATGCACATGTGAATAAAACTCATAACAGTACTGTCCAGATACAGTGACATAAAGAAACATGTAGTATTACAAGCCACCCTTTGTCACTGGATCTGTGACAAAAAACAATATTTGAAAGTCATATCCACAAAACAAAAGGTACTTGATCCCCCATCACAGTTTCAATATTTCAAGTCATTTGGACATGTGAGATGTAGTATCACTATAGCTTCTGTACCATTCATCTAAAACCAGCGTAAACATGGACAAACAGTTACATTTAACATGCTGTTATCAAGTAGTGATATCTCATCAATGGTGTTAGTGGAGATTTTTGCCCTGTTATTTCTTACATAGTCTGTGTTGTGTCTACATATTACTGAATTCATGCAGTGGGTGTCATAGCATCAGATTATATTACAATCCTATATAGCATCTTGATGGATTACACTATTCTTTGGCACTTCTATCATTTCTAGCTTCAATATGTTGCTAGATGTGCCCACCCTTTGATGTCTGATCCCTTTATGAGTTACAATAGTAACATAACTCAGATGCTATTCTAGCTTCATTGCTATGATTATTAATTGTTCTTAACTAGTATTATTGCATAATTGTTCATTCACTATCTGTTATCCTCCCCAACTTCACTATCAGATGTTCTATTCCAAGTTACCAATTTACAAGTTCACATCATTGATAAATCATGCATATCCTCATACCTTTGAGCCCTTCTTATAATAGTATCAAGTATTTTCCTAGACTTGCTATATATATGCCTTGTCCAACTCAGTGGTTTGTTAACAAAGTCTCTTTCTTGGTGGCTTTGCAGATTGGTAACTTTGCAGATCCGTCTGAACAAAGTGTGACTGCTTCAAGGCACTAAAGTTTGTTGTTACTGGAACAAAAAGTAAACAGTCCTTTTGCCATTAGGGAGCTCATAAGATGAACACATGGTGACTGTCCCTTTTAGCAGAGGTGCACTTCCCTCTAAGCTTGCACTGTATTCAGTGGTCATTCATGGGAGCCTTCAACAGCTGTCACATCACCTCAGTGGCTACAGCCTGTCCCTGCCACAGTCCATAAAACTTGTCTTAGTTCATGGCATCAAATCTGAGTAGCTGGACTTGCAATCTTTCTTTAGTTCTTTACTCTGTTCCCTCTGGAAAGCAAGTGTTTCTTCACCAGCTATTTTCAGGTATGTGCAGCAGATCAAAAGTCATTAGTGCCGTACAGTCTCTGTAAATCTTCGTTTGTGTGTACACCACTTGTTACTTCATTCATAAAACTTTACCACTGAATGGAGAGGCTTTAACCACTAAATTTTGTGGATAAACTTAAGCTACTTGCTATGCTAAACTAGCGAAGGGTGGAAGGTAGAGCAAATACATAACATAAAGCAATTATTTCCCAATCATATGTATCATACAAATGCAGCATTATAAATGACAATTCTAGACCCGCAGTTCAGTCTCATAAAATAACAGCAAGAAATTGAGTAATACATTTAAACTATGCTAGTGACAATGTTTCTTCAGTAGGATCATCATACATTACACAAAATTCACACATTGCCTACATTATAACATCCATATCATATAGCTGATCTTATTAAAAGACAAAATCTGTAAGATTTTATAACAGTTCATATAGACTAATGCTTCTAATGTATAACTGCATAATCCATTGAGCTGTGTGCATTATCACTGAGCATTAACTTAATACATTGATGCAATAACAAGTCTTCTTAAAATTAATCACTTACAGAAACAAATCAATACATGATTTCTAATACATTTTGTAATTACTGAAGTGATAATAATAATAATCATTTGTCATACATCAAAATATGTAAACCCTCTATACTGTTCTTTCAAAGAATGAAATCAGTCTAGTGTTCAATTGTTTGCATATTGTCATTAAAACATTTAACACTTGCACTAAATCAGCATGCAAGAAAATTATTCTAATAGCTGCTATTCATTAATTTATGATTGATAAATATTCACTATCCTACGATTAGATTATTTCTAATTGCTATGCCCAAACTGCTATTAAGCTATTTTTTTGCAACTTGTATAAAAACATAGTTTGTTTTCCATCCGTTGGTCACTGGATTTGCTGAATCTGGAGAACAAGAACATCTATAGATTTTAAATGCAACTTTTATGCTTATAACACTTTTCATGAAATTCAGATTTGAAAATTCTTCTCTTTAACTGACCATGTTACAAGCTATTCTGAGATTCGTCGAGGTCAATAAGTCATGGCGTTATTTAAACTCTGCATCTGTTTGCAGGCTTCAAAACACAGACCAGGCACAGATTGTGTTATCAATCACCAGTCATGATCACTATTGATATTCACATGTATTACATTTAACTTTGAATATTCTTATATGGGACGTCTCCCATTTCTACAGTTTAAACATTCTTAGTCAGCTGACGAACATAGAAAGACAGACTTACAAATGACATAAACACGCATCTGCCACCCCAGACTCTGAATAAATAATTTATTCGTCTTTTATTTTCTTTTCTAGATTCTAAACTCTGCTTCATGTCCAAGTAGAATTACTTAGCTAAAGCAGAAATTCGTTCACTAGAGAACAGACAATCAACCTTCACTCGTTTCAGTCATTTCTACACACAGTATTTGGCAATTGCTTCATTCTTTCACATGTATTCACATACTCACGTTCTCTTTACAACAATACTTCATTCACAGAATAAAGTTCTCGATTTCTAGCACACGTGCTATAAACTCACTCGAGGTTGTGCTTTTTTGTTTATCTATAGGGTTTCACCATGCAACATACTTAAGCACGTCTTTTCCTTCATGCTTATTATTAATCAAACAACATCTCAGGCCGCAAGCTGATATTACTGAAAATATTAGGAATGCTTCTTACCTCAGTTTCATACGCGCTATTTTCCAGATCATGGAATTTTCGTGGCGAACATCACGACTCAGCGTCAAACGAGGGTAACGTATTACCCGTTGGCGATCCGTAAATTCTGCGACAACAAGAAAATCCACGCGAGGAAATCACGCAGCACAATTCCACAACAAGAAAGTGTTCCCAGAAAAGTTGTGCGGTCACAAAGAATATTCTGACTTAACAAGGAAAACATACATGCTTGAACCTTTATCTCATATCACCGGGCAAGTGTGCTAACCACTGCGCCACCATACATTCCCTTAAGAGTTCCCAAAATACATAACCTCCATTCATGCACAATCGGACACATGCTACATATCCGTGAGAACTTGTCTCCCTTATTATTTAGTATTATTAAAGAGTATTTTTCCTTTAAACTTGATCAGGGTTTAAAAGAAAAAATGTTTTGCACGTTTATAAGTTTTAAACAAAAGTGGAGACATTCTTTTTGATTTGCTTTAAACCAATTGTTCTTATTGTAAGTTTTAACCCCAAATGTATTTATTCTTTTTCCACTTTGTTGTTCGAGCTCTTTTGCATTTTAGCTATATGTGTACACCGTTTTACAAATTCTTTTTAAACATTAGCTTATAAAGTATGTTCGTTATTTAAGCTATATTTAAAAGGTAATTTAATTATTTCTGTGTGTTTAAACACACGGCAATTTCTTAAAAGTACCAAAATAGGTGGGGGTTTTGCCAAAACCTTTAACCTTTACCCTTGTAGGTAGACTGATAGAAACAGCTGGCGTCTTTTAGACTGCTTGTAACACGTGGACGAAGCTTGTATTTTTGCATCGAGCTGCTTGGATGCCATTAAAGATTTCTACAAATTATTTTAGCGATCGTGATTGAGACGTTATGGATTCTATCGCTGTTGCTTTGATTTCATCTTTAAGTTTTTTCAGCTCCGCTGAATTACCACGCAAACGGCAAGGTGAGTGCAATGCCTGCATGTCTTGTCTGCCTGCCGCAACTAATATACAATAACGCGCCGTTCTTTATAGCCTTCAATATTGTTTTCTAAAGGCTAGCGATGTAATTTATTGTAAATACGTGTTTCCCAACACGGCATTTACTTTTCTAGGTAGATTTTGGGCTTCGACGGCCATTAATTAATCTGTGCTGCCCTGTGAGTGCCGTTTCATTTTACTGGACAGCCAGTCTCGTGCCATCAGTTTCAATCTTGTTGTATTCCATTTATTTTGTCCAATTTTAGTCCCACTTATGCGTTAAACTTAAAAGTCCAACCTTAAAGTTCACTCTCATACCGTAGGTAGCAGACGCTACCACGATTCGCCGACAGATGTCGGGCTTTCTTTCCAGCCTCATGCACTGTGCCGAGTTTGACAAGTCCGCCTCTTGTCTTTTGATGGGATAAATTAATCAGGCCAGGCATGTTAAGGCAGTTTTTAATTCTCGGCCGGAGTCCATGACCGTCGCGCAACCAATCGAAATATATATATCAAATATTATTACCGAGCCTCCCATTCATCAGTGTAAGCATATGTTTAATATATATATAAAATATTATAATTAATATATAATAATATAATTATTAATGTAGCCACAATCCTGCCGACTACGCCATTATGTTTCCTGCAGAGGCATTAGCTCTCTTGGAAATGTGTTCTTTTAATATTGTGGCTTATTAAATAATTAGACAATATCATAATATACCAGAAAAGGCGATATCCCTCCCATAATGATTACGGCGGTACAAGAATCACATGAGACAAAATATCTTTTAGCTTACATTTACTGACGTTTTACGCAGTTACAGACGGGGAGGCATATGGACAAACTTTATCCAGGTGGGAATCTGGATCAACACAGTCAGCCATTTTTCTCCGTCCCTACGCTGGGAGGGTTTCCAACACCTATTGTTGGCACAGCCTCGAAGGGTCTGGCCACTGTCCAGACCTTTTATATGGTTCTTGCTTCATTTGCTGGTCTTCTCGTTTCCAAACAAGGGCTGAATTCCTCTCCCACAAAATACAGAAATATCATAGTGCTTACATGTCGATTCTCATTCTCCCAAGAAGGAAAGAAGGTTTGTGCTGATAGAGGACAGAAATACCCTAACCTGTGTTTAAACTGACTATACAAGCCTCCAGTTGTCTTTGGCTATCTAATCCAATGCTTGGTCAGCAATTCTAACTGCTGAGCCTCTGTGTGCCACAGTTAACATGCACATGTGAATAAAACTCATAACAGTACTGTCCAGATACAGTGACATAAAGAAACATGTAGTATTACAGGCGTGATCTTCTCGGAAGTTCTCGGAAGACACTTAAAAGACCCGCGAGACACAAACAATATCAAATAAGAGAACAGCCAGCAAAACACTCAGTCATGTAAAGGCACGTAGCACACACAGATCCTGTTTTAGATGAAACGTCAATGACTAAGCAAAGAAGAAAGAGCAGCGTGGAGAAAAGAGACCCAAAAGCATCAGAGAGAAAAAAGACAGATAAGAGATTATAAAAACAGTGGAATTCGAAAGGCTCAAACAACCGATGGCGTGATACACATGCAGAAAAAGGTAAAGAATATGAAAGCAGTAAAATTTGAAAGTATTGTAGCGTCCCAGCCATGTTGAAGCCTTTTTTGTTTTAAGTGACTGTTAGGTCCGATTGAGTGAGGGAGGAGTACAGCACGGAAGACAGATAGCGGGGTATTGATTGATGCGGTAAGGGGGCGGGCAGATCCGGGGGATGACAGGTTGGAGAGGGTGCTAGAAAGTTGTGTTTGGGGTTACGAAGTCGGCAATTGTTCAAGTAAAACTTTTGTGACACTTTATTACATCAGTTGCTACAGTATCAAAAAAAAGATAGTAAAGATCACATTAGCGCAAACAAATGGAAATTAATCATCAGGACCAGGTGTAATTGAAAAAATAGCAGGACAACGCGATATCAGAAATAAAAGGCAAAAAGCAGAAAACAAAGTCTTTCGCCTTCGCATCATTCAATGCACAAAACATAGATTTACACAATAATGGACCATACGCTATGAGAATATGTGGTCTCACAACAGCTAAAGCAACGACAAGTTTAATTTCAAAGAAAACACAATTCGGTCAGATGTATATTTCTGATCACGGAGAAGCGATGTGAATTTTAACAGGCAACAAGAAAAGTAATGTATATATTCCGCGAATAACATTAGACACCAAAGGAGATCTTGATATGCCATTCATATTAAAATGTTTACAGTTTCCTGTAAGAATAGCTTTTGCTATAACAATTAACAAATCACAGGGACAAACATTAGAAAAAGTCGGATTATTTATTAGAGAAACAGAAACAATATTCACTCACGGGCTGTTATACGTTGCGTTATCACAATGTGTCTCCAAACATTATTAGACATGAAATAACACCCTTTAATCAAAAGTTTAAACTGTGCTCCATGACAATACAGAGATGACAGTTCTTTCTCACAATTAAAAGAATGCAAACAGATCTTCTCTTCAAAGGAATGTGTGTCAGGAACAGAGAATGTCAGAGAGAGAGAGAGAGCACGAGAGAAAAGCAAACATGAAAAGTATGCCGAAGCACCGCGCATTTTTTAGAGGAGCGTCCGTTTCCTCTAGGCAAACAGCCTCTGTGCAAACAGCCCCTCTGCTCACACCCCCTTCTTCAGGCAGAGAGAGTGAGAGAGACAGAGAAAAGCAAACAATCAAGCACCGCGCAGGAAGCATATCGTATATCATTGAGGAGTTTTAGTTAATACGTAATACATGCTCTGACTGGGTAGCTTCTAAGCCATCCGCCAATAGCATCCCTTGTATAAAATCAACTGGGAAAACAAACTGAGGAAGCATGTTTCATAAATTAAAAGAAATCCGCGAACCAGCGAATAATCCGTGATATATATTTAGATATGCTTACATTTAAAATCCGCGATGGAGTGAAGCCGCGAAAGTCGAAGCGCGATATAGCGAGGGATCACTGTAATGAAACTGAAACAATTCCAAAGAAAAGAAAAATCTTTTAAAATTGTATATCCGATTACCCGCGAGAGACACTTTAACTTGCTCCCAGCTCTTAAAACAATGACAAGCAACAAGCAAAACAAGCAGCTCGCAGCAGATGATCCGACCACTTCTCCTTGCGTGTGTTCAGCCACCCTAACCCCCCTCTTCACAACACGAGCAGCAGAGACACGAAGTGGCAAAATAGACAACGGCTGTACAGGCTTTAAAATGATCGACAGGCCAGCATGACAGCAGCTGCCCCCACTTCACAAAGCAAGCAGCGTTATACGTCCTGCGAGAAAGAGATTTAACCATGCCTGGAGCCGGAAATAATGGATAAGTATTGTTTTTACAACATGAAACGAGACAAGGCAGTGAGCCATCATTTAAAACAAGTCCACGGACATCTAACCTAGCAGTGGTTGGATTGCTTTTGGCAGAAACACATCATGTGCTCCCAGCTCTTAAAACAATACGACAAGCAGAACAGGCAGCTCGCCAGCAGCAGAAAGACAGCAGATGATCCGACGGCATCTCCTTAGCGTGTGTTCAGCCGTACCCCTTTCACAGCAGCATTATATGTCCTGTGAGAAAGAGATGTAACCACGCCCGGGGCCAGAAATAAAGGACAAGTATTGTTTTTACAAAAGTTTTTAAAGTAAAAGTGAAAATAATGCATATGTAACAATTCCCATGAAAATAACAATCTCTTTAAATTGTATATCTGGTAAACCAAACACAGGGGTGGGCGAGCAAAGCCCCCTAGTATTATTAAAAAATCAACATCAATTGCAAAGGCAGCAGAGTAGTTTTTTAAAAAAAGTATTACAATACAATTATCAATAATCACCAAAATAAATACAAGCACAACATTTTCTGAAATTCATTCCACACACTGTTTAATACCAGATTTTTCCTTGTCACATTTATAGCCTGCAGGTACCTGTCCCGACTGCAATTTGCAGAAGGCAGGAACTATTCCCATTAAGAACATTACTTCATCACAGATCTCAATTAAGTAAACTCTATTCTCACTTAAAATAAACAATTTTTACATTGCAATAAAAAAGGGATTTCATAGCAGTCTTCAAGAAAATTGAAGTTTCCAGAGGAAGCCTTTTTGAACACAGAGAGAACCTGCAAGGAAGTCTAAAACATTATGGCAAGCAAGAATGTTCACGATTCAAACCAGGGCCGTTTGAAGGAATTTGGGGGCCCCAAGCAAAATGGACATGGAGGCCCCCCACACGCACGCACGCAGGCAAAGGAACCACAGCATAGCCATACAGTTTAAATTCACTCACACTTTATATAAATAAAAAAGGTTTACAGTGCAAATACTGCTGTTACATATACTGTGCATAAATAAAAAAATGTTTAGAGTGCAAATACTGCTGTTGCATATAAAGTGCATAAAATTTGAACATTTTCAACAATTGAACATTTGCAAAAAACACCACTGTACCATAAAATCAAATATACATTAAAAAAGTGCACAATAACTAAATCCATGCTATATAAATAAACTTTTTACTGTTAACAAACAATGAAATTATAATTAAATGTTTACTAATTATTAGTAGTGCTGTGAGTCGACTACCAATGCTTAAAAACATCCCAAGCTAATGTTTGATGCACAGAATTTATTGTGTGGTTTTCCTAAATAGATTATCACAGTGGAATAGTTAGTATAGCATGCTATGCCACTTTCATCAAAACCTATTACAAAGCTATAGCAATGTCATGTCATTTATGTATGATACATAAACATATTTCTGCTAGCCTACCTGCTGCAAAATTGCACCATTTGTACAAGACAAGTAGAGCTATTTTATGTGTGTAATTTATCACTTACCACTGTCTTGTTTTTTCTTATCCTCCACTTCCTTTCTCTTCTTTCTTTTTTGGCTTCCTGAAGAATAATTCCGCTTCATGACTGCCGAGGAAGTTTTGTATTTTGCCGGCAGCAGAGATCGCGTGGTTGGCTGGCTGCTGTCAGCGAGGGGGGACCCCTTGAGGGAGATCCCGATAACAGTGTCATTGCACTTTACTGCATTCACTATCAATGGGGCGCTCACACAGTTTGTCGCTGCATTTTATTCTTAACCAGTCGTTGTCTTGGGGCCCCAGGCCAGCTCGGGGCCCCAAGCAATTGCTTGGTTTGCCTGCCTTGTCACGACGGGCCTGATTCAAACAAATAGAATTCTTTAAAATAATCTGCTATAAGAAAATGCTAAGGTCTGTGTGTATGTGTCCGGTACTTCTGAGCAATCTGATTTGTCAGTTTGGCTTTAATGTCATGATCGAAAGAGGAAGTGCGAGTGAGAGACACAAGAGGTCGAGTGAAGACATAAGAGGCACACTGAGAGTCACCTTCAAAGATGTGAAGTATAAAAGTAGACAGATGGCAAACAAGGCACTTTGAAATGAGTAGCAAGCTTTACAGGAATGTACTCAACAGAGGGAATACTGGTTAAGAGAGGTTCAGACACAAGAGGATGTTGAGGAAAGGCGCAGAAGGTACATGTAGGGCAAGAAATATCAAATATTTATAAATATATTCTATTGCCAGGTAATATAACATATTTAAATCTGTTACATTTTAATATATATATATAGTTTTATTTTTAATCAATAGAATATATATTCTATACAAATATTCTATATATTTTTTATTATAAAAATATATTTAAATCGTAATGCATAACAAATACTTCCTAAAGTACCTGGTGTTGTTGCCTGGATATATTTGTTAATGGGTTAGGAAAAAGGAGCAAATATTTAGGTGTTTTAAAATGTTGACCCTTTTTTCATTTTAGGCTGAAATGCAAGTGTCCCATCCATCATCTACATTACCTCTCTGATACCTATCAATTTTCCTGCCTTCATCAGTCAAGCATGTGTTCTTTTTGTGCAATATTGGATTCCATATTTGCAGTAACTTCTTCCTGGGTTGGCAGTTTACTGTAGTTTCACAAATCAATATCTAAACTCACTTTAAAAAAATGGATTGTTTGTTAAATAATTGAATTATACAAGGTTGGCAAAACAATTTTTTGGTGTTGTTCTCTTTATTGATCTCCTATTTATGATGAAATTTTTAAAGCTCCATACCTCTATACATTAGATTGAGTTAATTTCAATTCCGGTTCTCATTTGAAAAGCCATAACATCTAGAGTGGTATCAGCAATTATATTCATACAAAATTTCATCAACTTCAACTCAACTGTTTTAAAGAGATATTTAGCACCACCCATACCTGTAAAGTTTCATTAAAATTGTTTTGCCAAAAAGTGTAGTTTTTCGGTTGCTCCCCAAGGAGATCTTTGAAATGCCAAATCTCTATATATAAAAAAATTCAACGTCTGTCTGTCTGTATGTCTGTCCGCTTTTCTCGAGAGAACTACTTAACAAATTTAGATCAGGTTTTTTTCTATAATTTGCTTGAACATTCTGGTTGACTTTGTGACTTGTCTCATTGCGCTATGTATTATAGTTCGCTTGCAGTACCGATTTATTTGTGCGAATCCAAGAAACACGCAGTGGGTTGGGGCCCTCCTTACTCACATGCCAGCCTCGGTTTGTACCTTATATTCGATTAGCTAGTGAATGACAGAACTACTTAATGGATTAGATTGGGGTTTTTTTTTCTATAATTTGCTTGAACGTTCCAGTTGATATTGCGACTTCTCTCATCATGCTAAGAATCATAGTTCACTTTCAAAAGCGATATATTCGCTCTAATCTGAGACAGGGGCTGTGGGCCAAGGGGATGAGGGAAGCAAGACGTCAGTAGTGGGGAGCCGGGCAGGAACCTCCTCACTGTCCCTTTTCACTAATATGTGGGCGAAGCCGCGGGGGACGGCTAGTAGCCTATAGTTAAAGATGGACCAATAGTAACATATATGCAGAATTTCATGAAAATAGTTCTGCATTTTTGCTTGATTTACAATAAAACAAACAGAGAAGATACAATATGAATGTTGAAGTGAGGTTCTTAGTGTGCAAAACAGATAAATAACATCAAAAGGAGACGAGAAAATCAAAAGACAGAGACTATTACAATTTTATTTATCTAGGTATATATTTTAAATTAGGCAACCTTGTACCTAAAGAAACATAAAGATCAATCTGACCTAAACAAAACCTTCTGTTTAGTGAAAGGAAAAAAGTAAATTGTCACTGAGATTTAATAAAAATCAGCTATTCCTGATGGTCTACCACAAAAAACAGTCTGTTCTAGTGGATCGCAGTGTGATGCAGCCTGAGATGTCAATAATATGTTAAAGTGTTTGCAAACGGCACCTAAATTTTACCATTGTATGAGACACTCAAAAACTACTTTAAAATGCAGCAAGATGATCATTTTCATAAAACACAATGATATATGATTTATTTTATACGCTGGATCCTAATTACCCATAGCTAATTATTCTGAAGGCACTGGTCAATTTCTAAATCTTCTGCTACCCTTTATGAAATGGGGAAGCAGAAATGCATCTCACATTTAAAGCATTTGCGCCCTCTGTCAATTACAACTATTTCCCCTGACCATAATACCTTTTGGTGATAAGAAAAAACACCATATTTATACTTCAATTAGTGAACTGCTCACTAACACATCACATTTGGAAAAAACGTATAGAACACATACTTCTTTTTAATTTCACGCCTGCTTTGACAAACAGCCTACATTCTTTACTTCTGTTTTGTCATGCCCATTAGTGTCCAACCACAAAATCCCTGGAGCCCAGGTTTAGCTCTGGACTAGGGTACATTCTGCATGGGGATTGCATGATGCTCTTGTTTTTTGTATTCTTTGGCAATAAGCAGCCAACTTACTAAGCTGTACTAAGTGAGTGAATGTAGTGGAGAGTGTTTATGTGTTCCTTGGTACAAAGTGGTGTCCATTGTATGATAAAATCC
Source organism: Polypterus senegalus (assembly GCF_016835505.1). Taxonomy (NCBI): domain Eukaryota; kingdom Metazoa; phylum Chordata; class Cladistia; order Polypteriformes; family Polypteridae; genus Polypterus; species Polypterus senegalus. Next base: position 67,052,631 of record NC_053157.1, on the reverse strand, counting down.
TTTCTTAGTAGCTTATCTGATGTGATAACTGTTGCCTTCATTAGAGTCTGGCTGCAATCAATTAGGTATAGAAAAATAATGACTAGAATGGCCAAATTTCCATTTATCGGGCAGAAGGCAGAAATCAGTCCTGAACAGGGTGTGGGTCTATTGCAGGGCACATTCTGTGTGAAACAGTGAAAGACACCAAGAGATTATGCAAACTTCACACAAAATGTCACGAATTTCACGTGGCTGTGAGGCAGCAGTGTCTCCTGGCCATCTGAGAGGCACTTAGCCATCTCTCATCTCTCTTTCAGCCTTCCTGGGCAGGCTGACTTGCATCCTTTTGAAGTGTGTTCTTCATGTACTTCTCTTCCAGTCATTTTCTAAAATGAAAGAAGAAGAAAGTGTGAGCCATAGTGACTTCCCCTGTGCTTCCTATACATTTGTATGAGACAACTGTAATATATATATCTTCTGTAGATGTAACTAGATAGACAGATATAGATATGCTGTCCCTGTATATGGTGTAAGTAGGAGGCCTTTGTGATAGTTCTATGCCTGCACAACAGTACACAGAACCTCTGATATGTAAAATAAAGACAGTGGAATGATAACACAAAAAGGGAGTCTGAAAGTAAAAAGTAACCAAAGATAAAATAGTAAAAGCTGCTGCCACTCTCGGCTTCACTTACAGTTTGTGAACCATTGTCTGTCCAGTGGGATAGTCTACATACTTGCTGGCCAAAGTATCAACACACCCCTTTCCCTATCGCTCTTCCTGCTCTGTCTCTCAGACCCTGGCCTGTCTTTCTCCTGCCATCTGAGTGTTTGTCCACTGTTGTCCCAACTCTCCACTCTACTGTCTCCTATCTTAACTTCTGACTAAGTCCAGGAATCATTTTTAGGCCAGAGTGAACTTCCAGTTACTAAAAGAGAAGGTAGGCTGGGATCCCCCTAGCAGCTCCTAGTGTAGCCCTAGGCCTTCCATTAGCATAGAAGGGCTAGGTCTCCAATGTAGCACCACGGGTGTGCACCATGGGGAACATTTCCTTTTGGAAACGTGTGATCACTAGTGGACAGGAGATTTTGGACTTTACTTTCTCCAAGAGGAGATACAAACTTTTTAATTTCACTTTTTTTTAGCAGGAACTTGCTCTTGTGAAACTGTTTCTTTACAAACAAGTGTAAATCTAGTACAAAAGGAAAGATTATGATGCAGTGTTGGCCTATAATCAATATTTCCAGTGTGATGCTTTTGCACTTCCTCTCTCACTTTTCAGACTGCCATTTTCTGGGTAGGAAGCTCTTTGATTAATGGAACAATGGGTAGAGCATATAGGACAGATCCAAGGATGCATGAAGCAAAAGAATAAAAATGTCAATAGAGAATCTAGGTATAATAAAAATATTTGTTATTTTATGGGAATAATCCAACTATTTCTCTGCTGCTTCCTTTTAGTTAGACTAGAAATAAAACTGATGTATCTTTGTTTAATAAAATGATGTATGCAGTTAAATCAAAGAAATAGCCTCAGTGTGTATGAATAAAATATCGTTATTTTATCTGTTTAAATAACTTAGAAGATCCATATATCTGCAACAAAACAAAATGTAAAAAAATATACAAATACAGTTTGGAATTTCCCAGAGGCTGGCATCACCACTAGGACTGCACAGGGCAGAACAAAGTCTTACAAGGAGCTTCTAGCAGAGAGAGTCACACGGGCAGGAGGAGATGGCTGCACAGCTACTAACCGTGATGGTGTACTCTGCTTCATATACAGCATTGGCCATCTTTTGCAATGGACCACATGATATACTGTCAGTTACAGTAAATAGAGCAGATCAAGGTAGTACAATGGTGAACAAAATTATACAGTAGATCAATATTAAAGTATGATAAAAAGTTGCGTGTAAACAATGTAATAAACTTACCATTTATGCATTATATAACATATTCTTAATGTCATTATTTTTAAAATCTCTTTATGTAAGAGTGGAGTAAAGAATGTCTGAAGGAGTAAAAATGTAATGCTAATATTAATGCAACCTAGAAAGTGTATGTTAATGACAAAACAGGAAATTCTACAACTGATTTTTACAATGAAAGCAAACACCTGTCTGTTAGATTCAATTCAGTCGACAAACCCACTTACAGTAGATACTTGTCTTATATTCAACACGATTCATACATTCATTTTTACTGGTTTCCAAACACCTTGATTATACTGGAATGGCCACTGTTAAACTTTTACTAAAGAAGACAAGCTTACCGTGTTTCCCCAAAAATATGACCCACTCCGAAAATAAGCCCTAGCATGATTTTCAGGCTGCTCTGTAATATAAGCCCTACCCCAAAAATAAGCCCTAGTCAAGATTGTCAGCTGAAAAGTAAGGCCAGGTTTTTACTTCACATAATGCAACACGTATGCCTGAAACATCCATTAAATTCCGAGGACACCTTGCCACAATATCTCTGAAAAGGATGTTTAATGATTACATTCATCAATTCAGGGATGCTCCCATTCCAACAAACAAAATCCCTGGACGGGACATCAGCTTACCTCAAGGTGAACACAAGCACACACATACACTGGCGTCATTGTAGCTTCATCAGATCCCCAAATCTTCATGTCTTTGGATGGAAAACTGAGCACACTGTGGAAACCCACGAAGAAAACATGCAAACTCCACGATTTATCTGTAAAGTGTAACATACATATTTTAATGTATTTCCATCATGAAAGTAATATCAAGTATAAATCTAAGAATTCTAAATGTGCAGAGAGCTGGACTATTATAAATTTAATGTGTTCTGTGTGGCGATCTATTGCAGCTTGACGCTGCTGTCAGGTCAGGAGGAAGCCCCAGAAGCTCATAGCGATTAACAGCTGGGTTGGTTTTAAGATGACGTTTACAACGTTCTACTTTAATGACAAAATAAACTACGAGGTTAAAGTGGACATTTCGAGGTTAAAACCGAAATGTCCACTTTAATCACAAAATAGGCATTTTCATTATGTCCTTATTTTTTTTTTTTCCTCTGTGGCTCAAATATGCCACCATACATTCTGACGGTATTGTGAAGGTGCAAAACAAAAAAAAAAAGATGGCTCAGAAGATGGTATGTGAGACTCTTAAAATGTATCGTGTCATTAATTTGGAGAATATGCAACGCTTGAATATAAAAGCTACATGACTACTTCACCATATTGAATGTTATTTGTAGCTATAGACCAATTTTAAGCTTGAAACTTTATTTGAAAGTTACAGAAATGATTTTAATCTAGCAGCTCCTTTCAACCTTTAGTAGGAATTTCATGTTTAACGTGTGATACTTTATTAGCCTTCGCCAATAAATACTGTAATCATTAGTCTTTACTTTTTGTGGTGCATTTACACAACATTTAGATTGCATAAACTGCATTACAGAGAATTAGGGTGGTCAAAAGTACAAAATTTAGATAAGTATTGATTTTAATATTTTAAAATGACTTGAATACTCATTTTTCATGGTATTGATTCAATAGCCTGAACTTCCGATTCACTCTGAATTTTGACACTTGAGCCTTCTAAGTTATAAATCATCAAGATGGAGTTGCAGCCCTGTTTCCACTTACACACAAGTGTTAATAAGACGGCATCTTTAGCAGTGACGGAGCCTTCACCAGAAAGCTTGATTGACAAAGGAAACTTCCAGAAACATTCAAGCCTGCATGGAAGATTTTCTACCCCACAATACAAACTAAAGGGGTTAACACAACTAGTTTGGTCCAACACTTGAAAGGTATGACATGCACGTCAATGCAAAGAATTTCGTAAGGTACATGATTTCTAAATTTAAAATAATAAGAACAATTCTGAATACTGTTGCATTTGAAGTTTATTTTTTTTTTCTATAGGTTAAAACATGTTGTCGTTGTACTACCTCAGTAACAGTATTTGTTTTCATCAAAGTAAAAAAATTATCAACCTTCTTTACATTTTATTGTTTACTGAACTTTACTCTTACCTTTTACAAAAATTGCACTACTTGAAATATTTGTATTTAATGACTAAAATTTCTATTGTTCGTTTTTTTAATGTGTACAGAATTGCAATTTATGCAAATGCATTTTTATTGAGTTACATTTTATACTCAGGTATTGAAAATGGTATAGAATTTCAATACTTTTCTTAGTATCATATTGAAGTTTGAAATTTTGGTATCATGATAACCCTATTCAGAACTGAATTGAAAATGTAGTTGTCACTGTCCTCACTTGCTTTACTTAATCCATTATCATGTATATGTGTCAGAAGATCTCTCCTCACAGGCTCAATCAAGATATGTGATAACTTGCCAGGACAAGAGGCGCCGCTGTGTTTAACGTTCTTTACTCCTTCTCTCCCCGATGCTTAGTGATGGCACTTAGCTCCGCCCCTATTCATTCATTCATGAAGCCTGGCTGCCTGGAATGAGGCGTCTTTTGCAAACAGAGCAAACTGCCTGACAGAGCACCAGTGACTGCCCAGATTTCCACAGCAAAGAACCAAATATCTTTTGTTGATTTGTTTGCCCAAGGGGGCTACTTTATAGACACCAAGAGGTGTATTTTTGTTGAACTTCCTCTAATTAAACAGGGCGACTCTGCTGGTGGGGCAGTACGGTAGCGCAGTGGTAGCACTGCTGCCTCGCAGAAAGGCGACCTGGGTTTGCTTCCCGGGCCCTCCCTGTGTCGAGTTTGCATGTTCTTCTCGTATCTGCATGGGTTTCCTCCAGTTGCTCCGGTTTCCTCCCACAGTCCAAAGAAATGCAGGTTAGGTGCATTGGCTATTCTAAATTGTCTCTAGTGTGTGCTTGGTGTGTGTGTGTGCCCTGCACTAGGCTGGCGCCTTGCCTGGGGTTTGTTCCTGTCTTGCGCCCTGTGTTGGCTGAGATTGGCTCCAGCAGACACCCGTGACCTTGTGTTAGGATATAGTGGGTTGGATAATGGATGGATGGTCTCTGCTGGTGTCCAAATTATTCATCTGCTCTACAACCTGTTATTGCAACACTTGTTATTTCAACACCATTCATCTATCAATTTACTATGTGCTTACTGATTCAGATAGTCACATAATGATCAGCTCAAGGTAGGGACAAAGCCTGAACTAAGTGCCATCTCATTACATGCTAAACTCACACATGCACACCAACACTCACTCATGCTGGGCATACTAGGATATGGCTTGAAAGCCAAACTACCTGGAAAAAATGCACACAGACACATGGAGCAAACCTCACACACGATAATGAGGCCAGTCTGTCAGCAGTTACATAAGGTTTTGCTCAGGATTCAGTGCTAGGATTAGTTCCATTGTTAATTTAAATGGTTTAATTAGTACATGTAATGCATTATTTATATGAAGATAAAACTCAGCTGGACAAAACTAAATAATGTTTATTTTATTATTTCATGAACTAACTTGCATTAAAGATGTGAAAATTTCAAAAATACCAGGACAATACTGAAAACACATACTGTAACTCAAAGGGCTTGAACTTCTACTTTGTATAATTTTTTTATGATTTTCGCTTTGCTTGCCAACCCCGTGTTTGGTTTTCCGGATACACACTTGTAAGATTTCTTCTTCTTTGAATTGTTGCTATTTCATTAGTTTCACTTTTATTTCAGAACTTCTGTAAAAACAATATTTGGAATCTTTTGCGTCCCAGTACAGTGGAACCTCGGTTCACTTGAACCGTGAACCGAAGCAATATACCTCATAGGATTGTATGTAAATACACTTACTCCGTTCCAGACCGTACGAACTGTATGTAAATATATTTTTTTAAAGATTTTTAAGAACAAATATAGTTGATTATACGATAGAATGCACATCTAATAGTAAACTGAATGTAAAAACATTGAATAACACTGAGAAAACCTTGAACAGAGAAAACTAACATTGCAAGAGTTCGTGCTATAGCCTTATGACCCGATCGCTGTAACTTTTTTAATGAGTTTTAAGCACGGGGGGAAAAAAAAGGAACATTTGAACAATTTCGAACTTTATTTAAAAACCAACCACAAGCAACCAATAAAGTAACATTGCAGGTGTACACGCTAATAGCCTTACAACCTGATCGCTGTAAACACTTTTTTTTTAAAATGAGTTTTAAGCACAGGGGAAAAAAAGGAACATTAGAAAAAATCCGAAATTCATTTAAAAACCAAACACAAGCAACCAAGAAAGTAACATTGCAGGAGTTCACTCTAACAGCCTTACAACCCGATCACTGTACAGTAAACCCTTTTGTTTAATGAGTTTTAAGCACAGGGAAAAAAAACAAACATTTGAAAAAAGAGAAAAGTAACACTGCAACAATTCACGCTACGAACTGAAAAATTAATTTTGAAAAATCCGTAATACAAAAACCATAAACCACCAAGAAAACTAACCTTGCATGAGTCGAGTTCTGGCATGAAGTGAGGAGGAACTGGGTGGAGAGGAGGTTACAGTTTTGAGGGAGAGTCCGGCTCCGCGATGGAGGGATGTTTTCCTTCAGGTGTTTTCTCTGTTGTGATTTCTTGGGTTTCTGGTGTTTTTAGCTGTTTAGCTGGTGGATCAGTGTGATCAGTTTTTCACAAATTCTTTTGCAGCTTCAGTGTCGAAACTAGCAGCCTCTCCATGCCTTACCACACTATGAATGCCACTTCTTTTGCGAAACTTTTCAAACCATCCCCTACTGGCTTTAAATTCCTCACTTTCGGCACTCGTAGAAGGACAGTTTTGCAGAAAATCACCATGAATCTTCCTGGCTTTCTCGCATAACATCACCTCGCTTACGCTATCCCCTGCAAGTTGCTTCTCGTTCAGGCACACTAGCAACAGTTTTTCCACCTCTTCCAGCACTTGAGGCCTCTGCCTGGTTAACGCTGTAACTCCTTTTGCAACATCAGCTGCTTTAATAGATTCTTTCTGCTTTAGACTTCTTGTATTCGGCGGCAAGGTCAGTAACACGAACGCCACACTCATACTTTTCAATAATTTCTTTCTTTACTTCGATTTTAATTTTCTTCTCACCACTCTTCACTTGCTTAGAAGCCAATGGTTAACTGCAAAAGCACACAAAATACTGTAGAGCACAAAGAGATCACAGATAAAGCATGCACGTCTGACTGAGAACAATGAACAGGGAGCGGCTCAACACGTGCTTAAATGCAGTAATCGGCGCGTACAAACCGGAAGGGAAATGGAATAAAGTACAAAGAGTTTACAGCGAAAGCACGCATGCACATGCAAGCACACATGTCTGACCGAGAACAATGCAACACGTGCAGAAATCATCGGTGCGCACAAACCGAAAGGGAAACTGGCTTGTTTGTATACCGAGAGTGTGGTTGTGAACCGAGGCAAAAGTTTGGCGAACTTTTTGGTCGTAAACTGAGTTGTACGTGTACCGAGACGTTTGTGAACCGAGGTTCCACTGTATGCTGAATCTTTTAAATGAGGTCTGTGAGATTTGTGTTTAATGACTTCGTACCATAATTTAGGATAGCTTTCTTTGTTTGGAATTTCAGCACAGACAAAATGATCTACATCATCAGCAGTTAATAATTTTTTTTTGCAAAGTAACCAATAAATGCATGTGAGTTAAACCCTGTTTTTGAAATTCTCTGATTTAAACTGATTTCTATACTATCTTCTTTTTCATACTGTAGCAACTGACGTAATAAAGTGTCACAGAAGTTCTACTTTAACAATCGCCGATTGCGTAACCCCAAACACAACTTTCTAGCATCCTCTCCAACCCCTTCTCCCACGGGTCTCGCCTCCCCCTTACCACATCAATCAGCACCCAGCTATCAGTCTTCTGTGCTGTACTCTGCCCTCCCTCGAGCGGACCTAAAAGTCACTTAAAATAAAAAAAGGCTTCAGCTTGGCTGGGACACTACAATACTTTTGACTGTTACTGCTTTCATATTCTGTATCATTCTCTGCAAATGTATCGTGCCTTTGGTCTCTTTTCACAGCGTTGCTCTTTCTTCTTTGCTGAGAGCACAGATTCTGTGTGTGTCACGTGACTTTACATGACTGACTGTATTGCAGTCTGTCCGTGCTCTTATTTGATAAGAAGGGTGTGTCTTGCAAGAATCTCATGTTCCACGTCCCCGCGAGACTGCCCTGGGACAATCCCTTGGCACCAAGTCTCATGTTTACAGTCCCCGCGAGACACTCCGTGGCCAGTCTTTTTTGTCTCGCTTTTCAATTCCAGGATTTTTTTTATATATAGAGAGATGTGATTTGAACTGTAGAAATCTTTCTACACTCATTAAGTACACCTGTTAAGCAAGGTATCGAAAAACTACTGTGTTCATCTACATCAAGCAGAATGAGCTATTCCAATGCTTTATAGTCAGACCGTTAAATTGTTTATTTATTATCATACAGTTGATTCAGTGCATACAGACAAGGATCTTAAACAGAACCTGGAATAAATTTCAAAGTACTCGTAGTGTGGTAGATAGTAGGACTTAAGGGATATTCAAATCTCAGTTCAATTATATTTTGGAGAAATTAAGTGAACTGGATTGTCAGGCTTACTTGGGACAATGGCCTGTTCTTGTTAAAATTTGTCTAGTATTCTCTGTCTATTTTCCAAATCCACTTACTCCAGTTACAGGGTGCTGATTTTACTGAGTGAAATCCGCTAGACAACCTGGACAGTTTACCAGCCAATTACAAAGCCCAGTACATTAGTCCAATTTTCAGTGAGTATTTAAAATAGTAGCTTCATTTTGTGACAGGAGAAAAACCACAGCATCCAAAGTTAAATCCTGCATTCCAACAAAGCAGCTCTGACTATGTGCTACCATGACAGCTATAACTCCAGATCATTTTCATGCTTATTTTGAACAAATTTTTAAAGAGCTATATAATGTGTTGCAATACATTTCAAGATACATAGCTAAATACAGTGAATATTGTGACTGTGGTGGGGCAGTCAGCCAACCAGAACACAAATTAACACACAAACTTTTTTATTCTAAAGTGTAATAATCTTATGTACAATTATGGTCCAAATATAATTTTACAGCTAAAAACTTTTTTTCCAACATACAGTTTAGAAAGTTTGCTAAAAGAAACGTACCCAGTTTTCCCTGTCTCATAATACTGATTAGTCCCGATGAAAACTCAGACATCACTTCAAAAATATATACAAATGAATATATGAAGACTCAACCCTTTAACAATCCTAGGGAATGTTGGGATAGAGAACTTTTAAAATAGCATCACAAAAAGGAATGTAACTCAGCCATACATAAAACAGACTCTCATACTATATGTTGTGACCTCGAGGGGGTGCCACTGAGCCCCAAACCCCAGACACAATTGTACCACAACAGTCCCAGTTCCAATAAACTTTATTTTAGTTAAAAATTTAGCATAGCACAACTCTTTCTTTTTCCCGTCCCTTTCTCTTTACTCCTCCACTCCTCCTAGATGACCTTTGCCCTTCTCTGCTCCCAACAACAATTCCAGGGACAAGCGGAGAGCTCTTTCTTTTAACTATTAGCCCAGGAGTACTTCTGGTGCTCAATGTAGTGACTCCAGGAAGCGCTTCCAGATTAGGCAGGACCACTCTTGTTGCTCAGTAGTGAATTTCCCCTGGCAGCCACCACAGAACCCATCAGGGTAGCCATATGGGACCATAACTCCTATGCTGCCCTGCTTGCATCCATAGTAGGGCCCACCAGAAGGGATGCTGCCACAAAGTATATGGGGGAACAATCTGCCCATAGCAGGCAGTCTCCCACAGTTCAGCATTTCTAACCTTCCAACTGGAGAAGGGACTTCCAACCAGCCCAGTCGGGTTGATTCCCCAGCCAAAACATCCATCCTCAGCTGCTAGGACACCAGCTCTGGTGTACTTGCTGCAGTAGCATCTCTCTATGTCTACTTCCTGGCACAGAGGGGAAAGACTGCAACTGCTTCCTGAACATCCCTTATTTTGGCCAGGTAAGGAAGCAGGATCCATCCCGGATGGGACACCGGTCAGTCCATCACAATGTGTCAAGTATTTCATAATTCCACTAAAAGTCTTTCATTGATCACAAATATCACGTTTAAATTGTCTAAGATGTACCCATGACAAGATTTAACCTGCAATTCAGCTTCACTAGTCTATGTTTTGGAAATACACTAAATTAACATCATTTTGGAAAACAAGGCTCCCGGGTGCAACAGGAGCATGGATCCAACCTGCATCATCACAGGTGGCATTAAGACTCTTAATCCATTAACAGCAATGTTTGATGTACTCCAAGATGGGATTAAAGAGAGAAATTGATTGTGGTGTCCTACACTTGAAGAACCCAACCCATCTTCTATAACTCATTGGGTGATTAATCAAATTCTAAATATCAAGTTCTCTTTAAGAGGATATGCCTAATCCTTTTTTTTGTTAAATAGGAAAAATGTATTATCACAGTTTTATTTATTTAAGTCTATTATGCTGTTAGTTTTTTCCCAGTTGAATCTGGGGTTCGTCAGGGGTGTGCTATTGCTCCTACTCTGTTCAGTGCTTGTATGGACTGGGTGTTGGGCAAGGTCGTTGGGTCCAGTGGCTGTGGGGCATCTGTTGGTGAATCTTGACATTGCTGACAATGCTGTGATCTTCGCGGAGTCAATGGAGGCTCTGATCGTGGCACTCGAGAGACTGAGTGAGGAGTCTGAGTGTCTGGGCTTGCGAGTGTCCTGGATAAAAACCAAGATCCAGGCCTTTAATAACCTCTTGGGCACAGCCATCAGCAGTGTGTCTGTTTGCGGAGAGAGTTTTGACCTTGTTGAGGGGTTTACTTACTCTGGTGACTCTTCCTATGAAGTCAGTAGATGGATTGGGAGAGAATGGGGGGTCATGAGGTCACTGGAAAGGGGTGTGTGGCGCTCCCGATATCTATGCAAAAGGATGAAGGTCCAAGTCTGTAGAGTCCTGGTGCTTCCTGTCTTGCTATATGGTTGCGAGACATGGACGCTATCCAATGACCTGAGACAAAGACTGGACTCCTTTGATACTGTGTCTCTCAGGAAAGTCTTTGGGTACCGTTGATTTGACTTAGTATTGAATGAGCAGTTGCACATGGAGTCCAGAATGAGGCACATTACCTGCTTTGTGAGGGAGCATCAGTTACGACACTACGGCCATGGGGTGCATTTCCCCAAGGGTGATCCGGCTCATAACATCCTCGTTGTTGGGGACCCGAGTGGCTGGACCAGGCCAAGGGGTTGCCCACGTAACACCTGGCTGCGGCAGATAGAGGGTCATTTCTGGAGGGTGGGACTGGACCATGTGTCTGCCTGGGGGGTTGCAAACCGGGATCCCGAGTTGTTTCGTCGTGTACTGGGTGTGGCAACGCACTGTACCAGTGCATGCTCCCCAACTTCACTTGACGTGATGCTGTTAGTTGTAAATTTAAAAAGTTAGTTGTGGTTTGTGTTCTTGTGTCATTCTTCTTTTTCATTTTCTCTTGAGTCGGGCCTAATCATTATTTTGTTTTGCTTTTCCTTGGGATGTTTATAATGAAGCAAACAATATGTAATGTTTAATACACTTTGCCTTTTTCAGAAGTAGAGACTGGTTATATGCATAATGTGCTACAAACAAAGTATTTTATAAGTATTCAAAATGTTTTATGCATCTGCATCCTTGCTCCTAAGTGTTTTGAATTTTGAAGACACAGCTATCTGTTTTAAACTCCACCATAGCCTTAGAATAATAGGCATACACAAAGCATCATATATTACCATTGAATAAGAGGAATTGTTCACACAGAAATGACCTTTTTAGTAGGTGATTCTTCAGAAAATTAAAAAGAAGGCATGATCACAATAGAAGTTAGCATTGGCACTGCTCTAAATGTTAATAAGGAAAGAACATGCTTGGTTAGTAAAGAAAGAAAGTGGGCGAAGTAATTTGGGTGCCCTAATTTGCTGAGTCTCATGCAGCTAGATTAAAATTGTACTTGTCAAACTGTAATCAGCAGTATGTTTTGTCACCCTGATTATCTGTTAAGATTATGCAAGTGCTTTCATCATGTAAAGGTCTCCAAATTTATATAGCTGTGCTTTAATTGCTACTTGTTATTAAAATATGATATTATCAACGGTGAGATATTTTGCTAGTGAAGGTATTTGTCATGTGTGAGCATGCAGCTCAACTGGATAAAGTGCCATCTCCTGCTAGACTTAATTTTCTTTTCCAAAAATTTCACAGATGATCTGAAAAGTAATTACCAGCTACAGTATTTATAAAACAATATGGCCCACAGGTGGCCTTGCATTTTAAGCATAAATGAAATTTGTTTCACATTACCAGTGGTACTTGACTAATAAGGTCTGGATTCTGCAGTATAAGGTTTCAGTAAAAATGAAAGAAGAGCATTTGTGTTCTCTTTAAGGACCATTTCATTTTACAGGCTTTTATTCCCTTTCTTGGTTGACCAAGTTCTTATCTAATACATTTTCAAACCATTGGGGAAAACAGGATATTGACAGAAGTAGTACTTTTTTAAAGTATGTAACTTTAACATTTGTCATTAATTTTGCTGGATATTTTTTTTATTTTTGGTGAGGAATTATAAATAACCGAAAGCACATTCACATAAGATCTTTTCTGTAGATAAAACAAGAATCTTATGACAAGCTGTAAACTTACTTAATGTAAAAAGGTAATTGAATATTAGCTCTTTGGATTATTATTCCAAGTAAATGATTAGGAATGGAAAAATATGACTTTTTTACTGGGAAATTCTCTAAATTCTCTGTTGATTGACTGTGCACTCTTCATCAATATCACCATGTGAGACCTTGAACTTAGCATTCATGATTTCAATAGTGATCTATATTAACGTATTCACTGTACCTAAGGTTTATCTCTTCCATTATTTCAAGAATGAAGAATGCAAGAAGAATAGGGTTCTGATTTATAGAATTTGTAAATAAAAATAGTGCAAAGGCTCTAAAAAGACTTTCAGATTAATCCCCACCTGTGGATTGGTGGAGTCCAAACTCTTTAGAGATGGTTTTGTAACCTTTTCCAGCCTGATGAGCATCAACAACTCTTTTTGTGAGGTCCTCAGAAATCTCCTTTGTTTGTGCCATGATATACTTCCACAAACATGTGTTGTGAAGAGCAGACTTCGATAGATCCCTGTTCTTTAAATAACACAGGGTGCCCACTCACACCTGATTGTCATCCCATTGATTGAAAACACCTGACTCTAATTTCACCTTCAAACTAACTGCTAATCCTAGAGGTTCACATACTTTTGCCACTCACAAATATGTAATATTCGATCATTTTCCGCAATAAATAAATGACCAAGTATAATATTTTTGTCTCATTTGTTTAACTGGTTTCTCTTTATCTATTTTTAGGACTTGAGTGAAAATCTGATGATGTTTTAGGTCATATTTATGCAATAATATAGAAAATTCTAAAGGGTTCACAAACTTTCAAGCACAACTATATATTTTAGGCTCTTTATACTTTTTAAAACATTAGATTTATTTTATGCTTATTAATCATTCATGATTTCTTAATACTTGGTCCCAGTCATGCTTAAATATGATTACAAATTTCTGATTCTTTTGGCTTTTAATTTGAAAAAAAAAATTGCTAAAGCTTTAATTGAAACTTAAAAATTTAATTTCTAAGATAAAAGAAAGAGAGAGAAAAATCAGCATGCTCTGGGGATGCTTTTGTTTGTAAAGAAGTAATCCAAAACATATTAGTACTGTGAAAATGCCAACCTAGGTTGGCCTTGATTCACTTCTGCATGTGGATTATACTGTGCAAAAAACACATATTTAAATTGAACACTTTTATTAATTTTGAAGTGTCAGTCAGCCACTTTAAAAAACCTCACACTGTTGAGTGTGATGTGGAGGTGTCACCCATTACACTTGGATCTCAATCTGGGTGGTTCGGGTGGTTTTGCTCCCAACCTCAGTTCAGTACAGCTATTTGAACATAACCAAACACAGTTACATGTTGTCACACATGCGCATCTGTGGATCATTCTCCAGGCTCTTCTGAGGTATGTACTTCCAGGCCAGGGGCCTCATGCATAACGCTGTGTGTAGAAATCACACTATAACATGACGTAAGCACAAAAGCCGAAATGTACTTATGCACAGAAAAATCCAGATGCAGGAATCTGTGTGTACGCAAACTTTCCACGTTAATCATGTAGTTTATTTTGTCATTAAAGTAAAACATCATAAACTTCCTCTTAACCCCTTATCATTCGGGGTCATTTTTGCTAAATCGCTTGTAATTCGACCTCTCCAAATTAGAATCATTGCTGTTATTGAACTATCTGGAGTATAAACACATGTTTGGTCTCTTTGTAAAGGTAACATTCTCTAGTTTCACCCTTAGTAGTCAGAATCACTGTAGGTGTGACTGATCAAAAGTTATGCACATTAGAACTCACAAAAAAAACGAATTTTTTTGTTCTCGCCTAAGTTTTTTTATGAAAATAAAGGAAAATAAAGCTGCAGTAGGTAGGTGGGGACAGAAACACACTATGTACCAACAGAATAACTTGTTGACTACTCACATTTCAAATTTGAAAAGAATACCTGTAAAATGACATTTTTTACACCAGTTTTTATGTGGGCATGCCCAGGGGCTTTTTAGAGGGACCATTATCCACATTTTGGAACATATGGAAAAAGTGTAATAACTTTTGAATGCTTCAACCCACATATATCAATGAGGGCTCTACTGAAAGCTTACACCTAAAGGAATCTATATCTACACACAGTGTCACTCTATTAGTTATGGAAATTCATGTTCCATAATAAGAACAATAAAAAATACACATTTCTATGTAAAAATTGTCAATACAAGTTATGGGCCAAAAATATATTTATATTTTTTTTTTTACTTTTTTTATAAAATGCACACAAACTATATATATTTCTTTTACAAACTGTTACAACACAGCTCAGCGTTTTTCCATGTGCCACTTGATGGCAGCAATCACTAGCAAGCAGAAAGCACAAGGCGTGGCACATCGCTCTCTCCCATTACGTCCGGGTGCGGTTGAATACTTTCACGCGTACATGCATCTATTATTTAATCGAGCGTTTATTTACGTTTAAACTTCTACTTTTATTCATATTTAAACTGCGAAAAAACTTGGCGAAATCACAATAAACAACCACGCACCAACTCTGCAGACTGGCACAAATGCCACCTTCACGCAGCTCCGATCGTTTTGTTTACAAGTTAGTATGGCAAGTTACATATCAAAATGCTCGGCTGCTCATTGGCTGTAAGTTTTGAGTGTCAGTCACAGTGTCCAATCAAACTGGTAGATTCTACCAGAGTTCAGAGCTATCACGTCACTCTCAAGCTTTCTGTGACACTGGTTGGCTATCGAGGTGCCAGTCAACCCCAGACCCGTCATAATTGGCCAACTTAGGTGTCTTTCGAAAGCTAACACTTCCGTGTTTCATGCGGTAGCATGGTTATCGCCGACAGAAACAAATTACGTCTAATATGAGCAATATAAGTGAAAAAAAATTACTTAGGTGGTCTCAAGTTATGAAACGTTTTCTGGAGTTTTTGTCCCTTTGAGAATATATCGTGTGTTTTGGACCTAAATCGTTTTACTGGATTATATTCGCTGGAGCCTTACGGACACAATGGGATCAATACTGCTCGGAAATATTGATGTTTGACTTGCAGGGGGTCTTCAAAGGTAGGCACAGTCAACTCTTAAAAGTATGTACTTCTCTGTAAAAAAGGCTTTAGTGTCAGTGCTGTGGTTGTTGTGTGTCAAAATGGTTTATATCATCGGAAAGACGAGACTTTGAAGTTTCATTTGATGGGTAGGGTGTCGAGATGCATGGCAGATGGGCATGCACACATTACTGTAACGTTTTTGAACCGCTGTTATGTCCCGGGACCAGTACGTATGCGCGTTAATTTACTAGTTTCTCAAAACCTATCATAACTAAAGTAACACATTAAATGCTTTGTTTTGTACTTGATCTTCTTTGTGCTCTGTGTGTGAATCACTATGTGGTTCTTAAACCGGCTTTCTCTTCCTCCGACAGGACACAGGATCCATTACATTCATGATATTACAGCTCTTAAATACTGAGATGTACAGTATACGTGATATCTTTTACATAATGATAGGAATGAAAGCATGTTATTAAACATGGGAACACGGTGGCGCAGTGATTGTGCGCGACCTTCGGTAAAATTATTGCAGCAGTCCTGTCTCTTTCAAATGTACTAACCTCTAATTCCTGTCCTTACTTTTCTTTCTCCAAATACCCAATCGCCATACAATCAGCTTTGTAATAGACGTTAAGCCATCTGTAAGCTTACAACAACGATTCTTCAAAACTTTTAAGGAACTCTGAAATATCTTCATAGTACGTGTTTAATTATTCTATCCATCTATCCTTCTAGTGTCGCGCCAGCCCACCAAGCATACAGCACGAGGTAGGAGTAATTTCTGAACTAGCTAGCGCTGCGGCACCGTGTTCTCACATGTTTAATTATTAACAATACACATTATTTAAATGAAGTTAAAGTTTTATCTGTATAATATAATCAACATATTTTGCTGCATTTCATCTTAAAAATGATATCGTCATCATATGTAAATACGCGCTTTATAAAGTGCCGCAGGTTATTATAATATAATATTATAACTGAAGTGCAAGTTTACAGTGAGGTAATTGTACTTATAAGTACAAACAGTTCTACAAGGAGCACTTGATGGACTGATTGACTGTGTTTAAAGTTCTTGGGATGAGACTGTTTCTGAACCGTGAGGTCCGTACAGAAAAGCCTCTGAAGCGTTTTGCCGTGGCTGAGGCAGCGTGTGCTTGATGCTGTATCCCGATAATTCTCTTTCCGATGAGCTGCTGCTGTGATTTTCCACTCAGATACAGTGATATAAATACTCCGAATAGTGCAGTGAGAGTAATATGGAAAAAGATGATCCGCTGCGGCAACCCTTAACGGGAGCAGCTAAAAGAAGAAAAAGAAGCTGCAGTGACAGTAACAACGCTAAAGCAGCTATGGTATTTGGAATACTATGGCTATTCCCTGGACCATTATATTGTTACAGGTTAATTACAGTCAGGTGCATTACACTAATAAACAATATGTGGTTAATTTCAGTGTATTTATAAAGCCGCGTCAGGGATGTTGATCTGAAAAAGAAGGGATAACCACACAGGAACAGTAGCACTGCTTTGACACTGGGTGCCGCCAGTCTGCAAAACCGAATGGAGAATCTGCGTACTACAGGGTATGAGCCACCGTGGAAATGTGCGTGGCTTTATGCCAAGTTTAGGTTTTATACATCGCGATTTGAACATGGAAATGTTCTTATGCAATATTTCTGGCGTACGCACCATTTATACATGAGGCCCCAGGTCACTAGGGAGTGCTGGCTCTAACCTTATCCTTTGTTTATCCCTCCACCATACCAGTGGGTGTAACTGACTCTTTCACCTCCAGTTTCCATGCTACATATCCCATGGTTCCCAGAACGCAAGGTAGGATGGAGCTCCTTCTCGCCGTGACTTTAACAGGACACCAATTTTTTTAGTTTATTTAGCACCATTGAGTGTGTGTTTTGTTGGACTTGCATTTGTTAAACAGGGACAACTGGGTTAAATCCCCAGTATTTCCTCTTGTGTGAACCTGCAGTTCATCTAACGACATCGATGTAAATTTACAAACTACTAATCACATATGAAACCACTAAATAATAAAGGAATAGCAGAGAAAGACAAAAGTCAGATAGGCTAAGATAGCAAGAAGTTTTACAGAAGTTTACTTTGGCCAATGATGAATTTAATGTAAGTTAGCTAAGGATCATTGCTATATGCTGAAAATATTGCAAGTTAATTTCTTTCTAATTTTAGTAATTGAACTGTGACTCAGGCGCCATCGTGAGTGGCAGCCATTCCAGCAGCTCCGTGTATGACTTTATTTTTCTATCTTTTTCTCTATTTCACTGATAACTCCTATCACTTTCTATTATGTGGACTCATTCCCTGGACACTTTTTATTACTTGGACATGGATTTTTACACGCCGAGACTCATCTGTTCAAGTAGTCAAGTAGTCATCTTCAAGCGCTGAGAACAAATGCCCGCACTGGTGTGGTTACCTATTTACCTGACGAGGTAATAAGGCCGTATCATGGCAGCAGAGCCAATGATAAGATAAAAGCCAAGTGTTTAGCGAGAAAGTGGCACTACAAACCTTCGGTGCCTTCTGCGATCCTGGAAAATGTGAAATCACTACCAAATAAAATCGACGAACTGGCTGCGTTGGTGAAAAATGTCAGGACCTACAGAGAATGCAGTTTGTTGTGTTTTAGTGAAACGTGGCTAAAAACTTACATCCCAGATGCTAACATGGGTTTAGCACAGTTAGAGTGGACAGAGATGCAAGTACCTGCAGGAAGCAGAAAGGAGGAGGACTCGCACTCTATGTTAATACAAGATGGTGCAACTCTGGACATGTAAACGTTAAAATCTCCACTTGCTGCAAGGACATCAAACTGTTGGCCATAAGTCTGCGTTCCTATTACTTGCCCAGAGGATTTCGACACGTCATTGTTGTTATTGTTTACATCCCTCCTCGGGTGGACGTGGAGATAGCGGGTGACGTCATCCATTCGGCAGTTGCTAAATTACAAACACAGCAACCCAAGGCACTTATGCTAATCGCTGGAGACTTTAACCATGTAACGCTGGACAAAACATTACCTGCCTTCTCCCAGTATGTGGATTGTAACACCTGGGGAAATAGGACTATTGACTTACTGTATGCAAACGTTAAAGACACATACAGCTCCACCCTGCCTGCGCTTGGGAAAGCAGATCATAACCTGGTTCTGCTTCAGCCTCACTACAAGAGTGAGGGAGCTACCTACAACTGCATGCTCAATCAGGAAGTGGTTCCCTGAGGAAGAGCAGGCTCTGAGAGACTGCTTTGGAACTACGGACTGGGATATCCTGCAGGGATCTTATAGTGAGAACATTGAGGAAGTTGTTGACTGCACTACTGACTAAATCAACTTCTGTATGGACATTGTAGTTCCAGTAAGAACAGTACGCTCTATGCAAACAACAAGCCATGGATTACAAGTGGCAGAATAACAGCATGAGGGAAGTGTGGGATGGGATGAAGATCATCACTAGGGCCCACGATTTACCGCTGCCCGCGGAATTTAGGGTTTTGCAGCGGTAACCTAATCGCAGCGGAAAATACCAAATCTGAATGAAATCTCACCATTTGAGGCATATTGATATTAGTATGATTACTTCTTTAAGTTCTTTCTTTAGCCTATTGCATCATCTCATTAATATCTCGTTCGTTGTTATTGAAATCGAACACAGCGGAGCTACAGTCCAGTTAAAGAAGCTGTCGGCGTTGCTGCAAAGTACTGATAAACTTAACGAGCTGAGAGCTGAACTTGAATTTGTATCTGTTTACTGCCAGCCAATTATGAACACTTTGACTTCTTTTGAGGCACAGTCATTCATGGCTGTCGATGTCTACAACAAAGTGTCTGACTTACTGTCTTGCCTGAAGTCGTCCGAATTTCCAATTGCAACCAGCAGCTGTGAAGATGCAAAACACAATGCTGCTGCTAAACTTAAATGAATATTTTGTGGGAACCAAACAACCAGCAATAGACCTATTCAGATTTGTGAGAATATTTGATCCACGACACCTACCACTCTTATCGAAGAATTTTGATGATCATGCACAATCAGTGCCAACAATCACGGCTGCAGCAGATGAATGGCAAGCTTATCTGGACATAGCATCTCGTGAGGTAATTCCAGCTGATATCACTGCTTTTTGGACCTTAGAGGACAGATTGCCTCACTTAGCAGCTCTTGCTAAAGTTTACATTGCATTGCCAATCTCTTATGTTGATGTGGAATGTTCGTTCTCAAAATATGGATCGGTGTTGTCACCACTGTGATTCTCTTTCACAAGAAAACCTACGAGCTTACAGTGCCCTTTTCTTCAACAATAAATAAACAATAACTTTAGAAACATTATTCGATAGTTTATTGTGAATAATATTATGCCTACATATGTTTCAGCATCGTTTGCCTAAAGCAAATCTGTGGATTAAAATGTGCGGATGTGAACGCTTTGATATACCTATTTGATTAGTATTACGAATTATGATTGATTATTATTAAGGATTAAGAATAAGAAAAATTGCATTTATTTTGCTTGGGTTACAAATTAGTCTTATGGAGTTCTGGTACTGCATTTGTACGCCGCGAAATTTAAAAAAACATGCCACGGAATTTATGATTTCTTGCCGCGGTAAATCATGGGCCCTAATCATCACTGGCTGCAGCTCGAAGCGGGGTGCCACCATCGAGAGAGACGTGGAGAGACCAAACCAGATGAACAACTTTTTTAACAGGTTTGACCACCCTAACCCACTCTCACCTCAGAGTACTGAACCCTCTAACCATCCTCCTGCTGATACTAGTATAGGTGAAAGTTTACCCCAACCCACAATTACAGCAGCCCAGGTAAGCTGAGAGCTGAGGAGACTTTGTGCCACAAAGCAGCGGGTCCAGATGGAGTATCGCCATGACTGCTGAAGGCATGTGCATTGGAGCTGGGGAGTCCTCTACAGCGCATCTTCAACCTGAGCCTGGAACAGGAGAGAGTCCCGAGGCTTTGGAAAACATCTTGCATCACCCCAGTCCCAAAGGTATCACATCCTAGTGAGCTGAACGACATCTGGCCTGTCGCTCTGACGTTGCATGTGATGAAGATCATGGAGCAGCTGTTGCTTCACCACCTGAGGGCACAGGTCCGTCACGCCCTCGACCCTCTGCAGTTAGCATACCAGGAGAAGGTGGTACACTGATCCCTCTCCCAATTGGACAGAGGCAGTGGTGCTGTAAGAATTATGTTTCTGGAGTTCTCTAGCGCCTTCAACACCATCCAACCTCTGCTCCTTAGGGACAAGCTGACAGAGATGGGAGTAGATTCATACCTGGTAGCATGGATCGTGGACTATCTTAAAGACAGACCTCAGTATGTGCGTCTCGGGAACTGCAGGTCTGACATTGTGGTCAGCAACACAGGAGCGCCACAGGGGACTGTACTTTCTCCAGTCCTGTTCAGCCTATATACATCAGACTTCCAATACAACTCGAGTCCTGCCGCGTGCAAGCGTTCAGCTGACGATACTGCTATCGTGGGCTGCATCAGGGGTGGACAGGAGGAGGAGTATAGGAACCTAATCAAGGACTTTGTTAGATGGTGCGACTCAAACCACCTACAACTGAACACCAGCAAAACCAAGGAGCTGGTGGTGGATTTTAGGAGGCCCAAGCCCCTCATGGACCCCATGATCATCAGAGGTGACTGTGTGCAGAGGGTGCAGACCTATAAATACCTAGGAGTGCGGCTGGATGATAAATTGGACTGGACTGCCAATACTGATGCTCTGTGTAAGAAAGGACAGAGCCGACTATACTTCCATAGAAGGCTGGCATCTTTCAACATCTGCAATAAGATGCTGCAGATGTTCTTTCGGATGGTTGTGGTGAGCGCCCTCTTCTACGCGGTGGTGTGCTGGAGAGGCAGAATAAAGAAGAAGGACGCCTCACGCCTGGACAAACTGGTGAAGAAGGCAGGCTCTATTGTAGGCATGGAGCTGGACAGTTTGACATCTGTAGCAGAGTGGCGGACACTGAGCAGGATTCTGTCAATCATGGAGAATCCACGGCATCCACTAAACAGTGTTATCTCCAGACAGAGGAGCAGCTTCAGCGACAGACTGCTGTCACTGTCCTGCTCCATTGACAGACTGAGGAGATCATTCCTCCCCCACACTATGCGACTCTTCAATTCCACCCGGGGGGTAAACGTTAACATTATACAAAGTTATTGTCTGTTTTACCTGCATTGTTATCACTCTTTAATTTAATATTTTCTTCATCAGTATGCTGCTGCTGGAGTATGTGAATTTCCCCTTGGGATTAATAAAGTATCTATCTATCTATCTATCTATCTATCTATCTATCTATCTATCTATCTATCTATCTATCTATCTATCTATCTATCTATCTATCTATCTATCTATCTATCTATAAGAAAGTTTTTCCCATGCACTACATTACAAGACTTAGGAGTCCTCTAACAGAACAGAAAAAGATAAAGATCTGGTAATACAGTAAGGAATATCACAATACAGTGTTTATAAAATTACAGTGCTCACTCAAATATTGCAAAAAAATTACCATTAAAGGAGTAACTTCACATTTCCATGGCAGCAGGTTCTGATGGTGCCAGCCTTAAAGTGCTCCACAATTGTGCAACCCAGTTTGGGGGTGTTCTTCTGCAAATATTCAGTCTGAATCTTATTATGGAAAGGATTCCACTGCTATAAAAAGTCTGCTGCCAAAGAAAGGATCTTCCATTAAACTGAATGACTATATATGCACCCTCATCTGTGTAGATTTAACATTTCACCTCTGACATGAGGTGAAAACAACACAAGACCCCATACAGTTTTCTTGTCAGGCACAGGTTGTAAATGACACCATTATCTGGCTGTCTTACATATGGTTTGCACTCATCCAGATGTATCAGGCAGCTATTTGAGGATCTCTGTATTGGACTTCTCTATCTAATGTGTTTAACACCATGCAGGCGTTATTGCTAGGAAGTAATTTAAATGGTAAATGCAGATGGAAATCATCTTAGTGTTATAGGTTGCTAACTAAATCATAATGTAGAGGAAAGTTTATGAGGCTACAAAGCTATGTGTTAAGATCAGCGGTTAGAAAAAGAGGACTTCCACCTCCCTGCTTCCAATGTACACATTAAACTTCAAATGTAATTCTGATATGTACATGCCACCTGACAAATTCTCTAATGACTCTATAATCATGCGGTGCATAAAAAGTGGACATGAAGAGTGTTACAGATGCTTTGTTAAATGCTGAAGGTTAAACCATTCGCAGCTCAGACTAAGCAAAACAAAGAAGATGATGGTGCATTTCAGGAAGAGAAAGGCTTCTTGACTGCAGCAGAATTGAGGTGTTCCACATATATAATTCAGTTCGCATAACTGGATGGATCTGCAAATTCTGACACCAGGGGCCTCATGTATAAACGGTGCGTACGCACAGAAATGTTGCGTAAGAACTTTTCCACATTCAAATCGCGATGTAAAGCCACGCACTTTTCCACGGTACCTCATGCCTTGTCGTATGCAAGTTCTCCGCTCGGTTTTGCAGACTGGCGGCACCCAGCGTCAAAGCAGTGCTACGGTTCCTGTGTGGTTACACCTTATTTTCCTGACGCGGCTTTATAAATACACCGAAACTAACCGCATATTGTTTATTAGTGTAATGCATCTGATTGTAATTAACTTGTAACAATATAATGGTCCACAGAATGGTCAAACTATTCTAAATACCATAACTGCTTTAGCGTTGTTACTCTCTTCTTCTTCTTCTAGCTCCTCCCGTTAGGAGTTGCCACAGCGGATCATCTTTTTCCATATTTCTCTCACTGCACCACTCGGAGTATTTATATCACTGTATCTGAGTGTGAATCACAACAGCAGCTGATCGGAAAGGGAATTATCAATATACAGCTTTAAGGACACGCTGTCTCAGCCACTGCAAAACGTTTTAAAGCCTTTCCTGTACGGACCTCGCGGTTCAGAAACAGTTTCATCCCAAGAACTGTAAATGCAGTCAATTAATTGCACCTTGTAGAACTGTTTGTACTTATAAGTACAATCACCCCACTGTAAACTTGCACTACAGTTATAATATCGCACAACCTGAGCCAAATACAAGCGCGTATTTACATATGATGACAATATCATTTTTAAGGTGAAATGCAGCAAAATATGTTTATTAAATTATACAGATAAAACTTTAACTTCATTTAAATAATCTATATTCTTCACTGGGAGTGTCGTTAAGGATAGAATAATTAAATATGTACTACGAAGATATTTCAATGTTCTTTAAGCGTTTTGAAGAATCGGCGCTAAGCTTACAGATGGCTTAACTTCTATTACAGAGCTGATTGTATGGCGATCGGTTACTTGGGGAAAGAAAAGCAAGGACTGCAGTGGCTACGCCAATATATATTGAATATAAAACAGAAAGATAAAATAACAACACAGCTAAAAGCATGCGAAAATTTCGGCAAAAGTTAAATGCTTGTGTCATGAGCACAGGCGGCTATGCAGTGTCTGCAACGGACGTGGCCTTCCCCCGTGCATAAGCTACCTTACTGACATTGGCGGGCGAAGGAGCCACCGATTCTTCCTCTGCCCAGTGCCACCACAAGCCTAGAGCCGCCCCTGAGTACTGCTGCAATAAATTATTTCATCGAAGAGAAACACATGTTTAATAACGTGCTTTAACCCCTATCATCATGAAAATGACATCACATATACATTTCAGTATTTTAGTTATTCAGAGAGTTGTAATATCATGAATGTAATGGATTCTGTGTCCAGTTGGAGGAAGAGAGCCGGTTTAAAAAGCAAGTAGTGATTCACACACACAGAGCACATAGAAGATCAAATACAAAACAAAGCATTTAACGTGCTACTTTAATTACAATGTGATTTGAGAAACTGGTTAATTAAACGATTTTAAGATGAAGTTTATGATGTTCTACTTTAATGACAAAATAAACTACGTGATTAAAGTGGAAATGTCGAGATTGAAGTTGACATTTCGTGCTTTTTCCCCACTGTGTGCCTTTTTTCTCTGTACCCTAATAAGCTTTCATATGACACTCAGACAGTGGGCTTACAACTCGGCTTTTCACGGCGACTTTGATATGTGACTTCTTTTTTATTTCCGGCACTGTGCGATTTGTGAATGTGAGCTTTCAAGTTTCTCCAACACTCTATGTCACTCGATCAACTTTCTTTTGTTGATTATACCACGGTTTATTTGAACAAATAGTATGTTCTTCCTTTGCCTCCACTTGGTATTTGCTGAAATTCTTATATTTTCCCCCGTGCTTTTCCCATTGTCTTTTCACAGAAGGCTGCGCTTAAGTGCGATTTATATTGATTTGCATATTCAAAGAGGCGTAATTCTGGGAAGAGTTGGGGCGTAACATAATGCACGTGCACGAGCGTTAGTTTTCACGCTGATCGGGATTTATGTAGCGGAAGAACGTCGAAGTTGAGCGCACAGATTCCTGCATCTGGATTTTTCTGTGCGTAAGCACATTTCGGCTTTTGTGCTTACGCCATGTTATAGTGCGAGTTCTACACACGGCGTTATACATGAGGCCCCAGGTATACAAAATTCCAGAATAGACAAAATTTCCTGAAGAGGCCCTGGTCCCCTGGCATAGGAAGAACATTTCTGAACATGTTCTATAAATATGTGGTGTTATGTTGTGAAATCACATCACTGTCCACTCACCAGATTTGCATGGAGTACTTCCACAAACCCGCAATGTCTGTATTACAAAGGCCTTCAGCGGCAGCTACCTTTTCTATTCTATGAGCAATAGATGGTCTCCTATTGCATGCAAGGACTACCTCTAAACAATTTAAGTGGAACACTTCCTGGTGATGTCACCTGAAGTCTCTTCCACTCTTTGTGCATCAACAACACTACTCTTCACTTGTCCACGTTGTAATTCCTGCTGACTATGCCAAGTGTTACCACCACAGTTTGGACATTTGCAATGGTAACTGCCCATGCCCAGCTGCAATCCCTGTGACAGGTGGATTGCAAAGGCCCACAGAAGCAGCTCCCTTTTCTATGCCTTCAGTGGACTGCAGGGACTGCCTCAAAGCACTACAATTGGAGCACTTCCTGGTAACATCAGTTCCCATAATTTTGTACACCACCCTCCACTATATATGGTGTGTTCTTTTGCACAATGATTTGTGGGGACTGTGGCATGAAGACAGTAGATGCCAGAGACGTAAAAGAATATTCCACCAAAAATTATATTTTTTATATTTTACTTATCCCATGTAGTTTGTAATGGAGGTCATGTTTTCTTGAAGAAAGGACAAAACAAACCAACAGCCAACGATGTGGAAAACGTCCCAGGAAAAAATAAATAAAATGTTAAACATGGAAGCAGGCTCTGCACTGTGATTTAGCATGGATTCTCTTGGGACACACGCAGAGAGAGAATTTTTGGAAAAGATTTTTATGTATAGCATCTCACATCCTGTACATAATAACTTCAGGACAACATTAATTCTATTGTGGTGCTCCAGAAAAAAGAACCAGAGGTCTTTCTAACCCACTGCCATTAGACTTGATTATATATTCTGTTGCTAGGCTATTATTTGGACACTAGGCTCCCTAGCACACATTTTTCAGTACTCCTCAACATTTACCAACAAAGCTGTCATTATGCAGCATATGCTAAGCCATTAGGCTCAATTGACAAGTTCCTTTCTAATTTATTATGTAATGCTTTTTGACATGTTAGTATGGAATGGTTAATAGCTTAGGAACACATTTAGTTTACTGTTTAGTCGTTCCACAATATTCTCTATTTTTTCATGTATATCTGATTGATCTTGATATTTTCAGGTAACTGTAACACTGCAGTCTTCCCTTGGGACCAATAAGGTGTTTGTCTTGTCCTTTATAATGGCTTATGTTAATCCCAATAGTACTTAATAAGTATGTACAGTACAAAATGAAGTGAAGAAAGGTTCAAGTAGAGGGAATAGTCAGAATATCTGGCTGAAGGAGACAGGTGTACATCTCAATTGTAGTGTCAAATCCAGGGGTAGATTTTTTTACAATATAAATTGATAGAATTGTGAAGTTTTGAATTGAAATTCACCATGGATTGAGCAAGAATGTATTCTGTCTAGGGTTGACTTACATTCATCATTTGAGAATCTAATTCTTTTTCTCAGCACTGTTGTTCTGCCAAAAGGATGAAAAAGGAATTTGCCGGCCACAAGGGCCAAGGAACATGGAGCAGGAGATAAAATGTGTAAGTCTAAGACCAGTATGATTCTTTTATGCGAAACTAACCAAAAACACAAAGCAAAAAGTCGAGATGAAAATTGTACCCCAAAACCCAAAAAGTAGAACAATGCTTAGTTAAAAGTTAAAATATTTGTTGTAAATGTCTAAATCTTTAAATTAGCAAAAAGAGTGGATGACCTTCCATTATGGCCTCCTGGTCAAGGATGCATTTGAAACCTAGACATCCCAAAGCCAGGATGTGAGCTGTAGAATATCTCCACCTTTTATAAAAGTGCCATCATAGTGTCACACATATGCCTATGTGACTTACAACGGGTTTACCTACCATAAACAATATATGCAAAACATACAAAATAGCAGCAAATGCTAGAAAAAATTGTCCATGAAATGTAACTATTATGAAATCAAAATAAATAATAGCTAGTAAATAATTGTCAAAAATTAACTCCTTGAAAGAAAGATTACCAAATGCGATTTTTAGAATTGTAAATCATCACAAAATGAGATGAAAACCAAAATTGCTTCCCTAATAGTTAAGTTGCGCATGCTTATATAATTTTGAATGAATTGCATTGCTTCAGGTCTTTTTATTTTTGCACACTTTCGCTACAGTGTTTGTGTTCATTTTTTCTGACCCGGCTGCTGTTGTAAGAATCTTAGCATATTTCCAGCAGCCTATGTCTATGCTGTCATGTTACTGTTATTCAGAAGTTGCCTGGAGTTCTGCCTCTAACAATTCCTTGTGCCAACATTTTGCCCCTAGCTGCTCTTGTCAGTGTCTATTGCAGCGCAATGTTAATCATGGTGCAGTCACATGATGGGAGGAGCAATGGAAATAAAAGCTGAAGTATAACAAGAGGTCTTTGCTCTAACATTGTGCATCTTGCCCTTGAAAAGCCTCTAGTCTAGCGCTCACAAGATTTGTGGTTTAAGATTATTTTTTTCTTTTGCCCCTATTTCAAGCTTGTATAACAAAGCAATGTTTATTTTACATTTATTTTATGTCTGTTTTATTGTCACACTGACCTGTAGTCCACTCTGGATTTATATAGCTGGTAATGCTTCACTGGATGACATGCCATGATACAGCCGGACTGCTTGGATTTTTTTCCAGGGGGACCAGCGCTTAGAGTAGGGGTGGGCAAACTACAGCTTGTGAAACATGTGAGTGGTCCACAGGCTGTTTGTAGAAATCTATATTACTCTAGTCCTTGTGAGGTGTTTTTAAGAAGATACACCAGTTAACAGGTGTATATAATGTGGTGTTAGCCAAACAATAATTAATCCAAGATTTTGTCCTATAAGTAGGCTCATTCTATAGTGCTACCACATTGTCATGTTTCAGCCAGGGTTCCTCCTGTGGCTGGGGTTCAAAGTCTTGTTTCATGACTTTTTTGTTCATTTTTGTGCCATTCATTTATGTTAATGTTGTTTTTGTTGATTATATGCATTATTCTTAGTTTTTGATTTTATTTAAAAGCTGCCTTTGTTATGTTCCATGTATTTTGGGAGTAGTCATCCAAGAGGCAGGGCCATCTGCCAGTCACACCCTATAAATCTAAAAGGTCTTCCACAGTTCCTGACAATTCTTTTAAGTCTTTGCGCTCAAAGGAACTTCATGCTACGTCTGAGCATTTTCTTTAAGAATAAACCTTTTTTTACTTTAAAAGATTCTACGAAGCCCTTTTTGTACCTAGCCGGGGTTTGGCAGTATACAACCCTCTAGTGGACAATTTTAGGAAGTGCTTTTGGGACTAATTGGGATTTATATGTTTCTTCAGTCACATAGAGAGGTAAGTGAGTATTCTTTTTTTAACCGGTGTACGTTTTTAGGAATACGAGTTTGCATGTGGCTTCTCTATCAGTGATGGATTACGCTTGCAGTGAAACATCAGATCCTGGTCTGTGCAAAAATTAGCATAAAGAGCACCATTTACAAAAGTGAAAAAAGGAAGTTAAAAAAAGAAAGGTTTTCTAATAGCAGAGCTACCAAAATGGATTATTCCAATGATGAAGTGAGGAGTAAAATTCACTTACCTGCATCAGGGGCCCAACAATACCTTCAAGCAGTTTGCTTGTTTTTTCAAATGCTTCTTCATCGACTCAGAAGAGGAAGGTAGTTATGGTCCACAAGTTAGTTCATTTCAGTTTTGGTATAGCACAGTAGATTTTTCTTTGTGTCCATTATTCCAGATTTTGCAATATTCTGAGGAGGATGTATAAGGAAAAAAAATGCTTGAAACTGTCAGACTAGGACATCCTGACTTAATTTGTACCATAACACTTTATATTAGGAAATGAGATCATATATAACGTTTAACTTTGTGCTTTGTTCTGTGATAACAGTTTACATTATACAGTATATAAGAAGTCTTATTCTGTAAACCAAATATTTACTCAAGATGTCCTTGGATTTCATTTATGGCAATGACTCGAGACTTTTTTTTTAATTTTTAAGTATTTTCCGCAACAGAAACAACAAGAAAAACATATTTTTCCATTGTCAAGAGACTGTGTGTTTAGATGTTAAGTGTGGACTGCACCAGATACGAAGCTCACATTGCAGTCCTTCGTGGTGAATTTGAATCTCACTTGCAACACTTTAGGTGACACCGTGAGAAAAAATGTTGCTATTTTTTTTCTACCAACTGAACATTGCTTAGGATTTGTTTCCAAAGCTTTGCCAGCTGTGCACAGGGCATTACTTTTGGTAGCATATACAGTTGCCAGCAGGTCTTTTCACAAATGAAATTACTATAAGCAAATATGTAGAAGAGTGCTAACAGACATTTTTGCAATAAATTAATTGTTGCGACATTTAGCATCTCATTTGCTATTAACTGTTTGTACAGAAGCAAGTGGTGTCATGTTCATGACTAGAACAATGTCAATTTGAAATTGTTTCATTTAAAAATTGCATTCTTATTTGTATTTGAGAATTGCTCTTAAAAGCTTTTAATAAATAGTTTCATATTAAAACAATTTCTTGTAACAACTATTTTTAAAGTTAATGTTAGTGCTAGGTTGTGATTACTGACAAATCGGAAAAAAGTTTGCCCACCCCAGGTTTGGAGGCACTGTCTTTCTGTGGGCACCTCTGGGCAGCACTTACCTAACATTTACAGTATGTATGGAATGGATTCACTGTTATATGTCATCTCAAGTTTGACAAAAGGTCTGCTTTCAGCTTTCAAACTATGTACTGCATATTGTATAAAGAAATTCTGTTTTTAGTGATTTTTGATAAAGACTGTTTCTGACTTTTGTTTGCCCCATTCTCAACATTTTACATGGTATATACTATGATTTTACCTTGTCTCATTAACTCCAGAAGTTTAAAAATATAAGGAAAATTGTTACAAATATTTGCATTCCTTTATGGAAAAAAAATGTGATCACTGCATCTGCAGAGCTGAATTGGGCAAAGTGGATTTGACAATGGATGGTGTGGACCATCAGGCTGGCACCGCCAGCTTACTCCAGCACAGACAAGCGTGGGGCACAAGTTCAAGGCACACACAGTTTATTTTTTCTTTTTCCTCGTGGGAAACGCCTTCCCTGTTTCCCACAGGCACAACACAATTCAAGAACAATACAAAAAAATCTTCCTGCACTCTTTTCCTTCTTTCTCCTCCACTCCTCGGGTCAAGCTTCGTCACTCCTCCTCCCAACTCTGGCTCCCCGAGTAGGGGCACCCGGAAGTGCTCCAGGTGCTTGATTACAAATTTCTGGCAGCACTTCCGGGTGTGGCGGAAGAACTGCCCATAAGGGCTCAGCAGCTCCTGCAGCAGCACCCCCTGGTGGCGCCTGTTAATCCCAACAGGGCTGCACCACACTCCAACTCCCATGAAGCCCTGTGGGAGTCTGAGGCACTGCTGCAACCCAGGGGGGTTGCCATCTAGCGTCCCGGGGGAGGTAACGCTCTGGCCATGCTTGCTCCCCCGGTCCTCCCTGTACGAAATTTTGAGGCAACATCTCTCTATAAATTCATAACTATATTGACTGAATGTATCAGCAATATTACTCATACATTATAACACTCTGGTCTGTGTTTACTTTCAAGTGTTATTACTGTTTGCTTTTATATTTAGTCTGCTTGATTGCTAGGCAACGTGTTTTTGTATGGTGGGCTCACTTTGACTAATTAAGGAATTTAATTAACGGAGCTTTCAATGTGTCTTCTTTACTTAGGCTTGACACTTTGATATCTCCAGTGCTTGCTGTGTTTTTCACGTTCTTGAGCTCTAAGACTTCAATTTATACATTTTACTGAGCATTATTGTTTTCTGACATTCATAACTATGTCCTTGTTATAAACCTTTGCTCTGGAGGCTCAACAACACAATGCTCTTAAACAGAAAAATGCACTGGGAAACTGTAACAAAAGAACCAGATTTTGAAAAGGTTTGGGCTGCCATAGGCAACCCTGTTTAATAAAAACACTCCTGTTGTTGATAAACTCTTTGTAATATTAGCTAAGGCAGACAAAAAAAATTAATGTGACACTCCTTTGCAGGTTTTCAAGTGACGGAATGTAGCTATGAAGTCGGTGTTAATATGCTAACTGGAAGAAGTGAGGCTACCGTGATGTCACAACTCTGCTGGCAGGCTATGTGGCTGGAGGCAGAAGTAAAGAACAGTTAGGCTGCTATGCAACTCTCAACTTCTTCTCCTGTCTGCCCTTTAAGTTAAACCCTGTAAGAGACAAGCCTTTCTCTCACGTTGAACAATATCTCGATGTGACGATTTTATTTCTTTTTACCTGTGGAGCTTATATACTGCACATTACTCTACTGTATATTTCTAATCACCAACCCCAATCTCCCTTTCGATATGTTGTAGTTAACTATATTTGTTTTCAAGGCATTGATGTTGCCAAAGGTTTCCTACCTAAAGACAGCTAAATTAGAAATCAAGATGCAAATTTATTTATGATACCCTTTGAAAACTTAGTAAGCTTCATGTATTTTTTTTACAGTCACACACCTGGTGTCATGTAATGCATACATACAGATATATATTATTGTGGCACACAACCATGCTGCAATTAGAGCGTCCCATTTGCTTGGATTTTAATCATTCGTATGGTTGCTTTTGGAAAGGAATGTGACGCTGGCATAATACTGACAACAGTATCAAATGTCTAGAGAAAACAGTGTGGTAAGCAATCCCAGGTCTGGAATAATTAATGTAGAAACACAGGCATTTGTTTTGACATGTAGGTATTTAATTCTGGGACGCACCTGTTTCTGTCTGAAGTACAGTACAATAACACTGCAAAAGTGTTGGGGAAAACAAATCTATGGCATTGTAATTTATTTCTCCATTTTGTCAGCAAGACTTAAGTCTGTAGCAACTATTTATAATATGAAAGGTAGAACCCGCTGAGCATTAAATTATATGAATGATATATGATAAACAAATGTTTATAGATTGAAATGTTCTTTATAGGATTGCTACACTAGACAACCTTTAATAATACTTGTTTAAAACAATAATATTTGATAACTTTACTAATTTTAATTGTGTCAGTAAGGATAATGATTTCATTTTTATTCACTATAATTTTCCAAATATTTTATTGAATACACCTAAAGAAAGTCCAGGAATTCAACGGTTCATAGTAAATTAAATTCTTTTTAGAAAAAGAGCAACCTCAATATTTACAAGGTGTGATCAAAAAATACGGTGAATGTTTTAAAAAAGAAACGTTTATTGCAGTAAAAGATTTACAACTACTAGTCACCCTCAAAATACTCTCCTCCATTTTGAATGCACTTATCCCAACGTTCCTGCCACTTTGCAAAGCAGTTCTGGAAGTTTTCTTAGTTGGGCTGTCATGGCTGCCTGGATGTCATCAAAGGATTGAAATCGTTTGCCTTTCATGGTCATTCTCAATTTAGGGAACAGCCAGAAGTTGCACGATGATAGATCCAGCGAATAAGGTGGATGCGAACACAGCATAATGTTTTTATTCGACAGAAATTGTTGTACTAGAGGGGATGTGTGACATGGCATTTTGTCATGATGAAGAATGAAACCGCTTCAACATTTTCCTCAGTTATTGAGGTTGAAGGACGTCCTGATCTTTTCTCATCTTCAGCCGAGTCAGATCCATTAGGAAATCAATCAAACCACTTGTAAACAGTCTTAATTGTCAGTGTAGTGTCACCATAAACCAATTTTAACATCTGATGGGTTTCCTGAGCTTTTTGCAATTTGAAACAAAATTTCATGTTAATGCGTTGCTCCATATCCATTATTAACGACAAACTTGAAAAACACACTTGAACTCAACAGTGGCTCACAAATGACTGACAGTATCAAACAAACTAAGCTCTAGGATGGACATGTCAGAACCTGCGTTTTTTTTGCGTTGCTCTTGGATGGTGCTCTGCATCAACATTCACCGTACTTTTTGATCACACATCATATGTATATAACACATTTTCATGCATATACCCTAATACTGACAAAAGAGAGTGTAAATGCCACATTGGTTGGATGGGCATCCCGGCTAGGAGAAAGGCAGGAGCTGGACCCGTAAGTAATGAGGGGATGGATGGACAGCCCAGTGGGAATGAAAGATGCTTTACTGGACAGGTTATTCCCCCGGGACATGAGATGACAGCAGCCCTCTGTATCGGCACACATTTGGGAACCATCAGGGAATGCTGGGAGATGTAGTCCGACAACACAGTCCTGCTTGGGACCATGGGTTCTGCAAGGCGGTGCTGCAGGGAGTTGCACTCTCTAATAAGTGGGACTTCCGTATGACCCAGAAGTACTTCCATCGGGCAGTGGCCCTGGCACCAGAAGTACTCCCGGGTCCTTAATAAAAGGGACCGCACTCCCTTATCCAGGTGAGTTGGAGCTGGGAGGATGTGAAGCAACACTCAACTGAAGGAGGGCAGTGCAGTGGTAAGAGTTATTGAAAGGAGAGAGAATATTGTGCTTGTGTTTTTGCTACTTGTGGAATTGTGTTGAATAAATACTCTTTATGTGAATCCAGGAGTCTTGATGTGATTGTGTTTGGAGGTTTGGGGCTTGCTGATGTCCCAATTTCCTCACAAGAGTTACAAAAAGAAAGTTAAAAACTAAACAACAGCAATTTGTAAGAGGTTATTTCAAACAGAAAATATCCGGTGTAATAAACAAATATTTTGAGCAGATGACATCAGGGAGGAGAGGGAAAAGGGACAGTTTTATCCCAAAACAGACTAAATTACATCTTTTACCTGTATACTCTCCAATCCTTCTCTTACTTGGAAAAAAAATCTTTTGAAATCACAAATAAGAGTGGAGCAAAAAACTTTAGGGAAGGATGGCTCCCATATTGAAATAAAATAATTAAAATTCAACACTGCAGACACGTTAATCTATGCGGACAGCAGCATCCCCTGCTTAGCATGTGCCAACAGTTTCTCTCAAAAACTATCCCAGCGTCAAATGGTCATAAACCTTTTCCAAATACACCAAAGCATACAGCCCTGGCAAGCTCACTCCAAAGTCGGTATAAGGTGTAGGCCTAATGTTTTATGGCCAGGAAGGAATCTGCATTGCTCATCCTGGATCTGAGATTCATCTGAAAGACAGAGTGCACCCTCCAGCACCCCTAGGGTAAGGTGTATAATTCTTGGCTTTCTTTTTACTTTTAATGTTGGGAGTTTTAGCCACAGTATGCAAGCAATGGCTTTTTTGTATCTTTAAGATCTCTGGTCTGATCTTATTCTTTTCTGTAGCTCTAACACTAGAAATGATGATTCTAACTACTACTGTGTCCTTGCTCAACAAAATATAAACCTCCCAGATCCTACAGCATGCCTTATGAAAGTAGTTTATATTCCGAAATATTGCAGATGTGCCTCCTATGTGACTGAAAAGAAGACAATGTTTATATAGGCTTACTGTAATATTTATGGGGTTTAAACAGACTGGTAACACTGCCAGTGCCCTTAAAGCTCAAGAGGTAGGCTGAGGTAATGGTAGTGACCACTAACTGTGCTAAAGGCCATTTTATGGATGATCATCTTTTGTTATCAGGACCTGCCAATTAATTTTTCACACCAGTTTGGGAAATGTAACCCTCAGGTTCTCAATGTGCTGACTTGTTCTGGACATGGGACAGGTCTTGTTACAGGAGTCATTTCAGAAACCGCCAGAGCCTTCAGGTTTGAGTACAAGTTAGGGTTGAACCACAGACTCCTGCTCTCATTAATGAGATAATTATTATGTTCACTTCCGCCTTAAGTTCCACCCATTCAACCTCAGGAACATTTTGATGAGACTCTTTCACATCTTCTCCAAAGGGGGCTGCATTGACATTGTGCAAAGTAATGTGTGTTTAACCCAGTTTATCATTCTCAATATTTAAAACATCATTTAGTCGAGTTAGCAGTTAGTGTTATTAACAATCAGCTTGCAGCTTTTTTTTTTTCTTTTTGATAAACTAAGATAGACTCATTATTTCACAAATTTAGTCTATTAAGCTTTCTTATAACTCTTGTGGGCCTTCTTAACACTTGAGTTTGGTATGCTTGTGTGTGTGTTACAGTTAGAATCAGGTTGTACATTAGTATTACATACTGCAGGAAAAGAAGATGGAGATTCAAATTCAACAGTGTCTTTCCTGATTTCTGGGACAGTTTGTTGTCAGAAGAATGTGACGGTTTCACCTTAGGACTTCTTCAGTTCTCATTGAAGGTGGAAAGGGCAAGATGTGATATGTTGGAAGTTATACTGTATTGAAAACTCCTGTCATTCTTTTCAGTTAAAACTTGGACCATTGTCACTCACAACAGTACTTGGTATGCCATGTCTGCAAAAATTGATTTTACATGAGTAATATAACAGCTTGCTGATGTATGTGAGAGTAGTGCCGTCTTAGGAAAGTTGGAGTAATAATTAATTCCTACTAAATAGCCTTTGCCTTTAAAATGAAAGCAATGCACTTCTACCTTTTGCCAATGTTCTATAGGTGAATCTGAAAGCAACAAGGGACATTTGGTTTGCTTGTTTCTCTATTTTCCACATGTTTCACATTTGCTTACCATCCTTTAAATGTGCTGATTTATCCCAGGCCAAAAGCCAGTGTCTCTTTTCCTTCTTTTACATTCCTCTCTACCAAGATGACCTTCATGGATTCTTTGAAGCATATCTTGTCTCAGGCTATGTGGTATCACAATTCTGCTTTGTTTTAATAATAGCCCATTTACAACACTTAAATCACCTCTGACATGATAGTATAGTGGACAAGAATTTGTAGGCCATCTATTGTGAATGTTTTCAATAACAGCTTGTAGCTGTGTGTCCTTATCAGTGTTTTCTGCTATTAGCTTTACTTTGCTATCTGACACAGGAAGTGCACTTTAACTCATATCAGTGTGAGCTTCAACATCCTGTTCAGTGGAGCTGACATTATTTGCAGTGTGTTCTCATAAGAGAGCATCTGCTATCATAACGTATTTCCTTGGAGTGTTGGTTAGATTGAAATCATACCTCTGCAGCTTCATCATTAGATGTTGAATTCTTGGTGAGATTTCATTTAGATTCTTTTTGATGATTGCAGTAAGAGGACGGTGATCTGTTTCTGCAGTGGAAGTAGGGAGACCAAAAATATAGCCATTGAATGTCTCAAAACCATACTCTAACTCTAGACATTGTTTTTCTATTTGAGCATATCAACATTCATTTTCCATCATGGATCTTGATGCATATGCAATGGGTTTATGATGCTCACATTCAGTAACACTACACCCAGGCCATTTTTAGTGCATCAGTAAATACTTTCATTCTCCTGTTTGGGTCAAAAAATGTAAGCACAGCTGCAGTGGTCAGTGCTGTTTTGAGGTTTTGCCTCTCTTGCTCATGTTTGGCTGTCCATATAAATTTGTTTTCTTTGTGTAAGAACTCACACTGGTATGATGTTGTTGCCAAGAGGTTGGGAATAATTTTAAAAAGTTGATCATCCCCTTAATGCACAGAACTCCTCTTTAATCTGCTGATCTTCCCTAGTTCAGAATGGCATTGATCTTTTTTTGATCTGGTTGAATGCCTTGAGCTGAAAGCTTGACTACCAAGAATATGATTTCCTAAACACCAAATTGGCATTTACTCTTGTTAAGTCCATTTTGTTTAATGCACTGTTGCACTTTATTCAGCCTCGTATTATGTTCCTGGAGTGAGGAACCTCAAATGATTACATCATCTATATACACTCGCACTCTCTTTAAGTCCTTCAAGGAGCTGGTCCATTGCTTTGTGGAATATCTCGGATGCAGATACAATTCCATGTGGCAGTCTCAGAAAGCAGTACATGTGAAATGGTGTATTAAAAGTGCAGTATTTGGTGCTTTATTTCCCAAAAACCTTGTGAAGCATCAGGCTTTGTAACATATTTGGTACCTGACATTTCACTAGTGATTTCTTCATGTTTAGAGACTTGACAATGTTCAAGTTTTATGGTTTCATTGAAATCTTTTGCATCCTGGCTTATTCTTAAACCACCATTCCTTTTCTTAACACACACCATGGAATTGCTCAGCCTGCGGGTTCTTCCACTCTTTCGATCATCCCCAGAGTAGTCATTCTGTGTAGCTCTTTCTTTAGACAATCTTTTAATGACACAGGAACTCACCATGCAACATGGAGTAGTGGATGTGTATTTACTTTTAGAAGAATAGAATAAAATGCCTTTTATTGTTACTATACACATATACTATGAGATTATAAGCAGCTCCTTCAGTGCAGACATATACTCAGCAAAAAAAGAAATGTCCTCTGACTTTCAACTGTTTTTACTTTCAGTAAACGTAATGTGTAAATATTTGTATGAACAGTAAAAGAGTCAACACCATAAAACATAAACTAAAAATGTTTCACAATGTGTCCCTGAATGAAGGGAGGCTCAAAATCAAAAGTACCAGTCAGTATCTGGTGTGGCCACCAGCTGCTTGAAGTACTGCAGTGCATCTCCTCCTCATGGACTGGACCAGATTTGTCAGTTCTTGCTGTGAGATGTTACCCCACTCTTCCACCAAGGCACCTGCAAGTTCCTGGACATTTCTGGGGGGAATGGCCCTAGCCCTCACCCTGCGATCCAACAGGTCCCAGACGTGCTCAATGGGATTGAGATCCGGGCTCTTCCACTGCGAGGATGATCAGCTGTCCTTCCTGTCTCCCTGTGGCGCTGTCTTAGGCGTCTCACAGTGCGGACATGGCAATTTATTGCCCTAGCCACATCAGCAGTCCTCCTGCCTCCCTGCAGCATGCCTAATGCACGTTCACGCAGATGAGCAGGGACCCTGGGCATCTTTCTTTGGGTGTTTCTCACAGTCGGTAGACAAGTCTCTTTAGTGTCCTGTGTTTTTAGAACTGTGACCTTAAATGCCTACTTTCTGTAAGCTGTTAAGGTCTTAACGACCATTCCACAGGTGCATGTTAATTAAATGATTATGGTTAATTGAACATGCATGGAAAACATTGTTTAAACCCTTTACAATGAAGATCTGTAAAGTTATTTGGATTTTTAAAACATTATTGTTGAAATACACAGTCCTGAAAAAGGGACGTTTCTTTTTTTGCTGAGTATATATGTAGAACACAACAAGTAAATAAACAAATAAACAAATGGTGCAAAAACTTGCAAAGAAGTTGCAAAAAGGTTCTGCGACGCTATACAGTATACATATGGAAAGAATAATAACTTTGCACTATTTGTTTATTGCATATAATTTAAATGTTGCATAATAATGATGATCATGTGCAGTGAGTAGTAGATGTTGGACCCTGAGAGTAATGATATTGTACAGTATACAGATATTGCACAGTTATTATCAATACCATTATCCATATTGGATATTGCACAGTTGATGGAAAGAAAGAAGTCCAGTGGTTGGGGGGTTAGACTGTGTAGTCAGTGCATTTTTTAATTATATTTTGTAAGTGAATGGTAGTATACTAAACCCTTTAAGATTTTCTACTATGGAGTGCTCAGAATCACTTTCATCTTTTAATAAACTATCATTGTTAAATATGATAAATTCTTTTCACAAGATTCAAATCTTTACAGGCTTTATCACCTAGCAGGGAGTCAAGACCTTCAGGTACAACAGAGAAGAGGAGGTCATATGATTTATCTTTTACTGCTACTTTCAGTCTTTACGCGCATAAACAATCAATCTTCTGTTCAGTGTAATCTTTCAGCGATAATAATGATTTACATATTTTAGGTTTTTCTTTCATTATTTTGATATCAGACATGCTGATCAATTTTGCTTTTGCTCCAGTATCTATTTTAAATGAGACAACAGTTCCATTTACTTGAAGCTGTGATCTCCACTAGTCGTCTTTAACAACATTGATTTGATTATGCATATTATTAACAGCAGATTGTTGTACACCTTTTTGCTTTTAATCTTGGGTGCATTTTCACACTTTGTCATGCCCTACGAAAAATGTATCACTTAACTGAGTGTCTTATATCACTTCAATAGATCGTTCCTTTTTCCTTTCTGTAAACTTTTAACTCTTAGAGCACTGTTTTCCAAATGCTGCCCATTGTTTCGGCTTATGCTGTAATCCACAATGTTTGCATATGAACACTTCATTCGATTGCTTCATCAATTTTTCTTTTAAAGGACTCAGGAGCAACTTTAGCGGATTCATTGGCAACGGCAACGTTACGTTTTCATGTTTTTGGGCTAACTTGTTTGCATAGAAGGTCTTAATAGCTTCTTTCAAAGTCAGCTCTGCTTTGCTTAACAAACGTTCTCTGACTTTCTTCTCACACACTCCAAAAACAATTTCATTACATGCCATTGACTCTCTGAAATGTCCAAAGTTATACATGTGCACTTTTAGCTTCAGATCAGTTAAAAAGCTCTCAAAAGGCATATCCTGCTGTTGCATTCAAGAACGAAAGACATATCTTCTTAGGAGAACAATGGGCGTCAAACTATTTTAATACATCCACAAATTTGTCCTTAACATCTTGACCTTTAAACACAAACATATTATATATTTTGTGAGAGACTCACCCGGCCACAGACAGACAGACACCGAATGTCCTGAATGCACATGCTTTATTTTCTTCAAATATGACAAACAGCACCACAATGCCTAAACCGTACAACTCAGTCTCTTTCTCTCTCAAAGCCTTAAGCCACCTTCTCTTCCTCCTCAGGCTCCTGTCTTCTCCCTCCCAACTCTAGCCCCTACTGGAGTGCGGTGACCTCCTTTATACACCACCAGGAAGTGCTCCAGGTGCTTCTTGAGTAGCCAATTCAGCTCCTCCTCTGACAGCACTTCCTGTTGTGATGGAAGTGTTGTCGACCACCGTTCTGGAGCTGTCCAGGCACCCCCTGGCGGTGGCCATGTCCTCCCACAGGGTTGAGCGTCCCGGCTCCGTGGCCCCCATGCAACCCAGGAAGGCTGCCCTCTCACGTTCTGGGGAAAATACTGTCCTTCTCCCAGTCCTTCCCGTCTCCCGGTGTCCCGGTGGATCAATATCCCCGGACATCTGTCACAATTTCAATATTTTGTGGATGCGCTGTTGTTAGTAATAACGCTAATTTCCTGGCCTCTGGTTTCGTGCAAAGTTTTCCAGCCCGAATGTACAGCAGGAGTTGCTGTTTGAAAGCACTCCAGTTACTATTCACATTTCCCATCAGTTTTATATTCTCCAGTGGCACATTGTTTTGTTCACTTTTTTTACACAAACATTTTACTGATGCCAAAAAACAATTCTTTATTTCACTTGCTTCAATATGGATGACTTAAGTCTGCCCAGAATGTCTTTACAGCTAACATTTATAACTGTCGTAAACACACCTTCATTAGTGGTCTTTATATAGTAGATATCAATATAGTACAGTCCCAATTTGAACTCCTGCAAGGTTCCATAGAATCTGTAGTTCCAGAAGAGCAACAATGTCAGGGTACCTGGGTAATGCCAAAGGGTGCTGCTGGGAGAAAGTCTCCCTACTTTGGGGAGCTTCCACATGACTTGGAAGTGTTTGGCTGCTAATTAAGGAAAAACAACAAATTGAAAGGTCTGAGTCTTAAATAGCAAGTCAATTAAAATTAAAGCAAAAGAATTCATTAGAAGCACCAAACTGATCACTAATTAAGAAAATGGTTAGAATGAAAACTTTCAGCCACAGTAGAGCTCCAGGACAGGTAGTTATTATTGCAACTTTTTAAATAAAAATCTGGTTATCATTTTGCAGAATATAAAATGAACTACCTTTAACATAGAAGCTACACTTCTGCACAAATTCTCTATTTACACACAAGTAATAAGTGTATCAGTTTAGTATGTCACTATGCTCTGTGCAAATATATTTTATAAATCTGCATTTTTCTACTCAGATGCACAGAGCCAGATTTAGCACAGGGGTTCACCATATAGAACTTCTGGCAAGCATTTTACGTTAAGACAGATAGACACAACTGCAAAACGGGCAGTCAGACTGAGAACTGTTGTATACTATTTCTGTGTGTCAAAGTCAGCATGAAATTGTATTCTCTTTTGCCTTGTTTGGAATGGCATGATTCACCTAAGTGGGGATCTGCACATGAAGAAAGAGTACAAAGCCTTGGGAAATTGCCCGGCACACCTTTGAAGCTGACGGACGGATGGGAGATAACGTCATCTGATCCTGAAAATCCTTCCACTGCAATGGCGAAAATGGCAGACTCTACACATTGGACCCCAACTCCCGAACTGGGTTCTTGCCATTGACTTCCTTTGTCTGTTATGCAGCGTAAGCCTTTATTAAAGAAAGCTAAGTTATTTCTCCTATGTGATTTCACTGGTATCACTAAAAGAGGAGTATCGCCTTTTTATATCATATCTATGTAGATTCAGGTTATGTAACATGCCACAATTAAAAAAGAATTTATTCTCAGAGAGTTAACACCCCTGATGAAAACAACGCATTGTCAGGTATGAAACATTGTTATTGGGTATTCATTTTTAAATATTTTATTGTGATATTCGTGGTAATAAAAAGCAAAAGGTTTCAACACTATTCTTCACTCACAACTGTGAGCAGCAAGTGCAAAGAAACAAAAAAACAGCAAGCCATCCACACATTTTAAAAGAAGAGTTTCTGTTTCACTGTAGGAATTTATTTTATTCATCCAAACCATTTCAAGCTCTCTTATTTGAGTTTCTGTGATACAGATCTCATGAGCATCAGACACAAGGAAGGAAGCAGCACTGGTTAGCGTGCCAGCCTATTGCAGGATATCATCTAAACAGTTTCAACTGGCACATGAGGCTGTGGGTCATCAATGATGTATAAAATATGTACTTTTTTAATGTAAATGTAGATACAGGCTTTTCACATGAAATATAATTTGACAAGATGATGTTTTGAAAGTGAAGACAAAATAAAGTCAAGTGGTGCAATAAACCATAATTAAAATCAAATATCTGTGAGTATTGATAGCATAAATTTAAAATTATCTCTGCTGAAAGAAAAGTGTCTGGTGTTTGTAGCCAAGTAAAGGTGACCTGCAAACGAGGGACTTTAAGAAGTTGGTATCATACTGCAGCATATCCTCACCCCTAAAATACCCTTTAGCTAAACAAATGGAGCCAGAAATTTCTAATGCAACGATCAGCAGTTTGCCTAAAATACATCTATTTTAAATCTTAGTTCAGCGTAAATTCTCCTTGTTACTTTTTTAAGTGACACACTATTGATGTAAAAGTCAATAGTCTGCCAGTGTAATGCAATAAAAGTAATTGCCTATCATTGCATCCATCACAACTTGCTGGTGGGTAATTCAGAAGGTAAGAAATATGTGAATCAATCGGGTTTTAAATCCTCTTCCGCTCTGGCGCACTGTGATTAAATGTACCAGAAAGTGTGATACATTTTGTAATAGACTAATTACTATTGGTGGATGGCAACATTATTCTCAATAAAGCTATAACTCTGACACACGAGCATTTCAGTTCCACCTCTGTGCACTCTCCTCTGTTGTCATTCCTATCTTAATTAACAGTGCACGTAATAACAAGCTAGTCCATCCAAGGCTGGAATGGATGTCTAAGTTGACTTCTTTTAAAGCAGACTATATTCTTTTTAAAGAGGGGTTTAAGTAGTTCAATAATAGAAATATCATCAAACACATATTTATCGAAATGTTAAGTAAGGAGCTGGCTAATCAAGCTTCTGTTTGTTTGTTTATTTATTTCTCATTGATGTTCAGATAAATTTTTCTTGAATGACAATTTGGCTTTTTCATGTTCCTAAAGAATGTGTCTTGGTGTTAAAGACAGGACAATGTTTGTGCCCAGGAAAATGCAATTTTCTGATGCTGAGAAATTGTCCATATACATTTGTTATACTGTACTTCAGGGGGCATCTCTTGGATACATTATTTCACCAGAACAGATTTAAAATGTTTTTTGTTCATAATCAACTATTGCATGCCTTGCTATTGCTTCTTCCACATCCATGTTTCTATTACCATGACCCAACTCCCACATTTCACCATGTAGAGGGTGAGCCCATATGCACCATGCTGTTCTTTGGCTCAAGCCCAGTAAATTAATGTCATTTACATTCCCATCAGGCAATAAACAACCACCCAAGGCTTGGCTCCATTTTTAAAATGGAGTACAAAACAGTGTTGTCTAACTACTAATGAATTCAACACCTCATCTTATGCTGTGATACTAAAATAGAGACTCTTACGTGATACTTGAAATTAAATCGACACAAAGTGATACCATCTTGAATATGGAACAGTGAACCAACTTTTCGTCCTTGCATAAAAATTTGAAGGGTCATGTAAATGTTCCTAATCCCATCAGCAAACATAGTCCAGCCAACACAAACAATATTAAAATTTATTTATTATCACGCCCAAGAAAATCTAATGACAACCCAGGCTCCTTCACCTATTATTACGTATAACTGAGAGTGTAACTCTTCATACCCCATCCCTATCTTTAATTGTATAAATGAATAACTGAATGTGTAAATCTCCGAAGGACAAGCCCCAATTTGGGAATATCTGCTCAGCCTATCCATAACTAACTCTTAAAGGTAGTCAGTTATTTTTATAGTAAATCCAAAAGCTTAGATGTTAAAGGCAGTGTGTAGACAGCTAACAATGCATCATATGACTTCAGTGTCACAAGTGAAAAACAAGCCATGGCTGTGAGAAACAAACACAAAATGATGGTTTCCACAACTAACACACTCTCAAAATGGTTCCATGGTGACACCATTTTCAAAACAATAAAAATAATAAACAATGAGCAACATAAGTCCAATAAATCTAATAAATCACCCTCTAAAAATTAATAAAACTGAAATACAGAAAACCAAAACTCAGAATTGTAATGTAAGTAGACAGCAGTCTGAACACATTTCAGGAATATCAAAATCAAAAACCAAGGTGAAACCAAACTCAAAGTCAGAAACGAAAACACTGGGAGTTCATTTGTTTTATAGTTTTTTGATCAATAGTTTAAACATCTAATAACATGTGCCACTATCACTATCCTAAATAGCAGCTTGATAACGCAGTGCGCCATGTTGCCAGTGATCATGTGACCAGTAATGAAGGTCATCACTAAGAGCATTTCTGTGTTCATATGAGCAATGCCCACTAGAAAAACAGCTTATAACTTGAAAACTAAAGCATACATATATATACAACACACATATTGTCAATAACACATTCAAAAATAATACAAAATGCCACATTTTGTGGGTACACAAGCTCTTGGCAGTGCTCTTCTTTCAGCCCTAGTATTCTTCTTCTCAAATGCTCAAATGGACACTCCAGTTCCTAGTGCAAAGGTGATAGTGTGCCGCATGTTCTCCAGGCTGCCAAAAAGATTCTGCACCACAGGGGTCTCCTCAAGCCATGTCTGGTGTCTTTGTGCTTCCTGGACAAGGCAGAACTGTAGCAGATGTTC
The DNA here is from genome assembly GCF_016835505.1 of Polypterus senegalus. Classification (NCBI taxonomy): domain Eukaryota; kingdom Metazoa; phylum Chordata; class Cladistia; order Polypteriformes; family Polypteridae; genus Polypterus; species Polypterus senegalus. The sequence continues at coordinate 67,007,667 of NC_053157.1, read as the reverse complement.
TGTTGTCATGTTACCAGTCTGACATGGCCATTGGTCTGACTGTCCAATACAGAACGTGGTATACATGTGGAGGTCTAGGCAGTTCTAGCCAATGCACAGCCTGAAGACAGTCACTTGCTCGAGTCTGTTGAGCAGTGATAAGTATTGTCACACACGTGCGACTAGGAGCGAGCTGAGTGGACCAAGTGGAGGTAATTACCCGCCAGGCCAGGGAGTGGCGGGGTGCTCTAAACCTATTTCTGTTATCTCTGAAGACCAAATATGGGAAAACCTGCCTTATTTAATGTCACTTCTGGTTCTGGCGCCCAGACTGACGTCACTTACGGTCCCGGTGCCCAGACCGATGTCACTTCTGCTTCCGGCAACCAGACTGGCGTCACTTCCTGCTCCGGTCAAATGACATCACTTCCGGTTCACAGCATATAAAACCTCCATCTTTCCAAACCAGTTCAGTTCAATCCTGGAACTCAACCTAAAAACAGCTTCTTGTTTTCTTTAAACCCTTTGCAGCCGGGGACAATATACGGGTGGCTGCCCCAAACCTTTCCAGTGTGTTGAGACTCATTCTTTTACAGTATCTTGCCAAATTGTATTGTGAAAGCAGCTGCAACCATCTACTGTGTTGCTTTGTACTTGATAATTGCCCTGGCTTCTTGAAAGGTTGTAGACCTGTCCACTTGCTGTTTTCTTGAGCCCTCCTTCACCAGAGTGTTGACAGCTCCATTGCCAAGTACATTGCAGTGGGAGGAAATTCATTGAAAAATGAATGAGTGGGCTCTTCAAAGAGAGTTAAGAGTGGAGAAGAGGTCATTCAAAGCTTTGTTTTTGGAATTCTGTAGGGTCTGCAGGACACACAGAGCATTTGTGAGGAAGACGACATTGTGCTCCATGTGGGTTGCTGCTGCCTTGAGAACCACTGCTTCTGTTTTGTAATTTGTGCAGCAGAGGCCGCTACTCCTACCTGGTGTACCACCATTTCTGAAGGCTTGTTCAGCAGAGCCGCCGCTGTACACACAAGTCCAGTTGTCTGTGGAGTAGCTATTCTAAATATGTGTAAGACTTCTTTTTGGTGCTGGTTTCAGTATCTCATTGGCCAATGCCAGTGTCATTTGCTTTCTTCATTGACTTCTGTCCTTCATGCTTTCCATTATACACAGCAAAGAAAGTGTGAAAAGCTGGAATACAAAGAGACTACATTGACATCTCCATAATGTCTACAAGCTTCTAATTCAAAAATAGAGAAATGTTTGTGACAGACCAATGACATTTCAGAATCCTTACAAAAAAAAGAAAGATTAAACAACTTAGTCAGTGATTGAGACAGTGGCATTTAAAAAAAAATGAGAATACATATGTTTTCTTTCAGTTTCATGAGATCTGCCTACAAGAATGTTGGAATGGAGCTTTTTTAATCACAACACCGAGGCAATCAGAGAGCTCAGTTCTCACATTGCTTGCTTTTTAAATGGCTTTGTACAGCTGGCCTGGCAGGTGTCGGATGGCAGCCAACCATTCTGCCTGTCATCTCATGCATACAGAGTTTCTTTAACACAAATGAACCACTAGCAGTTTTCTGGATGGTGTATTTTGTGTAAATGATGTGTGTTTAAATGGTGACACAAGTGCTTTACTAATAGATACAATACTGAAAAAAAAAATGAAGACTACCTTGGTGAAGCCTGTCATGATTAGTAAATATATTTGTGATTTCCATAATCTTTGTTCTGATTTCCTGCCTTTGACTGATTGAATTGAAAATCTAGAGTAAACACACATAAGGATGGATGTAAATCACAGGTGCTCCATACCTAATATTAGGTTACTAAGTCATTTACTCAGACTATGTATTATTTTTTTCTTCCTGACATGTCATTCTTCACAAATTTTTATTCTAATTATGGTCAGTTTTTTTATATTCATATATATTCATATGAAACCTGCAATCAATAATCATGCAGTGTTTATAACAGTGTGCTAAACATTAAAAGGAGGGTCACTCATTTGTCCACTTCAGATGAACACTTCAGCACCACTTTATTTTCTTATATATGGAGTATAATGTGTGCATTAAAATAAACTGCAAAACAAGTGACTCATATGTCAGACGTGTGCTAAGTTAGCATAAATGTTAGTGTAAAGTTAGTAAGGCACTCTATATTTGAGCTCCAGTGATCTTATGCTGTAATTCATCTCTCAAACCTAATCTCATAGGCTTATGTCATAAAATGCCATTTTTATTTTGTTCCACATGTTGTATGTGGACAATGCTGAAGTCACATCTTGATCAGAGGATGGTTTAAAATGTTTCTCAAGGTCCCTTGGCAGTTTGCCATCTACTGTCTTTATTTGATTTAAAGGGACGGATATCCACAGTCGCTCTGTTGCTATATTACCTGTGTTTTTGCCAGCCCAGGAGCCCCATTTGTCTGAATTGTACAAAGAGGGACATTACTCCCTTTGCGTTTTAGGCACTGAAAATGTGGAATACTTTACTGAGAGAGATCCACCAGGCTAATGCCATGGAACATTATAAAAAACTTCTAAAAACCTATTTTCTTTTATCTTAACCTTTTCATACAGTAGGTGCATTTTAGTTCTACTGTACATCTAGTATATTATACATGCACAGAAATATTACACTGCTCATGGATTAGCCTCCGTTATTAACCTCTACTTTTCTAAGTTTCTCATTTATCTGTTTTGTACCACCACCACCACCACCTGTTCAAAGTGCAGTGCGGCCGCCTGTGATGTTGGAACATAAGCGGATACTCCAACTGTTCATAAGACCCACTGCATCAAATCCTTTTTGACCGTAAACAACATGGTCACCAGCATGTAGAGATCTTTCCAAAATGGCAGCAAAGAAACAAAACAGAAAATAGTACCTGGGGTTGTTGCAGTAATGATGAAAATATAAATAAACAATAAGAAGTACATGTATAAAAATGGGGAAGCTACAGTACATCATACACTCATGAGGAAACTCCATGCCACTCCTCCTCTTTGAATGCACAAATAATCGTTCCCAGAGAGTTTTCTTTCTTTCTTTACTTCCTACCCGCAAACATCTAATGAGATTGTGAGCCTAATCAAAGTTTATGTGTTATATTTCTGTACATCCGCATTATACACCATTGCAACCTGAATGTAGTCGCTCACAATAAGGATTTGCATGCATTATTTGCAGATGAAGAATATGTAAAGACCCTGAACTTCAATCTTCATCCATCATTTTGTATTGTCAGTAAATTTAACATTCACAGTGACCTCACTTGAAAGTGGGAAAAGCAAGAAGAAGTGAATTTAACTTCCAAGAAACGTAGTGCCAACATCTGAGGTGTCTTTTAATGGCTTTTGTTTTATTCAATGTTAGTTTATTATGAAGTGGTATAACAAAGTACATATGAACTTTGTAAATGCCTAGCAACTTCTTAGCAGATATTTATATAGTAACTATTTATATAGTTATAAATATAACTATATTTATATAGTAACTAGGAGGCTCCGCCCACTGCTCACTTTGCTCGCCAAACCTGGGGGCGATGCTGGGCCCCCATTTATTCCGCAGCTGAGCCACTCCATTAGAGAAAGCGATTGTATTTAAATATTTGGTACAAACCCCCTTGATGCCTTTGGCACCCAGCCCCCAGTTGCGGCCTAGTAGGCTGCCGCACAACTTTCTTGATATTTTAGTTTATAATTTAAAAAAGGAATAAGAATCTGAAAATCTAACAACATCACATTAAAGTTCGATACATTCTGAAAAGAATTAATATATGCCAAACATATATATGTAGGTTTTAAAATAAGCCTGATTTAAAGAGTGACAAAAAATGTGGCATAAAAACATCACATAAAATCATTGCACAAAATCGTTCCACTTTTAGGCTTCGGATTTTATATAGAGAGAGTAGATATCAATGTCCGGGAGAGGGTACATTATGTTGCTGGGAAAATTTTTTATACCTTCTGTTTTTTTTGTTCACCCAATGTCATTCCTCAGCTTGGGTGTAATTAATGAACATATCATTCGTTTCCTTGAAAATATGGGGTGTTAATCCATTGGAATTTTGCCATGTGTAATGTGGCTATGAATTAACTTACAATGAAAAAAGCTGGTAAGAGCTACACATGCTGAACACGTTATTACTACACACAGCTAAGTAAACAGATGTTTTGGCTGTAACAGCATTCATTTAGAATGTTGAATATCATTATTAGTCAATTGTACTTGTTGCCTCTTTTCTTAAGACAGAATATGTGACCTGATTTTCAAGTTATTAGAGGCGACATTTGCTCCTATTTTTGTCATTAATGAATGAATGCACATTTGTTAAATTCCCCTTAGATTGCACCCATTTGTTTTGTATTAAATTAATGTTTCAGAACTGTGCATATCAGGTAAGTATATAGAACTAAAGTGAGGTTTTGGAAGTGGGCAAAGGAGAGGAGGTTGCTGTCTCATCGCTCTGGAGATTGGGTTCAAACTACAAACTAGTCATTCTCAGTGTGGTGTCTACATCATTTCTACATGATCTCTGTGAGCTTTTCACTGACCCTCTGATTTCACTTTCACATCTAAAAATCTGTGTTTTGGATTAATTCGAGACAAAATTACTTTCGAATATTATTGTGCTAGTGAGGGGGTCCAGCTGCCATGACCCTACCATTGGAAAATGGAAGGAGGCAGAAGGATACATTAGAGGGTAAAAAGTAGAAAGTGTATTTTTTTGTCATTTGTGAGAGATGAGAAAGGATGGTGTAATGCACTGAGGCTTCTTTTCAAAATAAATCATAAACTGTTATATGTGGATTTGTTTGCCATTACCTATAATAATAGTCTAGACAAAAATGATTAAAATTAAAGAAAAAGTGCACATATTAAATTCAGCTCCAAATGAGTGCATTGAAGATTAAATTAATATTTATTTAAGTCTTAATAAAGATGACTTTTAATAGGCTTATCCCATGGGTTTTCACTGACACTTCTTTGCAAATGGAGACTGATTGATTTAATTATTAAGCAGACTTGAAGGATCATTGACTCAGATGTAAGCCTCCTCCTCCGTGACAATTTTGTAATTCATGCGACAATTGTCCTTTTATCTCTTCTCTGTTACCATTAAATGTTTTATCAGGATCAGTGAGTAGTACTTGATGGCAGAGGCACAAATAGGAGGGATGTAGAGGATGTGGTGAATATGTAGGAAAGTGTCATATGTTATTTAGAATTTCGCTTATTATAGTTATGAACTTCCCCAAACTCAGTTGAACCCTGTAAATAGTTAATAGCATACTGACAAAATAATCTGTTGTAGTACGGAAGTTAATTAGCGTTACACCTCACAACCTGCACGCACCACATTTTATGGCTCTAGCACCAGAAACGCAGTGGACACTGTGGGGGTAGGTTGTGGTTTCAGTTCTCCCTATGCTTTTCCCGATTTTTATATCATTTATTTTGTATTAATAATTTGTAATTGATTTAATTTATTATTTAATAGACAAAGGGGGAGAAGCCGCTAATGTGATGCCCTATCCTTTTTTTCCTTTTCCTTTATATATTTATATATTTTTTTTTTATTTTTTTTTTTGTTAAGAATATATAATTATAAAATTAGGATTTTTTTGTAAAAGGCTATGTGTATTGTAAATAGTTCACTCTGGAAAATTCAAGTAATTTTTTTTGTAAATAGTTTTATATGCAATGTGTTTGTATAAATAAAAGGCCAGCATTGCAGTGGACGGTGTGGGGGCATAGGGGAGAAGTCGCTAATGTGACGTCCTGTCCCTTTTTTCCTTTTGTTTTGGAAAGTTTCTTGGAGAGGAAAATAAAAGCTTTGTTTTAACCCTATGTGCCTCTGATTTGACGATCATTTTTACACGACACAGAGAAAGACAGATTGCAGTCGGTGACACCTAGAAGTTCATAGCAGTGGGGACCCATAAATAACCTCGTTCATTATATAGTGACAGTGGTTGTTCCCGGTAACTCAGTAGTTGTGATGGACAAAATTTACGCTGCCATGTCTTCAATGGGCATGGCTGTAAGTACAATGCTGACTAAGGAGCATTTCTGTGGAGCCAAAAATAAAACTTGAATACCTACTTTAAAACCACTTGTTCCACTCTTGCTTGATGGGACATGTCACATGGTTGATTTTTTTTATTATTTATGTGTTGTTGTTATTACATTGACTCGAAATTTTGTTATGACTTTGTTATATGCTGACAAAGAACAACTTTTTTATACCTACCACTCTGGCCTCTCTTCTTCACATATGGGGAGCCCTTGACACTCACTGTACTTTCGACTCCAAGTGCTCTGTAGCCCTGAGCAGAAGGAGCTTTAAGCATATGTGAATACAGTATATGTAAAAAATATTCACCACTTGGAAAGTTTTCACACTGTTTTATACAACATTGAATCACAGTGAATTTAGTTTGTGGGTTTTTTTTTTCGACAGAGAAAAAACAGATCTCTGCAAAGTGGTCGAAATTAATTACAAATATAAAACACAAAATAATTGATCACTTACATATTCACCTCCTTTATTACGGCACACCTAAATCACATAATTTGTTCAATGGAGATCGTCTAATAGTAGTCAAGAGCAGGCAGATCATTAGTTTTAGCAGATATCATGGGCTACACTCCACCTCTGATTATCATACGAGTTATACAATACAATACAATTTATTTTTTGTATAGTCCAAAATCACACAAGGAGTGCCGCAATGGGCTTTAACAGGCCCTGCCTCTTGACAGCCCCCAGCCTTGACTCTCTAAGAAGACAAGGAAAAACTCCCAAAAAAACCCTTATAGGGAAAAAATGAAAGAAACCTTGGGATAGGCAGTTCAAAAACAGACCCCTTTCCAGGAAGGTTGAGCGTGCAGTGGGTGTCAAAAAGAAGAGTCTCAATACAATACAATACACAGAACAGAATAAATCCTCAATACAGTATAAAAATAAAAATATTACAAGTACATAGCAGAATTTAACTGTAGATGATATCACATAATATGATTTGGAATTGTTTAGAGTCCTGGAGGCCATTTCACAGCTGAAACAGCGCTGGGCCAGCCAATCCAATGAAAGGACCCATCTACCCCATGATTCCTGTGACCCTCCATCAGAGATGACTTTACCTTAAGCAGGCAAATAAAACTTGGTAGGTGGGCCGTGGCACTAAGTGCTATATCTGAATACCGAGAAGAGAAACAGAATAGGTAAGGGTTAGTAACAAATCATAACTATCATGTTACTTATGTTTTAGTGCTAATGACTAACAACAGAGATGCAGTCTGTACAGTTAATCAGCAGCTCTAGTCAAGATATGCTAAACTGAAGTAGTGAGTCTTCAGCTGGGATTGGAAAGCTGAAACCGAAGGGGTTATTTCTTATAGATGGAAGACCATTCCACAATTTAGGGGCCCTGTAACTAAAAGCTTGACCTCCCATTGTTATTTTATTAATCCTTGCAATCATAAGCAGATCGGCATCCTGAGATCTTAATGTACATTCTGGTTTGTAAGTCATGATAAGTTCAGACAAGTAAGCCGGGCCTTGGCCATTTAAGGCTTTATATGTTAAAATGATGATTTTGAAATCTGCCCTTAACTTAACTGTGAGCCAGTGTAAGGATTTAAGAACTGGAGTTATGTGTTCATATGTTCTTGTTCTTGTAATAATTCTTGCAGCAGCATTTTGGATTAACTGGAAGCTGAACAAAGAACAGTTAGAACATCCCGTGAACACCGTATTGCAGTAGTCAATCCTACTAGAAATTAATGCATGAATTCATTTCTCAGAATCCTGTTAATTTAGAAAGCGCCTTCATTTCCCAACATTGTACATGACAGGCAGATTAAAAAACGGGGTGGGCGTCCCACATGTAATTTCATGCTTAGTTTATCTTGATCTCATATTGAGTGGGGGTGCACTTAGTGGGGAGCCATTTGAAGATCAGGGGCTAGATGCCAGTAATCAGAGACTTAAACTCCCCCTAACCTACTCAATGAAGGCAAAAAGAACACTCCAAACAATTCTGTGAAGATGTGACTGAAAAACACAAGCTAGGGAGTGGATACAAGAAAATATCCAATCCACTAAATATCCCTTGGAGTCTAGTTAAATCGATCACTAAGAAATGAAGAGAGTATGAAGCAGCTGTAAATCTTCCTAGAACAGGCTGTCCACAAAAACTAAGTGATTGTACAAGAAGAAGACGAGTGAGGGAGGCCCCTTTCAGAACTCTGAAAAGTTAAGATGGGTGAGAATGGAGAGACTGTTCATACAGCAAGTGTGGTTCCCTTGTGAATGTGCTTCCTGTTAGTGCACTGCTCTGATTTTATTTAACAATAAAAAAATACATGCGTCTTGCCCATTGTGATTATACACCTGGATGACTTGATGGGAGGATTATGCAACACAAATAACATGAGATTTTTCCATGCATGTTTATGTATTTTTTAGCTGTAGTCCAGCATTGGTCCTCCTAGACACCCATTCTATTAGAAAGCTTATGTTTTTTCCATGAAGTCATCACTACAAAGTAACATTAAATAATATCTTTCTTGGATGGAGTATTCTTTTAAGTAAATTATAATTGTAATATATGTAACTCAATGGTTTATAGTTAGCATCTTGTGTTCTTTTGTTCTAATCACCTACTATGGATGGCAAGTACTAGTAGTGAAAGAGCTCGGACCACAAGTCATGTCTGTTCTTATTCCTTAAGGCAGGTGATAAGAGATGAAAAGGTTTCATATTGACTCGGAGATAAAAGAAAAATCAAAGTTAAAAGAGGCTAAGCTCAAAACCAGTAAGATCAATGATGCCAAGTTACCAAAGCACAAAGTTGTAAACCACACAAATAATCTTGACTTACAATATTTTAATTTGACTTGGCTACTGCACAAAAATGTCCTTTCTGAAATCAGTATCTTGGAGAAAGAAGATGTTAAATGATGATGGAGAAAGAACATCTTAAATAGTGACAGCCCAGTGATGTCATATGTGAGAACTTCTGGGTGTCATGCTATAGCACTATTTCAACAACCTATCAGTCAAAAATGGTGATTTGAGTTAAAAAAAAAATTAAGGTGAAGTGAGTCATAACTAAACAGTGACAGCTAGTTAGATCTCTTGGAAACAACAAACCGCTACAGAGCAACTGTTTCCTTCTATCCAAAATGGACCAGTTTTTTATGCTCAGAAAGGATGCTTTTCAGTTGACTTTATTAGAAATTCTGTTATCCAAAGATAAGAAATTTTCATGAATAACAACACTAGAAAATGACATTACTAGGCTTGCTTCTGAGTACTTTGTACTTTTCGTACTTATTTGTTCACGCCAATGTCTCCTATTTCTACAGTGGATGATACTTCATACAGTATGTACTGTATACCATACATCCAGAGCCAAAATCATTATTTAGGAATTAAACTAAAGTAAAGCAAACAATTTACTATATTCTATACTATAATACAAATTTGATTTACTTGTCTTCCAAAGGAAAAATGCGTGCTCCCTCTTCTAGATGGTGGTCATTTCATTATGAACTTATTTGCATATGAAAATTAATTGTCCTCACAGGAACAATTTCATTGGTGCACAAAGGACACAGGAATCAGCTCCAGGGCATTTAATTAAGCTTTTTCAAATTTATATTATTCATGCTGTAATATGGGTACAATATTTAATTAATAAGTGTTGAATATATGTTTTCTGGTTACCTTATAAGGGACTGCTTTCATGCTTTTGCCAAATCAGCAGTTGTCAATTTGAAATTAAGAATACTTTAATTAGACCATTATGATACTATTCATTTTAATGGAAACAAAATGCTCTGATTAATTGTGTTTTTGAAAGCTGTAAATTGTGCAGATTGTGCTAATATGAAACCAGTAATGGATCTTTATCATCACCACTGGTCATAGAATTTAAAGAGATTATCACATTTGAAAACAATTAGAATCAGAAATATGTTTGGGAATATATATATATAAATCTATACTAATAAAAGGCAAAGCCCTCACTCACTCACTCACTCACTCACTCACTCACTCACTCACTCACTCACTCATCACTAATTCTCCAACTTCCCGTGTAGGTAGAAGGCTAAAATTTGGCAGGCTCATTCCTTACAGCTTACTTACAAAACTTAAGCAGGTTTCATTTCAACATTCTACGCGTAACGGTCATAATTGGAACCTACTTACATACATATATACGGCCATAGCCTGCAGCTGGGTCGCCGTGTGAGGCGGAGTTGTGTCCTCCATCGGCACGCCTCCCACGTAATTGAGTGCCTGCCCATATAAGGCCGTCCGTCAGCTGCAATCCAATAGACACGCTGCCGCTAAATATTCACGGGTGGACTGTGCTTATGCAAACAAAGATAAGATGGTCAGGGATAGACTAGTGTTTGGCACAAACTCAGCGAAAGTGCGAGAGAAACTTTTAAGTGCCGGGTCTTAGCTAACATTAAATAAAGCCGTGGACATCGCAAGATCGCACGACATAGCACAAGTACAACTGAGAACCTTTGTTGCATGTACTCCGAGCGGCTCACGTGAACTGACTGTGAACGCACTATGCAGAGAACAACCAAGAGCTCCAAAGGCTGAACAAAAATGCATTACACAATTCAGAAGGCAGCAAAAGAATATGAAGAGAGTGCGCATACAAGCATATTCATAAGTGCATCTACTGCAGAAACAAAGCACGGTGTAAACCTTAAGTTTAAATTAAGTTCATAGACACGCTGCCGCTGGCGTTTGTCATGCCTACGACGAATATGATATTCGCGAGATACAAGTTTAATGAGAAGACACAAGGTATAAACAAGACTTTTGATCACTTTATAACAGAGTTACACTTGATGGTGAAGGACTGTGCTTATGCAAACGAAGATGAGATGGTCAGGCATAGAATAGTGTTTGGGACAAACTCAGCAAGAGTGCGAGAGAAACTTTTAAGTGCCGGGTCTGAGCTAACATTAAATAAAGCACAATCACAAGACCACTCGAGATAGCACAAGCACAGCTGAGAACCTTTGATGCATGTACTCCGAGCGGCTCACGTGAACTGACTGTGGCGCGATGCGCAGGCAAAAGCAAGAGCTCCAAAGAGCTGAACAAAAGCGCGTTACACAATTGAGACGGCAGCAATAGAATATGAAGCGACTGATGCATACACGCATATTCATAAGTTCACATACTGCGGAAACAGACCACTTGGTGGAAAAAGTCAATGTCCAGCTAAAGGAAGACAGTGTAAAAAATGTGGTAAATTGAAGCACTTCGCTAAAGTTTGTAGGACTGGGAAAGGTAAACCCGTGCATGCAGTGTGTGATGTCTCAGATAAAGAGGAAGACGAGCTGTTTATTGATGCAGTAGGAAAGGAAGAACCCTCTGACGCTGAACAAGCCTTTGTAGACATATCAATAGGAAAGCAAGGTGTGAAGCTTAAGTTTAAATTACGTTCATAGACACGCTGCCGCTAAATATTCGCAACTTAATACAGGGAATGCCTGTTAAATATCTTAGATTCACGAGTACCGATTTGGGTGGTGATCACTTCGATGAATGAAACCTGTTATCTTTACAACGGTTGACAACGAAGATGAGATGGTCAGGGATAGACTAGACAAACACGGAATGTAACTTGAACACAACACATCCTCCAAATACGAACCTGATTGAAAGAAATAATGATAATCAAATCCTTGATGACAGCAACACTCATAACACAAAACAATTACATTGATAATTATATTATGTTATTTTTAATGTTTCCTTTTCTTTTTCATAACTTCATTAACACACTACTTCTCCACTGTGAAGCGTGGGTATTTTGCTAGTTTATATATATAAATATATTGTGATGTGTAAATCACTGTTTGGCACCCCAAAACATGAGGCTGAGTCGCAGTACTTTAGCAAAACCAGCTTTATTCAACTTGACACAGAAACAGCATGGTTATTTATTGCAGCGGGAGCTACCACTCTCCTATACACAAACACAGCAAATGGGCATAGTCAGGGCCTGGCCAGTCGGCAAGTTCTACTGTAATATTTCTTGCATCACCTTATGGCAACAGATACTAAGCTCATGATCTTGATCTGCTTGCAGTTGTTTCCGCAGTAATATGCTGCTGTGCTGCCAACCTGCGGTAGCCTTGCCAACAGACAAACAGTCCTACACAGATGCGGCAGTCATTCTATGGCGTGTTGTCCCATTGGGTAATCCTAAAAGAGTTCAGAAACCTCACAATATATATATACTGTACATAAGCATATACATATATATATATATATATATGTGTAGTGTGGCAGTAGGGCGCTAGTGCTCCCTTGAACCCTCAGGTACAACTCCAGACCCCAGGTAAAAGTCCAAGACTTTTTATTTTTTTCCACAGTGTACCAAGCACCTTCCACACTACTCATACAAACAATCAATAAACCAAATATTCTCTCACCTCCACTCCCAGACACTTTGCTCCTCTCCCTCCCAGCACAGCTCGTTGTCTGGAGTGAGGCACCGCCCTTTTGTAGCCCCTGACCCGGAGGTGTTTCTGTCCCAATAGTCCACAGTTCCTTATTCCTTCCGGGTCAGGGCAATCAGTCTTTTACTTCAACCCGGGAGCACGTTGTTCCTTCCCGTCACATGACCGTGACGTACTCCCGGGTCATAAGGCACAAAAGAGCCCATAAGCCCTCCCACAGCGACTCCTGGTGGCCCCCAAGGTATCCAGCAGGGCTGTGTAAAAACATTACATAGTCCATAAGGCCCTGCTGGAACTCGGGGCACGATCCTGCTGTCGGGAGAGCTCCTCCTGGCGGCCTGGGGGTGAGGGCGGAGCACAAAGCCGGCAGTCCTCCACAATATATATATATATCTATACTAATAAAAGGCAAAGCCCTCACTCACTCACTCACTCACTCACTCACTCACTGACTCACTCACTCACTCACTGACTCATCACTAATTCTCCAACTTCCCATGTGGGTGGAAGGCTGAAATTTGGCAGGTTCATTCCTTACAGCTTCCTTACAAAAGTTGGGCAGGTTTTATATCGAAATTCTACGCGTAATGGTCATAACTGGAAGCTGTTTTCTCCATTTACTGTAATGGAGATGAGCTTGAACGCCGTGGGGAGTTTCGTGTGACATCATCACGCCTCCCGTAATCACGCAGTACATAGAAAACCAGGAAGACCTCAAAAGCGCTGAAGAAAACATGCATTATATAATTGAGAAGGCAGCGAAACAATAAGAAGCGAGCGAGTGACATATACAACCATATTCATGAGTTCTGCTACTTCGGAAACAAAGCACGATGTAAACCTACACTTTAAATTAAGTTCATAGACAGGCTGCGCTGGCGTTTGTAATTTAGTGCCTGCCCATATAAGGCCGTCCGTCAGCGGCAATCCAATAGCAAACTCCACTAAATATTCACGGGTGAAGGACTGTGCTTATGGAGAGGAAGATGAGATGGTCAGGGTGGTGTTTGACACAAACTCAGCGAAACTGCGAGAGAAAGTTTTAAGTGCCAGGACTAAGGTAACATTAAATACAGCCATGGACATAGCGAGATGGCACCAGCACAGCTGGGAACCTTCGATGCATGTACACCGCGGCTCCGTGAACTGGCGCGTGCACAGATAAAAGCAACAGTTCCAAAGAGCTGAACAAAACCGAATTACACAATTGAAAAGGCAGCAAAAATATGAAGCGTCTGATACATACAAGCATATTCATAAATCCAAAACAAAGCACACGTTGGAAAAAGTCAATGTCCGCTAAAGGAAGACAGTGTAAAAAACCCGTGCATGCAGTGTGTCAGGTCTCAGATAAAGAAGAAGGCGAGCTGTTTATTGATGCAGTAAGAAACGAATCGATGAATGAAACCTGTCATCTTTACAGCGATTGACAAACACGGAATGTAACTTGAACACAACACATCCTACAAATACGAACCTGATTGAAAGAAATAATGATAATCAAATCCTTGATGACAGCAACACTCAGTAACACTCACAAAACAAATACTGTATATTGACAGTCATGTTACGTTATTTTTAAAATGTTCCCTTTTCTTTTCTAGCTTTTTAACACACTACTTCTCGCTGCGATACGCGGTATATATATGTATATATATATATCCCGATCTACATACTCGAATAATGGATACTTTATTCGCCATCAATGATTGTTTTGGTAAAGCCATACTCAGTGTATTCATTAGATGAGCGGTAAAAAGTAAGAGCGAGGGAGGATGACTTATTGAGGCATGCAGGCTGTAGTGCGTCAACTCTATCTGAATTGCGATCACATTTGAAAAAATATATCTTTTCAAGTTCTATTTAGTCCATATGTGTCAAACTCAAGGGCGCGGGCCACATCCGGCCGGCGTAATTATATCCGCCCCGAGATCATTTTATATACTGTATTATTGTTATTAAAGCCGGGTATATGAAGCGCTGGTAACACAATAAACTACAGATCCCATAATGCAGCGCTTCAGCTGCCTTGCCGAACACTTACGCGTTAATCAAGTCTAGCTTATGATGCTGCAAGTTATTGCGAAGCTAGCTCACACGATGCTGAAGAGAAAAGTTGATTCTGAAAATAGAGCCTTTAAAACCGATGGGAGGCTGAGTATATGTTTACTGAACCCGTGTGTCTCATTTGTGGAGCTAATGTGGCTGTAATTACAGAATTTAATCTAAGACGGCACTATGAGACAAAACATCAGGGTAACCTGAATGCAATGCAGAAGATACAGAAAGCAGAAGAATTAAATAAGAATCTGACACTTCAGCGGACGTTTTACCGTGCACAATCACAAAGTGATTTCAAGTGAAGCTGCTTTTATGGGAGACACAAATGCACCAGTGCAATTTGCCGCACTTTCCCTGTTGCCAAGTAATGTTAAACCAAGTCGTCACTACGGTGTTCCCAAATCGCACTTTGCTGATAAACTGAGCGCACTGAGTTTGCACGGCGCTTTGGTGACTTTGAAGAACAAAAAGTCCGTCTACATGCGGCTCGAACCTTGTGCATGTTTGGTAGCACATATCTGTGTGAGAAGCTCTTCTCAGTGATAAAGACTAACAAAACAGCACACAGGAGTCGCCTCACTGATGAGCACCTGCAATCCATCCTGAGAATCTCCACAACACAGAACCTCACACCAAACAGAAACAACCTGTGGCCAAAAAGATGCCAGGCGTCCAGCTCTAAAATGACATATGAGCAAAGACAACTGAATGATTTGATTTGTTATTGCTGAAAGGAACACATTTTATTTATATTTCTAGGTTTTGTTATGCAGCATGTTCATATTTGAATTTGTATAATTTTGACAGGATATATTTTTATGGAGAGCAAAATCTTTTGGGATATTTAAAATCTAAGTTTATTTTTTATATAAAATTACATAAGAGTAAAGAAATTTGAATGTTTGTTCTTTTAACGTTTACTTTATTTCTAACTTGTATAATTTAGACAGGATATATTTTTTGGAGAGCAAAATATTATAAGTTGTTTAAGGTTTGAGTTGATTTATTTACGAATAATATTCCTGTCTGTTTTACCATTCCTACCAAAGATATTTCTGTCGACTAAATAAAAATTCCTTCTATTTAAAATTTAAATAGAACTTGAACAAATACGATAGTTCATAATATTCACGCAGACTTGCACGTAAGAGCGGGAGTCATCCGTTTTAACAAGCAGCGTATTGCACTGATACGAAATAGCTGTGTGTGTATATATGTAGATATGTATGTATATGTATATATATGTGTGTGTGTATGTATATATATATGTATTTGTGTGTATATATGTGTGTGTATGTATGTATGTATGTATGTGTGTATGTATTTATGTGTGTGTGTATATGTATGTGTATATATGTAGATATATATATATGTATGTATATATGTGTATATGTATAGATATGTATATATATATATATATGTTTATGTGTGTGTGTGTAAATATATATATATATATATATATATATATATATATATATATATATATGACAACAACACTCATCACTCACAACAGTGACAAAACAATTACATTGACAATCATGTTACGTTATTTTCAAAATGTTTCCTTTTCTTTTCATTGCTTCTTTAACACACTACTTCTCCGCTGCGCCTGGTATTTTGCTAGTATACTAATAAAAGGCAAAGCCCTCACTCACTCACTCACTCACTCACTCACTCATCACTAATTCTCCATCTTCCCGTGTAGGTAGAAGGCTGAAATTTGGCAGGCTTATTCCTTACAGCTTACTTACAAAAGGTTTCATTTCGAAATTCTACACGTAACGGTCATAACGGTCGACAACGTCCTCCATGTTGAACTTTCTTATTTATGGCACCATCTTCATGAAATTTGGTAGGTGGCTTCCCGCTAACCAAACCAATTTACGTACTTATTTCGGTGGTATGACGCCACTGTCAGCTGCCATATTGAGCTTTCCAATGTCACTAATTCTCCAACTTCTCGTAGGTAGAAGGCTGAAATTTGGCAGGCTCATTCCTTACAACTTACTTACAAAAGTTAAGCAGGTTTCATTTCAAAATTCTGCGCGTAACGGTCGTAATGGTTGACAACGTCGCCATGTTGAACTTTCTTATTTATGGTCCCATCTTCACGAAATTTGGTAGGCGGCTTCCCTGCGCTAACCAAACCAATGTACATACTTATTTCGGTGGTATGATGCCACTGTCGGCCGCCATTTCAAACTTTTCAATGGTCTTTGTTACTTATGGGCCCATCTTCAAGAAATTTGGTACGCTGGGTTCCCAATGCTAACTGAATCCTACTTACGCATATATATATCGTCCATAGCCTGCAGCTCAGTCACGTGTGAGGCGGCGTTGGGTCCCCATCCCAACGCCTCCCACGCTTGTTGGCTGCCTGTCTATATAAGGCCGTCCGTCGCTCCAGTGTCTACATTCCCTTCCTCGCCTCGCCACGGATTCATGTCTCCCTGCTGATAACTACAGCCTTTCTATTTAATCCGTGGCTTCTTCGCTGTTTTATTGTTCATTTATTACGATTATAGTTATTGTGTAGGTATTTTAGACTTACTTTACATTGTTCAGGTACCCATTTCCTTTATCATTCCAACTGTACCCCCATTAACATGTCTATCGAGGTGATCACCATCGATCAAAGAACTGTCACTTACCGAGTGGTTTCCATGCCGGAGATGGGACCTACCTTTTCCATTCTGTTTGTTACATATTGCACGGCCATATCAGGCTCACTCTTGATATCCGGAAGTAACATTATGTATTAACTATTGAATGACTGGGACAGGTTCAAGGTGTGGACTGATGATGGTACAGGAGATAATTATACTACACAGGAGCACTAGAAGAGTGAAATGCTTAAGCCCTTCACCTATGCATCTGCATGTGAGTTGAAGGCAGCCGCTGAATTGTTCGGTTGTTGCTTTCAACTTTCAAGTGTACCGAAATGGCCAAATATTTTACACCTTTCGACAACTGCCAATGCCTCTTAAACATCTTAGATTGACAGGTGACAATTTCAGTAGTGGACACTTTGACGCTTATGAATGTTTAAACTTTCAAAAGCTGGATGTGAAGTTATCGATGAAACCAGTTGTATACTTACAACGCTTGACAGATGCGAATGTCTCTTCAACACAAGTCCTACAAATAGTGTCGGAATTGAAACAAACTATGAAACTCATGCTCAAGAGTAAGCTCAGCGCACAGCTTGGTCATATTACAACTGGAGGGCGAACTCACAATGTGGTATACAAAGAGATCTTTAACAAATAATTATTGGTATATTATCCCTTGGTTTAAAATGGTTTAATTTTCTTCTTAATAAAATTTTTAAGGCAGTACTTAGCAGCTAACACGGTATTTTGCTAGTATATATATATATATATATATATATATATATATACATATATACATATATATGTATATATATTGTGAACTTGGACCCGGACACAGACAGATGGACATCGTTGGCTCCACCACACTCTGTTTATTTACAATACTATTTACAAATTGGACGTGCACAAACCCCAGTGCATCTTGCACCGATTCCCCCAATGTCCAGGCCACACAGTCCTGTGCCTCTTTTCCTCCTGGCCCTCCAGTCCTCACTCCAGCTCCGTCCTCTTCCACCCGACTTCCACTAATGACTGGAGGGAGGCGGCCCCTTTATAGGAACCCGGATGGGCTCCAGCTGCTTCCCGGCAATCTCCTGCGGACACACCCCCATGTGGCGGAAGTGCCGGCTGCGCACCGGAAGCCGTCCGGGTGTCCCCTGTCGTCTTCCCTCAGGCACTCCCGGGATAATAAGGCTCTGGGGCGGCCACGGGCCCCTACAGGGCTGGGCTTCCAAGCCCTTTACCCGAGGCCCCCAACATAACCAGGACGGATGCCCCCTCGCGGTCTGGAGGAGGCACAAGCTCCAGCCCCAGCCGGGACCACAATATATATATATATATATATATATATATATATATATTGGCAGCATTTCCAGTTTTGAAGGTTCTTGGGTAAGTCTCTGCAAGCTTTGTACACTTGGTTTTGAACAGTTTATTTAGATTGGATGGAAAGCATCTGTAAACTGCCACCTAAAATGTCCCTCCACAGATGTTCTATGGGGTTTACATCAGGGTTTTGGCTTAACTGCTCAAAGATAGTTAGAGACTTGTCCCGAAGCCACTTTAGCATTGTCTTGGCTGTGTGTTTTGGGTCACCGTCATACTAAAGTGTGAACCATCACCTCTGCCTGAAATTGCATGTAATCTACAGTAGACTTTCTTTGAAGACCTCTCTATGATTGACTGCATTTTATCATTCTCTCTGATCTGACTAGTCTCCCTGAACCATGCCCCTAAGCATGATGTTGCCACTGCCATGCTTTACTGTAGGAATGCTATTAGGCCAAAGATCAGCAGTGTCTTATCTTCACCAGACATAGTGTTTGAGAGTTCCGACCAAACAGTTCAGTTGGGGTCGCATCAGACCAAAGAATCTTTTTCCTCATGCCCTTAGAGTCCTCTAAATACCATTTGGCAAACTCCAAGCAGGAGTTAGCCACTCTACCATAAACACCTGATTGATGAGGTGATGGTAAGATGATTGTCCTTCTGGCAGGTTCTTCTATCTCTGCAGAGGACTTCTGATATTCTGTTAAAGTGACCAATGGATATCTGGCCCTATTTGCCCGGTTGCTTAGTTTGGCCAGACAGTTAACTCTAAGAAAAGCCCTGGTGGTTTAAAACTTCTTAAATTTTGCAATTATTGAGGCAACTCAAATCTTTAGAAATAATTTTATACCCTGGCCCTGATTGTGCCTCAACACAATATGACTTGAGATCTACAAAATGTTTCTTGGACTTCATGGCTTGGTTTTTGTCATGACATGTAGTGTGAATTGTGGGATATTATATACACAAGCGCCTTCTTAAACTTTGTCCAAACAATTCAGTTTGCGACAAGTGGACTCCAGTTAAGTTCTAGACACATCTCAAGAATAATTAAAGCAAACAGGATGCACCTAAGTGCAATATGGAGTGCCACAGCAAAGGGTCTGAAATACTTACTGCGACAAAGACGCCATATCAATGCCTGACCTGACACAGACAGACACGGGAGGCAAACTTATAAAACAAATAAATGTTTTATTTTTCTTTTTTCTTCACCTGTGGGTAACGCTTTTCCCGTTCCCACAAGCACAACAACACAATCACCACAATTATTTTTCTTTTTCTCTTCCACTCCTCTCCGGCAAGCTTAATCCCTCTCCTCCTGACTCTGGCTCTCGGAGTGGTGGCTACTGGCTCCTTTGACAGCCCACCCGGAAGTGCTCCAGGTGTTTAATGATCCATTTCCGGCTGCACTTCTGGGTGTGATGGAAGAACCGCCCACATGGGCTCAGAAACCACTGCAGTGTCTCCTGGTGGTGGCTACAGACCCCAACAGGCTTGAGTTTGAAAATCCTATGCCCGTGGCCCCAATGCAACCCAGGAAGGCTGCCATCTAGCATTCAGGGCGAGGTATTGTCCTGACCAGGCTTGCTCCTCCAGTCCATAGAATGATGAGGTGTCCCGGCCAGACAAGGACCCTTGCCATCTCAGTGTTTGATTTTTAATAAATTTGCACACCTTGCTGAAAATATGTTTTCACTTTGTCATTATGAGCTACTGGGTGTGGATTGACAGACAAAAATGACAGATTATGCATTTAAAATAAAGTGTTCAGAAGGTGAATGAGTCTGAATACTTTCTGAATCCGCTGCAAGTGGATGAGATTGAGGCCTGGATGTCCAAGAACTTCCTCAAGCTGAACAGCACTAACACTGAAGCACTTTTAATTGCCGTCCCCCAATCAACTTCGTTCCTCTGTAATTTGTATTTCCTTTTCTGACCGTACCATTACCCTCTCCCCTTTTGTTACAAATCTGGGTGTCAAGTTAGACTCCCACCTGTCATTTGATACACATGTCCATCACCATTGTAAGATTGCTTTCCTTCATCTCCAAAACATAGCCAAACTCTGTCCCTACCTTTCCCTCTGTGATGCTGAAAAGCTGGTTCATGCCTTTGTTTCATCCAGGCTGGATTATTGTAATGCACTCCTCATCAGGATCCCCAGCAAGAGCCTTCAAAAGCTCCAACAAATTCAAAATAGTGCTGCAAGTATCCTGATGAGGGTGCAGAAATACGAACATAGTTCACCAATCCTTTGGTCACTTCATTGGCTCCCTATCCACCTCCGTATAAAATACAAACTCTGTTTGTTTACTCAACAGTGCATCCATGGAAATGCTCCACAATAACTGAAGGAACTCCTTAAACTACAAACCACTGCAAGAAACCTCCGTTTTCCAAATACCTACCGCCTTCGCCCCCCTGTGACCAAACTTCATACAATGGGTGACCGAGCCTTTGCAGCCACAGCTCACGGCTCTGGAATGCCCTTCCAGAGAGCATAAGAACACAGCAGACTGTGGGCTGTTTTAAAAAACAGCTAAAGACTTTTCTGTTTAGGAAAGCTTATTAACAAGAATTCTATAATTATTGTTGTTTTATCTCTGTTTTTATCTTGCTTAGCTTTTGTTTACATTTTTTATGTAGCACTTTGAGATTTACTGCTAATGTAAAGTGCCCTATAAATAAATTTCATTATTACTATAAGTGAGCTCTCACTACCTCAGCTTGCAGGTTCATGCTTTAACTAAGTAAGAACATGTTACAAGACACTTGGAAGAATTGGTCCTTTATAGGTCAGTAGTGCACAGCAACAAGATATGACGCTCACCTTGAATTATACAAATTTTTTATTTACATTTGGATTCATGACATTGTCACCATTGATCTTATTAAGAGTGTTGTACCAGCATAGCTATTCAATTCAATCCAATCCAGTTGATCTTTGTAGAGCACTCCTCACTGAGTGTAGGCACAGAGCGCTGTGACAAGTTCACAGGTAGATGCAAATAGAAAGTTTACTTGTAGTTGCATTTGTCGAGAGTTTCTTAATAATTTAAAATAGTCCAAATGCACCTACCAGAAAGGCATTCCAGAAGTAGCGTGGCTCATTGTACAGACCAAGTTTCTTCATTTTAAAGTATTTCTCAAAATTCAAAGCAAACAGATCATTCAAAAAATAAGATAAAAAAAAAACGTTCATAATACACACATAAAAATGGGAAAAAGGGAAACATCTTGTCTGTGGTATACTGCTTGAGGCTTAAGTATCTAATTTACATTTCTTAAGGTTTCTATGTTATCATATTCACTGCATAAAAATACATAACAGTCAGAAAAGCATATGCTCTAAATGCATTTCTGTTTAACAGTAAATGTTTCTTTCTGGCTGTCTAACTTCAATCTAAAGGGCCATTCTATTGTCACACAAAGCTAACATTCAGAACATTTCATTACCTTTGACTTATAGGGTGGAACAGAATCTTCCATTTCATGCATGCACGCCTGAGGCTCACCTTCTGGGCTCATCAGAGGTAAGCACTACCACTCTGGGAAACAAGGAGGTGCTATCACTGATGATATCCTCTCTTATTTCTCCGACAGCCTTAGGAGACCACCCAATGAGGACAACTGACTCCACACCTTCTGGCCCAGCTGCTGTAAAGTCGAGGTGTTTCTGGTACGGGTGGTCTCATTCCAGACAGAGCAGACCATAGAATTGAGCTCCCACCCAAATATGGACTGCTCTACAGAGCATTTAACCACCCTGAGTTGTTCCCTGTTTTGTCCTGCTTTTTGTGTTCTGTTGTACTTACTGTATAGGCACCATCATGTGCTTATTTATTTTACGTACTCTGCAGTTATTTAAAGGGGTGACTCGGTTGGTGCCCCGACATTTCTTTTGTGGACATTGTGTTCCCTCAGTCAAGACACTTTGTTAAAGCTACATTATATTCAAATTCAAACAAAATAAGCAAAAACTACGGAAAATCTACCATTAACATTAACTTAAAGGATTTTCCACTTAAATTACTAAGTATACAGTGATTTAAAAAACAGGAAAACAAAGTGGTGTAAAACTAATTAGCATAAATGGAGCCTAGCGATATCTGTTCATTAAGTAATTGTTGAACTATTTACAGTTGACAATAGAGGACAGCAAAAGTCCTGTCAGCACCGTTCCTGGAGAAAATAAACATCTGGAGGGTCCACAATCAGTTATATTGCAAAGTCAAAAGATAAAATCATAGTCACAATCCTGGGGCCTCATGTATAAACAGTGCATATGCACAAAAATGTTGCGCAAGCCTGTTTCCATGCTCAAATCGCAATGTATAAAACCTAAACTTGGCATAAAGCCACACACATTTCCACGCCTGATAAATGCTTGGCATATGCAAGTTCTCCACTCAGTTTTGCAAACTAGCGGCACCCAGCGTCAAAGCAGTGCTTTTTTTTAGATCCACATTCCTGACGCGGCTTTATCATATACACTGACATTAACCGCACATTATTTATTAGTATAAGGCATCTGATTGTAATTAACCTGTAACAATATAATGGTCCACGAAATGGCCAAGCTATTCCAAATACCATAGCTGCTTTAGCGTAGTTACTCTCACTGCACCTTCTTCTTCTTCTTTCAGCTGCTCCCGTTAGGGGTTGCCAAAGCGCAGCGGAGTATTTATATCACTGTATCTGAGTGTGGAATCACAGCTCTACAGCAGCTGATTGGAAAGAGAATTATCGGTATACAGCATCTAGCACACGCTGCCTCAGCCATGTTGTCTATTGAACTGCTCTCATACAGTAAATGCTTCAGAGCCTTTCCTGTACTGACCTCGCAGTTCAGAAACAGTTTCATCCCAAGAACTATAAACTTACTCAATCAGTCCATCAAGTGCTCCTTGTAGAATTGTTTGTACTTATAAGTACAATTACCTCACTGTAAACTTGCACTACAGTTATAATATTGCACAACCTGAGCCACTTTATAAAGCGCGTATTTACATATGATGACAACATCATTTTAAAATGAAATGCAGCAAAATGTGTTTATAAAGTCATACAAATAAAATGTTAACATCATTTACTGTAAATAATCTATATTGTTAATAATTAAACATGTGAGGACACGGTGGCGCAGCACTAGCAACGATCTGGTGCCCCGTTCAGAGATTGTTCCTGCCTCACACTGTATATTTACTGAAGCTGGCACGACACTGGAAGGATAGATGGATAGAATAATTAAACACGTACTACGAAGATATTTTAATGTTCCTTAAAAGTTTTGAAGAATCAGCGTTCTAAGCTTACAGATGGCTTAACATCTATTATAGAGCAGATTGTGTGACGATTGGTTACTTGGAGAAAGAAAATGAAGGGCAGGAACTGGAGGTTAGTACGTTTGAAAGAGACAGTACTGCAGCAATAAATTATTTCATCGAAGGCCGCGCACGATGTAGCAAGCATCTTGTGGGAGGCAGGAACAATCTCTGGACAGGGCACCAGTTCATCACTATCACTGTGCCACTGTGTTCCCATGTTTAATAACATGCTTTAACTCCTATCATCATGAAAATTATATCAGGTATACATCTCAGTATTTTAATTATTCAGTGGGCTGTAATATCATGTAATGAATTCTGTGTCCTGTCAGAGGAAGAGAAAAGAAGCATGAAGTGATTTACACACATAGAGCACATAGAAGAAAAAATACAATACAAAGCATTTAACGTTTAGTTACAATGGTATTTAAGAAACTAGTGAATTAAACAATTTAAAGATGAAGTTTATGATGTTCTACTTTAATGACAAAATAAACTATGTGATTAATGTGGAAATTACGTGATTAAATTTGACATTTCAACCTTTTTTCTCTCTGTGTCTCTATTTTTTTTTCTTTTCTCTGTACCCTAATAAGCTTTCATATAACACTCAGACGGTGGGCTACAACTCACCTTTTCACGGCGACTTTGATATCTGACAACTTCTTTTTTATTTTGGCCACTATGCAACTTTGTGAACTTGAGCTTTTGAGTTTCTCCGACACTCTATATCATTCGATCATCTTCTTTTCCTTGCCTCCACTTGGTATTCACTGAAATTCGCTCTATTTTCCCCCGTGTTTTTGCCATTGCCTTTCACAGAATGCTAAGCGTAAGGGCTATTTATATTGATTTGCATATTCAAAGAGGCATAATTCTGGGAGGAGTTTGGGGAGGGGCAGCAGGCGCGTGCACATTCATTACTCTTCTACGCTGACCGGGATTTATGGAGCCAACACGAACGCACAGATTTATGCATCTGGATTTTTTTGTGCGTACGCACATTTCCAATTTTGTCCTCACGCCATATTTTAGTGTGAATTCTATGCACGGTATTATGCATGTGGACCCTGGAGGCCAACTGACCTCCCATCTCCTTCTGGACATTCTACGGTGATGTCAGTACTGGGCTATCTAAGATGACGACAGAATGTTCTATCTGTTGATTCCAATGGTTCCAGAATTTAAATGTCTTAACATGGACAAGAAAACAGGCATGGGTAGTATATTTCTGGTTGACTTTTAAAACAGGCTGCAGCTTCTAATCTAAAGGCTACAAATTGTTTGTGTGTGTCATGGGAAACAATGGGGATTACTCAAAGATTACTTCTTCAATCAGTTCTTTTCCCTCTTTGACTTCTTATGGAGTCATCCTTACCTGAGGTCTGTTAGTGGTACCACTGAATAAAGGAGGCTGTCATCAAAACATCTGACACTCTCTCTGTCTGAAACAACATAATACAACATTCTCAAAACTGTTTTTTCCTCTGGATGCATTGGTTTTTCTTACACATTCCCAAGGATCTGCTAGTTAGGTTAACTGGCATCTCTAAATTGGGCCAGTGTTAGCATGGATTTGTCCCTGAGTGATTCCTGCAGTAAAATGGCTACCTGTCCAGGGCAGATTCCTGACTTGTGCTAGATGCTGTGACAAACCCCAGTCCTACCATGACTCTCACTTGGATTAAGCAGGTTTGATAATGTTATGTTATCTTTTAAATCATTTAAATTAAATTGTACTCTATGAAAGAAAATTTGTGTAACATTTAAAATACAGTCTTCTTATATGCTGTAATACGCTACTGTATATTACTGTAAATCACCTGTAGCTCACATACCGTTTGTCTTATTGACTTGAAATTTGGTACAAATATACTACATGACCTCTACTGTCTGCTTTCAGGGTGATGATTTTTATTACTCTTTTTATTTTTATTTTATTTTATTGTAGGGTGGCCATGTGGTGCATGCGTACGGGCGCCGTTCTCATCACTACCACCATTGCCGTCCCTTCCCCTGCCTCTTCATATCTTAAATCATTCTTGAGGCAGATTGAACACTTAAGTGCCAACTTAAGTGATAAATGAAGAAAAACGCACTAAGTAACTGCAACACAAATACTGACAATCAGTTTTAACGCAAAAAGATACCGACGGAAGTAGAGAAGAAGAGGGCCGCTAGGGTGGAGGAAAGAAGAGCTGCTCAAGAAGCAGCAAGCGCATCAACCTCTGACCAAACAAATGCTAAACGTACAGAGACAGAGTATGAACACTGTACGTTATCGTGCAGTCCGCCGTTACTGGTCTTTTATAATAATGTTCTTTTATAAGGTACTTCAACTTCTCAAAAGCAGATTACCCTTGGGTGATTTTTGGAGCCCGTGGAAATGACATTCTCTGGACAAACATTTCTGTATGTTCTCTGAAAACACAGAAATAAGGCATTAAAACAAAATAAATGATTACTAAAAAATTATTGTTCTTAATTTCCTTGGTTTTAAATTGCACCTTTGTCTAATGAACATCATTGTCAGCTTCTTACAAGTACAGGTGTATAGTTCAGTAGTAATAGCTGTAGTACAGTCACGTCTAAAGAGTACATCTTTACATCTTGCCTGAAGAAGGGGCCTGAGTTACCTTGAAAGCTTGCATATTGTAATCTTTTTAGTTAGCCAATAAAAGGTGTCATTTTGCTTGACTTCTCACTAGAGTACAGTGAAATTCTTAATTATTTATCTTTACTTCACAACTGGAGTCCAGGAAGGTTCAGTGACCTACTCAGGGTCACACAGTCGGGGGTAGGCATTAAACTAGCAATCTTATGCTTTAAATTCCAGTGTTTTAGCTATTAGGCCACACTGCATATATATTTCACTTCTGTGTACAAAGCGCCAATGGTATCTTCTAGGTAACATTTAAATTTATTAAGAATATGAATACCTAAGACCACAATATACTGAATTGCTATTTCTACATGAGTAATGAAGATGGATGACATGAATTATCCCACATCAAATTAAATTCCAATGTTTTCAAAAGGTAGGCTGCTTTCATGCAAAGACTGAAAATCCATGTACTGCTTTATGCATACACAAGCAGCTAAATGCTTAAAAATTTTAATCAGGGCTCCTGGGAGATCATATTCCCACAAGTTAATTTGCACCAGCCCTCGCTCATGAGGAAGACCAAGGGGACATGCAGTAAAAGGCAAATAAATTATGCAGCAAATGTCTTGAGCCCTTTCTTGGCAGCGGAAGAAAGAAATGTCAGCATTATATTCAAATATAAGAGAAACAATATGATTCGAGAATTCATTAATACGTAAAGAAAAAGAAATGTGACACATCAAAACCCATTGAAACGTCCCTTTTAAATCCTAACCATATTGTCTCTTCAGATGTATTTTCTTCTATTCTTTACTTATAAAAATGTGTCTAGACATGATGACTAAGGAGGAAGGAAAAGTGAAAAATGTCCTTTTAGTATCTTTATAAAGTCTTCCCCAGAAAGTTTTTTTTTTCCTCTGCAGCTGTTGCTATGTACCTTTTCTCTATTATGAATAATCAAACTCTTAACCAGCTAAGGTAAACATATTTAATAATTTTTTATACTCAGTTTGTGAATGCATCCACTATGGCATATTTAAAAAATACAGAAATCTTGAATCATCCATACTAATAGTTTTTTTTTTTTCCATCATCAACAATTCCATTCTAAATTTGCTTTACTGGTTTCAATAAACAATGAATACACCAAAAGAGAGAGGTTTGTTATTCTTAATCTGTTTTCTTTCATTCAGCCCACACTCAAATTATGCAGCTGAATTTCCATTTGCTTCTCAATAAAGACAGCATGCATCAACATGCTTTCCAGTTTATATTTCTTCTACTGCAATAAATGGAAAAGAGTTTTCATCCTGATCATTCAAAGTAAAAGTAAATGAAAAACAGGTTATAGTTTTGTGTTTCCCTCAAAACCGTATATTGTATTGGAAAAAGATGAAGAGAATCTTAAATTTTGTCCATCCTTCCACCCACATGTTATTAAGTGCTGCCCCTTGCTAAGCTGGGGTGCTAAGTACAATCCTCTTGAGACCCCCGCCTCCCACCATCATACCCACTCTGCCCCTCCCTGAATCTACCATGTGAGTATTTCTTAAAACAGCTTTAATTTGAACAATAAATATATAAATAAATAATAAAAAAAGCACACTTCACAAACTTAAATAACTTTTGATTTGTTTCATTTATAAATTAAGGCTTAATTAGTAATGATAATAATAATAATAATAAATAATAATAACAGTCCAGGGTATCATATCATTGTGTTGTTACTTTCTGTTACATGGTACAGCCAACAGTATCACTATTTCAATACTACTGCTACCACTACTTCAACTAATAATTATGATAAACACAACAATAAGATATGGTGGGTTGGCACCCTGCCCGGGGTTTATTCCTGCCTTGCGCCCTGTGCTGGCAGGGATTGGCTCCAGCAGACCCCTGTGACCCTGTGTTAGGATATAGCGGGTTGGACAATGACTGACTGACAATAATAAGAAATACAAGTACAACCCCAATTCCAATGAAGTTGGGACGTTGTGTAAAACGTAAATAAAAACAGAATACAATGATTTGCAAATCCTTTTCAACCTATGTTCAATTGAATACACTACAAAGACAAGATATCGAATGTTCAAACTGTTAAACTTTATTGTTGTCTTGCAAATCTTCACTCATTTTGAATTTGATGCCTGCAACACTTTCCAAAAAAGCTGGGACGGGGCAGCAAAAGACTGGGAGAGTTGAGGAATGTTCAAAAAACACCTGTTTTGAACATTCCACAGGTGAACAGGTTAATTGGAAACAGGTGTTTGTCATGATTGGGTATAAAAGGAGCATCCCCAAAAGGCTCAGTCGTTCACAAACAAGGATGGGGCGAGGTTTACCACTTTGTGAACAACTGCGTGGGCAAATAGTCCAGCAGTTTAAGAACAACGTTTCTCAACATACAATTGCAAGGAATCTAGGGATTTCATCATCTACTGTCCATAATATCATCAAAAAGATTCAGAGAATCTGGAGAAATCTCTGCACATAAGCGGCAAGGCCGAATCCCAACACTGGATGCCCGTGACCTTTGATCCCTCAGGCGGCACTGCATTAAAAACCAACATCGTTCTGTGAAGGATATTACCACGTGGGCTCAGGAATACTTCAAAAAACCATTGTCAGTTAACACAGTTCGTCACTACATCTACAAGTGCAAGTTAAAACTCTACCATGCAAAGCGAAAGCCATATATCAACAACACCCAGAAACGCCGCCGGCTTCTCTGGGCCCGAGCTCATCTGAAATGGACTGACGCAAAGTGGAAAAGTGTGCTGTGGTCTGACGAGTCCACATTTCAAATTGTTTTTGGAAATCATGGACGTTGTGTCCTCCGGGCCAAAGAGGAAAAGGACCATCCGGATTGTTATCAGTGCAAAGTTCAAAAGCCAGCATCTGTGATGGTATGGGGGTGTGTTAGTGCCCATGACATGGGTAACTTGCACATCTCTGAAGGCACCATTAATGCTTAAAGGTACATACAAGTTTTGGAGCAACATATGCTACCATCTAAGCGATGTCTTTTTCAGGAACGTCCCTGATTATTTCAGCAGGACAATGCGAAGCCACATTCTGCATGTGTTACAACAGCGTGGCGTCGTAGTAAAAGAGTGCGGGTACTAGACTGGCCGGCCTGCAGTCCAGACCTGTCTCCCATTGAAAATGTGTGGCGCATTATGAAGTGCAAAATACGACAACAGAGACCCCGGACTGTTGAGCAACTGAAGTTGTACATCAAGCAAGAATGGGAAAAAATTCCACCTACACAGCTTCAACAATTAGTGTCCTCAGTTCCCAAACGCTTATTGAGTGTTGTTAAAAGGAAAAGTGATATAACACAGTGGTAAACATGCCCCTGTCCCAGCTTTTTTGGAAAGTGTTGCAGGCATCAAATTCAAAACGAGTGAAGATTTGCAAAACAACAATAAAGTTTATCAGTTTGAACATTCGATATCTTGTCTTTGTAGTGTATTCAATTGAATATAGGTGGAAAAGGATTTACAAATCATTGTATTCTGTGTTTATTTACATTTTACATAACATTCCAACTTCATTGGAACTGGGATTGTACTACTAATATATAAAATGTTACTACTACTTCAAATAATAATAATAAAATAAAAACTACTAATACTACTACAAAATGGGCTTAATAAATGCAGTAAATGTAGGGTCAAAATGAAGCTGAATATTTAGTTATTTAAAAAATAAACATGTGAATATGTCATCTTACACTTCATTTTATTATTCCAATGACAGCAGATAGCAATAAGGGATTAATTAAATCATCAATGTAAGCTATTAATTAAATTAATCAACAATTGAAGTTAATCTGAGCCAATTATTCTGTTTCTGTGTCAGAATTGCTTGCATGGTGCTTGTTCACAATTCAGCCAGTAACTAACTAGTAAGCAAAAGAGCTGCCTCTGTGTTAGTAAAATTTACAAACCTGTCCCTGTGACAGGTGTCTGGTCACACTTACAGGTAATCTAACCTAGACAACGTTTAAATATCCGACTATGCCACCCAGTTTTATTAAGAGACAGGGAACTCCTGAAATTTACCGATAATAGTGCACAGGTTTCTTTAAATTGGGCAGTGAGTAAACACACAATGAAAGACACAACAGTAATTTCAGGAAAAGAAACAGTAACTTCTGTTATCCAAGACAATATAAAGTACTGTACATTAAAAAGGTTAACATAAAAACAATCTAAAAAGGAAAGCACACAGTCCACAATCTAAAGTCCATTAAAAACATGAAGTGGAGCATACAACCATTAGTGGTGCAGAGTCCAGTTTGCGCACTAACAATTAATTGTCCAGCTGTCCATGGATGCACTCTGTTCACTGGACAGTTAAAACCCTGTCAGCATCTTTTCATCTTTCTTTTTTCCCACTCTGGGCTCCTTGTGTTGCTACAACCTAGGCACACCTCGCTTCTCGTCCACCAGCTTTGCTCAGTCCTTTCATGCGGCGTCCCTCTCTCGCTGGACCCACAACCGGTGTCTCCTTGTTGAGCTGTTTCTTCCTCCCTGGAGGTAAGTCTTGCTGTCCTTGTGCCTCACGTTGTACCCTAGTCTGCCTGCAAGCCCCTGTACTCTGTGTGAGTGTCTTGGCAGAGTTCCCAGTGGACCGTCCCTCACCCACTGCCTTCTCCTGCCCAGAAGCTTAAATCTTCTTCAGTCCCTGCCTAGATCAACAGGACCAAATTTCCTGGGCTTAACAAATAATGTAAACACAGGTTAACAAAAAGTATCGTTGCCAACTATCAATTAGTACACATATGTTGATTAGAAACCAATATACCCAGACATTTTAATTTCCAAGTCAGGTAAATGCAAACATTTTCCAAGGAAGGAGCAGTTCTGTTATCACAATTTTGTATTGTTTGTATGTTTAAGCAGTTAAAATTTCAAAGCGGTGACTCTTGTGCAAGACAACAAATACCAAATATCCTGTAGACAGCCATCACAATAATCAGTAACAAGGTTATCCAGAAAATCTGTCTTTCAATTTATCACCCCAGTCCCAGCAATGGTTGCCTATTGCCCCTTCATCTACTGGCCTTTAAAGTTAATATGTACATGTTCCTTTGCCTAAGAGAGAAAAGAAACCACCAAGTGTGCAAAAACTGTCCCCCTCTTACAGCCCTAATGCAACAACAGAGCATTTCATATGTCGACTAACGTTAGCAGCCGTAGCGCCCCTGAGGTTTATATGGTGGTAATAAATAATCCACAGCCATGTGTCATCTGGGTATCGTAACATCAAATAATATCTGTTAAACACGCAATTTAAAAACAATTACACATAATGCTACTCCATTGTTACTGCAGCAAACCACTAGTATTAATCTTGTGGCAATTGATGTAACATTAGCTAGCTTGCTGGATTTTAGACAAATGTAGATTTCCAAATAAGACCTGCCCCAAGTGCAGCACAAGCTGATTCTTCATGCTTTCATTTTTTTGTTCTTTGCTCCTAACTGGTGTTGACTTAAGGCCATCTCTCTGTTTGTTAATGGAAACTTACTGTGATTGTGAAAGACGTTAATCTGATGATTCAGGAAACAGCAGTAATTCCAATAGAGTCAAGCTGTGGACATCCAGAGCTCCGCTCCATTGAGGATGTTGTCGTTTATCTGCATTATACATCATTGATGTTACTCAAGAGAAGAATTGTGGGAGGAGTTATATGACTCAAGTCAAGTAAACCAAACAACAAAAACATACAATCCAATTGGCTGTCTAGCAGAGCTCTTGAACTGCCAACAGGCCTATCACTAACCGTTCTGCGCTGCCTGCCTGATTCGTGTGTGCATACTTATTGAAAGCCTACTTTAATTCACACTTTATGGTGTCACGCCCCAATATGTTTTACTTACGAGTAAGCAATTCATGGCATGTGTGATGTCATAATTGAGACGATTTGACACACTCTGTCCTTCCCTAATCCATGCTGCCTTCCCGATCCGCCCACGCACAGTGCATGATGTTCTGACTGGAAGGGCCTATGCAGCTTGACATGCGTCAACAGCTAATCCTGGCAATTTCAGGAGCAAACCCAAAAACAGATTTGTACAGTGCACCAATCCAGACTGCATTTTGTATTTAACTTATCCTGCAGTTAAACTAGAGTAGTGTTGCCTTATGGGTTTGGAAGTTCAAGGAATAATGTGCAAAATCTATAGTAGTTACCATCCAGACTTTACATGGTGTTCCTATATTATAATAATACTCAATGCAGTTTTTACAAATGGCAAAGGGCAATTATGCTCAAACGCACTAGGACTGATAATACAGCTCCAAATGCTGCTGTAACAATTGTGAAGAGAGCCTAGGAAGCATGCGAGATGCCTGCCATCTCTTCAGAAATTTATGAATTAATCACTAGAGGAGATCAGTTCTTCCCAGAAGCTACGGACTACACTAGGACTGTGCACTGTCTAATTTGTAAATATTTTACCTTAATTTGCTAGCTAGATAATCATAATTATAAATATTCCTACAGCCTTTATTTTGTAGGGTGGTAAAAAAAATAAAACAAATTTAAGAGATGAAAATCATATTACAAATTAATACTTTTTCAGTCACAATAGTGACCATATAGAAAAATGCTCTTGCATCTTAAAATTATTCAGAAAGTTGTCTTTAAGCAAAAACCCAGGTTTGATATTAAGATAGATACAACAACACAGAAAGCAGACACTTGTTTGATAATGGTCATTGTAATGTCAATATGTTAAGATTTTCATTATATAAAGTCAAGTCAAGTCAAGTCGGGGAGCATGCACTGGTACAGTGCGTTGCCGCACCCACTACACGACGAGACTCAGGATCCCGGTTTGCAACCTCCCCAGGCAGACGCACGGTCCAGTCCCACCCTCCGAAAATGACCTCTTCTATGCAGTGGTGTGTTAGGGAGGCAGCATAAAGAAGAGGGATGCCTCAGGCCTGGACAAACTGGTGAGGAAGGCAGACTCTATTGTAGGCACGGAGCTGGACAGTTTGACATCCGTGGCAGAGCGACTGGCGCTGAACAGGCTCCTGTCAATAATGGAAAATCCACTGCATCCACTGAACAGGATCATCTCCAGACAGAGGAGCAGCTTCAGTGACAGACTGCTGTCACTGTCCTGCTCCACTGACAGACTGAGGAGATCGTTCCTCTCCCACACTATGCAACTCTTCAATTCCACCCGGGGCAGTAAATGTTAATATTATACAAAATTATTGTCTGTCTGTTATACTTCTATTGTTATCACTCTTTAATTTAATATTGTTCTTTATCAGTATGCTGCTTCTGGAGTATTTGAATTTCCCCTTGGGATTAATAAAGTATCTATCTATCTATCTATCTGCTGTAGCCAGGTGTTACGTGGGTGACCCCTTGGCCTGGTCCAGCCACTTGTGTCCGCAACAATGATGATCTTAAGAGCCGGATCACCATCGGGGAAATGTGCCACATGGCTGTAGTGCCGTAACTGATGCTCCCTCACAATGCAGGTAATATGCCTCATTCGGGACTCCATGAGCAACCACTCATTCGACACAAAGTCAAACCAATGGTACCCAAAGATTTTCCAGAGAGACACAGTACCAAAGGAGTCCAGTCTTCATCTCAAGTCACTGGATAGCATCCATGTCTCGCACCCATATAGCAAGACAGGAAGCATCAGGACTCTAAAGACTTGGACCTTCATCCTTTTGCATAGATATCGGGAGCACCACACACCCCTTTCCAGCGACCTCATGACCCCCCATGCTCTCCCAATCCGTCTACTGACTTCACAGGAAGAGTCACCAGAGACATGAATGTCACTGCCAAGGTAAGTAAACCTCTCAACAAGGTCAACACTCTCTCCGCAAGCAGACACACTGCTGATGGCTTTTGATGCCCAAGAGGTCCTTAAAGGCCTGGATCTTGGTTTTTATCCAGGACACTCTCAAGCCCAGACACTCAGACTCCTCACTCAGTCTCTCGCAAGCCACAATCAGAGCCTCCATTGACTCAGCGAAGATCACAGCATCGTCAGCAAAGTCAAGATCTGTGAATCTTTCTTCACCAACAGATGCCCCACAGCCGCTGCACCCCACGAAATTGCCCAACACCCAGTCCTTACAAGCATTGAACAGAGTAGGAGCAAGAACACACCCCTGACGAACCCCAGAATCAACTGGGAAAAATGCAGAGGTCCTGCATCCACTCTGCACAGCACTCACAGCACCAGTGTATAGGCCGGCCATGATATCCAGCAACCTCGAGGGGATCCCGCGAACCCTCAGGATGTTCCACAGGGCAGCTCGAACAAATGAGTCAAACGCTTTAAGGTCAATATTTAAAAAATAAACTGAAGTAAATTCATTCAAACTATTGCTGTGAGATGCCTCATTCTGTATTGATCTAAGGCTGCAGACTGTCTATAGTTTTAAAATGGAAAAATGATTTGTCCTGTCATCTTGAATATGCAAAAGCAATTCTGGGGAAGAATTATTGGCTTAGCTCAGCTTACAATATTTAAAATGCTACTTTTAAAAATTGTATTCATTTTTAAATATTACAGATATGCACTATTTAATCAAGAAAATAAATTGACCACACAAGCCTCTGTACTGCAGTCAATAATGCTGCAGGCAATTTTACTGGTACTAAATAGTCTTCAAATGTGATTTTTCATGCATAGAGATAAAAAAAAGATGAGACACTTTTTAAAAGCTCTTTTTTTCTAATAAAACCTGTTGCTTTTTCAAAACAAATTAAATTAGGCTTACTGAGTAATGGAGAAATGAAAGAGATAACTGACTGAAAACTCACACAACGCTTTGATATGGTGATGATGGTATGGTGTGGTGTGGTGGTTAAGGCTTCTGCCTCGCTTCACCAGTTACAGGGTTTTCAGCTCAAATCCCACCCCGGCCACAACTCTCATCGTGTAGATTTTTTTCATGTTTCTTGGGTTTCCTTTCACATTTTAAAGACAAACACTTTACGTTAACTGACCATTGAAAACTGGACTTATTATTTGTGAGTACATCCCCTGATGAACTGACATCATGTACAGTATTCATCCCTGCCTTGCTCCTGATGCTTCCACTTTAAACTCTGCTACCCTGTAATCTATGGAGCATGTCTGGAAAAAAAATGTTGAATGACTGATGGTGAAGGAAAATCTTGCCTGTGGGTTTCCATCCTTCCACCCACACTGAGGTATGCACTCACTTGTGCCAGGGCAATTTGAAGTGACTGGTTAACCTGACATAGGGTGACGGCAGCAACCGAAAAACCCAGAGAAAACACAAAAAGGAATATAGAATATGTGCATACTAAATATAAATGACAAACCAAATTAAACATGCACTTTCTTATTTACTTAAGATTGAGCGAAACAATAAACAGATGTACTAAAGATGCAACCAAATAAAACAATAAATATAACATGATAATTTATCGTTATCTCAAAATAAACCAGTATGAATCATAGCAGGATTCAGAGTGATCAAAAACCCAATGGATTTACAGCTGTTTACAGTACAAAACTATGAAAACAACATAATAAATGTTTCATTCTGTATATATACTGGTCAAATAAACTTTATAACAAAAAGGCAACGGTAAAGCGGGGCAGATAAGCTTTTGAAATTGTTTATGAATACCCATTTTTAGGTAGACATAGAAAGCATGCTTTAAACTGGTGTCTCGGTTAGTTGTTTCTTCATTGATTATGGCAATTTAAAAATGTATGCTCAATGAGAATCCTGCACTAATATAAGAAAAATTAAGCACAGCCCTTTGTTACATTCAGTTTTGGAGGAATTTCATGAATCATGCTTTGATTTAATCCTTCTTTATAAGCTCATTATGTAGTACTGATTGTTCAGCAAAAGCCACACCCCTCTGTTTCCTGATTGGACAATAATGGCAGAAAGAAATGATTTTCCATGTCGTCATATTAGCAACTGTCAATGGAGACAGATTTGGGGGATTGTCTTTTGGAAATACAAGAGTATGGTTACAGCACAGGACTGTAGGCTGTTAAAATTAACCTAGAATGAGAAAACAACACTTTAAAAACACTATGGCTACACTAATACATGTAATGATGGAATTAATTAAATAAGAAAGAATTGTTCAAATACATTAACTCAGTTACAAACCTGATCCCAAAAATACTAAATGAAAGATATTAAACTTAGAAAAGGAGAAATTAATTCATTAATATTAAGTAAATAAAAATTAGGACCTGTTGTAATGGTGCCAGATTGTAAGTGCAAATTGCATTGTGTGTTTTTAGAATGAATAATTTATTTACTGTACAGAGATTTATATTTGTCTCAAAGTAATTTTGCAAAGCTGAATTTTGTTTTCATTCTTTCAATTCTTTGTTTACATGACACGGGAGACTAGTCACATTACTGTGATCGACACATTACTTACACCACAAATAGTGACAGTATAAAGACAGGGGTATTTCTCTGTTTTATTATTTATTGATTGGATAAACAAACTAGTGTTATAATGTGCTATTTTCTTAAATTTTTGTTGCATCCCTCAAGGTCTGAGTACATGTCATTCAATTAAATAGTGGTTTTGGACCCCAAGGATTTTGATTTTTACATTAATTTATTGCATTATGCAATACTTTCATTGTTTCATTTTATTAACATCTTATCACAACGCATTTTGTGTCTAGTAACGCATCGAATATTGTCATGATGATCTTTCCCAGAATCACCTGGGAGTATGCGACATGTGATGTCATTTGGAGTACAGCATAAAGATTGGCATTTTGTACACTGGAGTATCCAATATTAGAATACTCATGTTGGTTGGTGTTGAATTATTATGATTTATCTATTCCTGTCTATTAAATAATATTTTTCTGATTTTGTACTTGTCATTTTAAACTCAACAACTGGTTGGCTGTTTTTCCTACTTTCGACTCCTGCCTGTTTTCTTGACCATGTCTAATCTTCGAGTCCTTTTTCATCAAAATCTTTTACTTCCTCATCTTGAGTTAAGTACAGCAGGTAGGTCAAGTACTAGATATTGTTTTTGTTTAATAATCATACATTTATATTTAGCACATTTTCCCATGCCTTGATTTGTTCCTTGACTTTCAATTCTCAAGTTTGCCCTGGTGTCTTGTTTCTTCAGTCTTTGTGATTATGCTGGCTTTAACCCCTTTTTGTTCATCACTATGTTTAGCCACATGTTGTCATCTCTACTTATCTATTCCCTTCTCACAATAATACCTGGTGATACATGTCTCACTACAAGACCTAACTATAAGCTACAGTCAAAATACAACTGACACAGAAAGAAAAAAGAATAAACATAGGTGCTTAAGCAGAACTTAAAATCTAAATTCAATAAATGAGAGTCAAAGATTATTGCCAAAAATAATTCAAAACCCCAATAACTTCTTCAGAGTGACTCAAACAGACAAGTGCCAATAACTGTTTCAAAAATTACTTGAAAAGAAACCATAAAACTGAACCTAATAATAAAGACAAAAAACACAATTAGTTATACTAAGTAATACAAAAATGAAGAGCTGTGATGAACAGAAGTCTTTTATATTCCACCCAGGTGACAGTAGCCCTGAATTGCAACAACACCTACAGCAATTATATTTTAGACCCCATACTTACTCGCTCTGAACTAAATTGAAAATAATTTACAACAAAAGAATAGGAAGAGAGGTAAAACAAAAAAAAGGATGAAAGAGATAAAGCCACAAGGGAAACTTACCTTGGTGCTTTTTTCCTGTTTGTGATTGTGCTACGCACCAGATGACATGTGTCACTTCCCATGACCTCTCTTGCATTCAGCAGTAAATGTATCTATTTACAGACATCTCCCAAAAACCTTTTCAGGGACTGCTAAATAAAATGTATTTCTAATACTGCTTGTGTTGTTTACCCTTTAAACCCTGCCTTCCCCTATGTTTAACGCCGCAATGTTATAACAACAGATTGGTACTATAATCCAAGCTGTATCACTTTCAGTCTCTCAGTTTTCATCATTTTCACCCGTCCATTGTACAGACCTAATGCCAAAACTCCATCTTTGAGTGATATGTTTCAAAACACTTTTTAGTGCCAGAAGCAATGCATTAAAACACTTCACGTTTTCTCACTTCTGGTGTCAAGCATCCGAACTCCCTCAGGTTTTAAAACTGTGTTTTAAAAAGATATCTAAGTCCTTGCCTGTCTAACTAGTTTAATAAAGCATAAAGAAATACAAAATCATAAAAGTGTAAGTCTGGCACTGAAGAAAATAAAAATGACAAGATGGCAGATGAGTCTGAGAAGATTACTATCAATTACAGTATTCCCAGTGCTCAGACAGCACAAGGGAATAAAACAATCAAATTCGTTATTAGTCAATAAGTCAAAACCATAAAACTCCAGATCCAGAATTGTCTGCTGTTATTTTTGTGTAAAGTAGTAGAATGTACAGCTGACCTATATTTCTTCATTGAAAAGAAGGTAAATATTTACTGCTGCATTCGACCACTGCATATCAGAACAATCTAGTTAAGTCCAGAATTTTTATTATTGTTTGTGATCACTTAGTAAACTGATTATTTAGCAAGGAGAAACTATGTGAATGTGTCTTTCAGTGTATTAATTCATAAAAAAAAGTTATTTGTGACTGTTGGTCTAAACAGGTATAAGGTTGTACATAACACAGCCAGCATTGCATTTTCACTTCTGCCTTGAGGTTGTATGGTAATAATTGCTTTCTCACTATAATGTAAAGCATCATTATGACTAATATGAGTAGTAGTATCAGTTCAATAATATGCATTGAACCAGTGTCCCAACCTTAAGTTAGTCCATGTTCTTAATATATGTCATGGTTTCCAGAGGTTTTACGATGTCTTGCAAAGCTAATAAGGTAGCACATACTTGCAGTGTGTCGAGTCCTGCGCCTGAATGTTATCCATATGAAGTTTGGCCACTTTCCCCACATGTGTATGAGCTTTCAATTCTGGTACTACTGCTCTTCCTCCTGCATCACCAAAAATGTGCTAGTTAAGTTGACTGACAATTCTAAATTAACCCCAATGTCAATGTGTGTGAGTGGACCTTGTGATGGAGTATTTTGTGTCAATTGCTGTTGGAATTGGCTCTAAGCTCCTGTAAATCTTTTAAGAAGCTTTGAAAATTACATGACATACTTACAGTACGTTGTGTACTGAGATAGATAGATAGATAGATAGATAGATAGATAGATAGATAGATAGATAGATAGATAGATAGATAGATCGATCACAGGAGCACTCGTTCGCTCCCACAACAAACAATGATGCAAAGAAAACCAAAATATCTAGCAAGAAAAGAAGCACATGAAATGCAAATATATATCTTCCTGAACCAAATCTTTCCTCTGTTTCACCTCCAGTTCCTTCTCCGACTCTGCCCTCTTCCTTCTCACCTTACTCACTAATGTCCATGTTTCCATGACACAGGTTTGAACCTCCTTCCAAAACCACTTCTGGGTGAGCCTTACTGCCACCTCCAGGGTAAGGGCAGCTCCATATCTAAGAGCATCTGAGTTCCTCATAGCCCTGAGGGACAGTGAGGTCAACAATGAGTCTCTCTTGGGACAGGATGACCTCTGGCAGATATGTTGCCACTTCTGGAATTTACCCTCGCTAACAAATATAAAGTATCTTCGTTGGTACACTGGAGCTTGAGTACCTCAAAAAATTTAAAACAGAAATGTCACATATACTATATATATATTCATCATGTTCTAATATTATGTGACTTCTAAAAATGCTTGGTTGTTTTCCAGGCGAAAAAGTCTTCCAGCTGTGGAAATGGATGTATGCTGTCTAGCTAACACATATTTTAATTGGATGCTTTAAATTGATTTTGAATTTTCAGTTACATTCTCATATTTGAAGATAAGAAAATAAGATACAATTACATTTTAAATGTACAGTCTACTAATTACATATACCACTTCCTTCCCCACTAAATAAAAAAAGGAAAGCCAGAGAAAGACAAACATATTCAGTCAAAGATGTTAAGATAGCAATTGAGTATGGTCAATGATGGATTTAATGAAAGTTAGCTAAGGATGGTGCTGGGTAAGTGCTACCATATACTGAAAAGCATCGTACGTCATTCCTTATTGAGAATATGTAATCTTTTGAATTTTTAGTAATGAAAAACAAAGCACTCACCATGCACTCCTTCAACAGAGAAGAATAAGATGACAATCAGGTAATTTAGTTTGACATATCACAATGCAGTATTCACACAGTAAAACAAAGCTGCTCACTCAAATGTTACCAGAAAAGGTTATTAAAGGGGGACTGCACATTTCCAATGCAGCAGGTTCTGACGATGTCAGCTTTAAGGTGCCCCAGATATGTGCAAATCACTTGGTGTTGTTCTTCAGCAAATATTCAATCTGAGTCTTACTGTATCATGGAATAGATTCCACTGTTATAGAAAGTCTGCTTCCATAGAAATGTTATTCCTGTAAACAGAATGACGGTATAGTCTTATCTACGGAGCTTTACCATTTCACCACTAATGCCAGGTGAAAACCGACAGTCTCCATCCAACTTGACAGAGCCTGAGGAGATCTGTAGAGAAGAATGGCAGAAAATCTCCAAACCCAGATATGTGAAGCGTGTCATGTCAAACCCGAGAAGACTCCAGGCTATAATCACTGCCAAAGGGGATTCAATTAAGTTACTGAGTAAAAGGTCTGAATGCTTTCATCAATGTGATATTTCAGCTTTTCGTTTATGATGAATTCACAAAAATTTCAAAATCATATTTTTGCTTTGTCATTGTAAGATATTGAGTGTTGCTTGATGCGGGTAAAAATGAATGTAAAAAATTTTTGTACAAAGCTGCAATATAACAAAATGCAAAAAAAGTGAAGGGGTCTGAATGTACTTTCTGAATGTACTATAGTTTTTTTAATGTGTCTCTTTTAAATTTTGAACAATTATGTTTAATGTACAAACAGTACTATAGTTTGATATGGAATAAATATAACCTATAATGTCCATATTTTACAACTTACATATTAGTTAGTACCCAAAAGAAGAGGAAAATAACTTGCAATTTTCAGTTAAAATACAAATATAGATTGTACTAATTACTAAATACATAACTGGTAAATATAAAATGTGTATTTGTTAAAACACACAAAGAACAAGGTAGAAGCTGACTAGATATAAATTGAAACCAACAATATTTGTCCATTAAATTAACGCTTTCAGGGCTGAATATTCTTTCCTAAAAACACAGTTTTCTGAAAAGCACACAAAGCAATGATTTCACACAGAAATTAACATAAAACATCTGTTGCTGTGTGCTGTTGCCACCGGTCTGCCAGGAATGTGCGGCAGGCTGACTGCCAGGCTGTCTTCACATGGCAGGGGCCTTGGGCAGCACCAGCAGCAGTTGCAGTCACAGTGCATCTCAATCTGGTTTGTACTTCTTGTCATTGTTAGTGGCGGTCCTCCCAGGCGAATGTTGCCATAAGTGTGTCAGCTACATGAACCTGTTCAGCACCAATATCAGCTGGGGATCAATCATCTGGGGACTGATCAACTGATGCTGGTACCTCACATTCATTTTCGATCACTTCTATCAAAATTGTCCTAC
Source organism: Polypterus senegalus (assembly GCF_016835505.1). NCBI lineage: Eukaryota > Metazoa > Chordata > Cladistia > Polypteriformes > Polypteridae > Polypterus > Polypterus senegalus. Next base: position 66,965,560 of record NC_053157.1, on the reverse strand, counting down.
AAGTCAGAGTTCAATTCACCGATGATATGCAAAACACCGTCCACAGAGTATTTTGCTTTACGCATTTGCTTTAAACTCTTGCCAGATGTCGATGCCAACTTTGCCGTTGTTTTCTCCTTGCAACTCAAACGATCGCAGGGCATCTCGGTCAATAAAGCTAAATTTCCTTCTAAGTAAGAGAGTCCAACTAAAACTTAATGGTGGGTTTTGTCACTGTTTACAGTTGATTACCACCATCAAACCCCTCCCTGCTCCCTTTTAATAAAAGTCAACATATGACCTGAAAGAGTGAATTGATGAACTTTGGCCAGTTGACAATGCAGGAGGTTAAAACTGTAAAAGAGAAAGTCAAAAAAATAAATGTGACAGTCTCTGAGACTTTGATCCACTGACAACCTACCCTCCTCGGTTTCCTATAGTGGAGTCTGTGCTGGCCATACAATCTGATGAGAGAATCTTTCAATCCACTGATTCCATGCTTCTTCATCCAAGATGACTTTTCCATGTGCAGGAGAGCAGCCTGCCAGTACAGCAGTGGCACCAAGTGCCACATCCAGACACTAAGTGAAACAGAACAGTGGATGGTTTGTAATGGATGATAAATATAGTATTACTTTTATTTCTGTACTAACAACTAACTAACAAATATACTATGTACAGCTAATCAGCAGCTCTAGTCAGGGTATGGTAGGCTATAGTAGTCAGTCTTCAGCCTGGTTAGACTGAAGGTGTATTTTTTATGTTAGCAGGCAGAGGATTCCACAGCTTCGGGGCCCTGTAACTGAAGGCTCATCCTCCCAATGTTATTTTATTAATCCTTGGAATCTTAAGAATGTCAGCATCTGGAGATCTCAGCGTACATTTTTTGTTGGTTTGTAAGTAATGATAGGTTCAGATAAGTAAGCAGGGTCTTTTGAAAGCAGTCTTAAGCTTAACTGAAAGCCAGTGCAAGGACTTAACAACTGGAGTTACGAGTTCATATTTTTTCATGTGTGTAGAGAAGAGCCAAGCAAAATGACACCTTTTATTGGCTAATAATAATAATAATTCTTGCAGTAGCATTTTAAATTAACTGAAAGCTGTATAAAAAAACACCAACCAGTGAAAAATGCATTCCAGAAGTAAATCTTCCTAGAAATAAATGCATGAATTAATTTCTCAGTATATGACATATTTAAAAACCTCTTAATCTTCCAACATTTTTAAGATGGGAAGAACATGTTGTAATGTGTGTTATAAGTGGCAGGCTGGTGTAAAAAATAATACCTAAATTACATGGTGATTCAGTAAAAAATTACAATATGTAGACGTCAAACATTTAAATTGAAGCACACATTTAAAATATCTGATGTAACTATTCTTGGTTATTATGTACTTCTACCTCCTGAAGTAAATCATAACATTATTTATGAACACCCCAAATTAGGGTATTTTACAGTAATCCAGACTTTTTTGTTAATCTTCTGTCAGGCATGGATGAAAAAGGGAAAACCAAAGAAATGGGAAACACATGTAATTATACCATTATAAAAAAGGGGGATTCCATAAACTGTGATAACTATAGAGCAATATGTCTTAATACTACTGATGACAAATATACTCAATGAAAATTGAAAAGAGGAGGAGGAGGTTGGGAGCATGTGCTAATACAGCACGTTGCCGCACCCACCACACGACGAACCTCCCAGAATGGGACCCAAGTGCAGTGGCTGACACCTCAGCACCACACTGGAACAGTGTGAGATGTTTTTTACAGTGGCTGGAGTGCCAATCCTACCACCAACGTTAGAGGACCTGCTTGCAGGGCTGGATGCAGATTAATGTCGTACCCAAGATGAAGCAATTGCAGATTAAGGGCCTTGCTCATGGGCTCAATGGAGTAGAGTCACTTCTGGCGTTTACGGGATTCAAACTGGCAACTTTTCAATTGCTGGCACAGATCCCCAGAAGGTTGAAAACCGCAATAAAGAATAAATTACAAGAATAGCAAGCAGTGTACAGACTAGGAAGACAAGCACACTATAAGAACAATAATTACGAAAAGATACAATAAAAATAAAGAAGTCCATCCATCCATCCATCCTCTTCCGCTTATCCGAGGTCGGGTTGCGGGGGCAGCAGCTTGAGCAGAGATGCCCAGACTTCCCTCTCCCCGGCCACTTCTTCCAGCTCTTCCGAGAGAATCCCAAGACGTTCCTAGGCCAACCGGGAGACATAGTCCCTCCAGCGTGTCCTGGGTCTTCCCCGGGGCCTCCTCCCGGTTGGACGTGCCCGGAACACCTCACCAGGGAGGCGTCCAGGAGGCATCCTGATCAGATGCCCGAGCCACCTCATCTGACTCCTCTCGATGCGGAGGAGCAGTGGCTCTACTCTGAGCCCCTCCCGGATGACTGAGCTTCTCACCCTATCTTTAAGGGAAAGCCCAGACACCCTGCGGAGGAAACTCATTTTAGCCGCTTGTATTCGCAATCTCGTTCTTTCAGTCACTACCCATAGCTCATGACCATAGGTGAGGGTAGGAGCGTAGATCAACTGGTAAATTGAGAGCTTTGCATTACGGCTCAGCTCCTTTTTCACCACGACAGACCGATGCAGAGCCCGCATCACTGCGGATGCTGCACCGATCCGCCTGTCAATCTCACGCTCCATTCTTCCCTCACTCGTGAACAAGACCCTGAGATACTTGAACTCCTCCACTTGGGGCAGGATCTCTCCCCCAACCCTGAGAGGGCACTCCACCCTTTTCCGGCTGAGGACCATGCTCTCGGATTTGGAGGTGCTGATTCTCATCCCAGCCGCCCCACACTCAGCTGCGAACCGTTCCAGAGAGAGCTGAAGATCACGGCCTGATGAAGCAAACAGGACAACATCATCTGCAAAAAGCAGTGACCCAATCCTGAGTCCACCAAACCGGACCCCTTCAACACCCTGGCTGCGCCTAGAAATTCTGTCCATAAAAGTTATGAACAGAATCGGTGACAAAGGACAAAATAAAGAAGTATATCTGGCAATTCTTGATTTAAAAGAAGTATTTGATGCAGCCTCACAAAGGTATATACAATATGATGGATGTGCAGTGTCTCCCAATGGTTCTCCTGTGATCATTTTACAGGGCAAAGCCAGTGACTGGCCACAGCAAATGACACCTCCTGGAGAAGGACAACCCTCACGGGATTGAACGCTGCGCCCCACTGTGCTCAGCTGAGGGTGGGGAACTGTGATGGACCACCGGCAGCTCAATCCGGCTGACACACCCAGGATGCTAGATGGCGACTTCCCTGCAGCTTAGAGGTGCCCTGGATTCCCAAGAAAAATGTAATTCTCGATCTGACCTGGAAGTGCTGACAAGTCACGTGAACAGAAGAGGAGAAGCACTTCTGGGTCAAGGACTATATAAAGGACTAGTGGAGACCCAGCAAGTGAGCCAGAGTTGGGAGGGAGTGTGACAGAGCTGCTGGGAGGAGAGGAGGTAAAGAATTGTGATTATTGTAGTGATTAATTATTTCTTAATTTGTGTATGGTGGCTGTAGTGCTTCTATTTAATGTGCAACAATGACCCCATTTTGATTTTCTCACTACCGTTTTCTTTGATCCCATTCAGTGCCTTCAGCTGTCAGTTTATTTCACTTCTTTTGGGAAAACCATTAAAATAATATCCTTCACTCTGAATTCCTTGACAAAACCACTTTAACCACTGCTCCTCATGTATCAGCAGAGTGAGACGTCTTCCTCATGGAATTGTTTGCCAAATGTCTTAAAGACTTCTCAGTCACTGGGATTTTGTCTTCAAGTCATGGAGTTGCCATTATCAGACACTTTTTATAGGTGAACTAAAGAGGGAATGTTACTTGCAAAAAAAACCTGCTTGGGTGTAAAACCAACTGCATTTAATATAATTTGCATCCTTTATTTATTCAATCTTTCTTTATTTTGTAAGTTATTTGAAATGACTTTATATGATGATCAAGAGATACGTGTTATTCGTGGTTCAAGCTTCTCCCATGCAGAGACCTTTGTATTATTCCCATTATGCTCACCATCAGTGATGAGTTTGCACATTCTCGCTTTTCTAAGTGAACAAATCTAAGTAGATGTGTAGAGCATCTTGTTGAATGCACTATAGCTGCTTACAGCCTGTATAAATTAAAACAATAAATACAGTACATAATTAGTCCTTACCTTTTCCTCCTCCCTACATGTTCATGTTTTTTCAAGAAAATACATTATTTTCACTCTGCTGTTCATACTCCCACGTGGATATAAATCATATTGTAGTGCTATGTGGTGTTCGCTATCCTTAGAAGGACAGCTTGCTTTAGCCACATTAGAATAGAAATTGTGTGACTGGGTCAGATTAGCCATTTGTATGTGCTCTCCTGCAGCTGGGATTAAAGCTGCTCATTTGAGTATTGAATGCCAGTTTATATTGTTGCTAACTCAGTACTGAAATCATCCCCGGCTGATGCAAGAGTCAACGGCACTACAATATTGCCATTCTGCAACACAACAAGAAGCATCAAGCAGATTAAGTCTGTCTCCTCTACAAACAAATGTTTTAAGGCAGGGGTTTTTTTTTTTTTTTATTTATTTATTTATTTATTAATTTTATTACAATCAATACATAGCAATCAAGTTTTAACAAAAAAAAAGAATTATGCTAAGAACAGATCGATCCCCACCCTTGAGAGAGAGAGCAAGCCAAACGGTGTAAAATTTAAGGCTTTTAAAAATACCTAAATCAACAAATTCTATGTGCTTTATGAAATCATTTCAAAATATTACTGATTAGATCCTAGGCAGGGGTTTTTAACCTGAGGTCTGTAGACCCCTAGGGGGTCCATGGAAGGGTTTCAGGGGTCTGTGAGGTTCACATAAAAATAACATTTATATTCACTATACAGCCCGGTGAACTTTCTTACATGATTTTTCTCACACGTTTCGTGTCTTGCTGTAAGTATTTATCTCACCTAAGCCTAATGCATGAGTTACATACTAGTGAGAAAAATAACTCATAACAAAAATAATGGCAAGAAAAATGTTGCGTGAGAAAAATCACTACAGTAATCCCTCGCTATATCGCGCTTTGACTTTCGCGGTTTCGCTCCATCGCGGATTTTATATGAAAGCATAACTAAATATATAACGCAAATTTTTCGCTGCTTCGCGGGTTCTGCGGACAATGTGTTTTTTTACTTCCTGTACATGCTTCCTCAGTTGGTTTGCCCAGTTGATTTCATACAAGGGACGCTATTGGCGGATGACTGAGAAGCTAACCAATCAAAGCACGCAGTTAAGTTCCTGCCTGCTGAATGCAGTGTTAACCAGGAAGTCTCGTCTCGCTCATTTAGCATCAACGTGTTTCGCTGTGTAAAGAGTTGTGCTCTTTTGTGTTTATCTTTGTGCATAGTCAAGCCCTTCATTATGGCTCCAAAACAATCTGCTACTGCTTCAGGGGCCGTGCCCAAGCGCAAACGGAAGATGTTAATGATTGCCGAAAAGGTAAACGTTTTGGATTTGTTGAAGGCTACGATTCTTTTTATTTAAAAAGTAGGAAAGAAATATAAGATCTACGGCTGCAGTGTCCTTTTAACCAGGTTGCAAAACGAGTTGTAAGTGGATGTAATAAGGCAGTAGTCCGGATGGAATCTGCTTTAGGGATTTGCATTGAAGACTGCCAGAAGAACAACGGCAGTGCTACACAATCTCCTGAAGTGGCTCCTTTAAGGGCTGTAACGCTCTCCTTTGTTATGCAGTAAAATAAAACTCATTGTTATCAGACAAGTCATCGTGTCATTGTTGGTGAGTAACCATAATTAATTTTCTACTTACAGTACTTAGTACATGTATGTGCGTTTACTGTCACTGTACACACATTTACTGTATACTATTTTTCTTGTATTGTACGTATTTATTGCTGGTGGCATGTCTATCGTAATGGCTGTAACATGTGCTATCGGAGACACTCAATATCTTTAAAATAATATTTAGGTTTTACTGTATATAAACAGTGTGTTTATATACATAATTTCAATGAATCTTACCTAATATCTAAGAGAATACAAAGGGATTATACTGTATAACTCTGCGGGGAATATTTATAAACAGTGTGGGAGAGTTTATAAGGGCTTAAAATATATAAAATAACCATAGAAACATATGGTTTCTACTTCGCGGATTTTCACCTATCGCGGGGGGGTCTGGAACGCAACCCCTGCGATCGAGGAGGGATTACTGTACTACCTTATTGAAGACCACTCCAAAGTTTCATATTCGTATTCAAGGCAAACAAGAACAATCTTCTCATTGAAATAAAGTAGATAATGAGAAAGTAGATGTAGTAGTAGTAGTAGTAATGGTAGTAGAAAAAGTAGTAGTAGTAGATCGTTTTAATTTGCACAAGAGGCTTGTCTCTCTATTATAAAAGGAAATTTTGTGATGAGACTTGCTCGGAGATGATTTCAACTCCCATGAGACGAGACTTTTTGCCAGGAGATTTTGACAAGTCCCACCCTCCTCTCAAACATTTACAACCATGCCCTCAGTCAACTCACTTCCCATTCGTGTGAATGCTATTGTTAGACACAGTTCCTGCACTCTCAGCTCCAAGCAGGGTCAGAAATAAAAGACAGAGATTAGAAGACAAAATAGAATGTGCGATACACATGCAGAGCAGGTTAGAGATTATGAAAGTACTAAAATTCGAAAGTCTCAAAAAACTGATAGTAAAGGTCGCATTGTCACTAACAAATGGAAATTATTACTCAGTGAAATAACGGAACAGCGAAAAGAGATCGAATATATGGACATAGGTGATATGACAAAAGTAGGCAGATATTGTTCTGCTTTAAACTTTAAGTCGGAGACTTGTAGATCATCTAATTCGTGTTGCCATCAGGGAAAAGTAGTGTTTCTTCCGTGAGAATTAAAAGATTTGTTGTTTGGTGAAAATGAAATCCACATACGCAAGCGGCAGAGACGAGAAGTGGCTGGCGCCTAGTGCCTGCTCGGGGGTTGGCGAGCAAAGCAAGCAGGGGGCAGAGCCCCCTAGTATTTCATAATTATAATAAGTGGCCATTACTTTTTGCATAAAAAAGGAGTGTTTTTAGATTGTTTACTTTAAAGTTTAATAATACTTTGTGTATGTCATATTTGTATGAGACAATCAATAAATAAAGTACATTATATTCATTGCATGCAAAGTTGTTGATGTGAATATTTCTGGGGAAGGGGGTCCAATGCTTTCATCAGATTTTGAAAGGGGTCCATGACTCCAAATGGGTTAAGAATCACTGTTTTAGCGTGCTACGCCTGGTGTAGTTTATTACATTTCTGTGCCTTTTGTACAATTTTTTGGAATTCTATCTAAACTGGGGTTTTGGAACTCAAGGAATTCAATTACTTTATCCTTACTCCTAAATTTTTTTATCATCTTCCCACAACACAACTTTGGATTTTTGCAGATGCCACCATTTTGTGAGTTTCACATCAGGCTTTACCTAGATAATTTTCCCAGGATTCCACAGGAATGTGTGGCATGTGATATCATTAGTGCGACCAGATAAAGGGTCATCAGATGCATTTTTTCATTTTCCAAATTTGAATTGATTTAACATATGGTATGCAGTTCTGTACATACTGTAAATTCCCTTAAAGATTTTCTGACTCTTTTTCTGGCTGAGAATTTCTGATTTGTTTTTGTGGTACCATCATATTGTACTTGCAATTTAAAATTACAAAATATTTCTGAAATTGAAGAAATTGACCGCAAGTTAATAACAAGCTCTAGATTCTACAAAAAGTTCCTGCAAAGCAGCTAATTTGATTGAGCTTTAAAAAAAAATCCAAATGTTTTTGATGTTGTAATCAAATTTAGTCTTCCTAATTCATTCTTTCCTTTGAGAGTTAATGACTGATCATCGTCCTCGTAATAGACATGAATTAATGTATCTCGCAGGATTGAAGCTTATGACTGAAGAGCCAATCAATTGTATGAAGAGAAGTGTGGAGACAATGCTTGTTAGTAACAAGGCTCTCAATGGACTAACAATTAGATTAATTTTCAAAAACCCACATTAACATTCACTTGATGAAACTGGAATACAACTAAGAGCTGATAACTTTTTCTATAGATGTCCCTAATTTCTTTTTCACCAAAGGTCAAATGATCTTATGTATGTTGTGGCAGATGACCGGGGACCTTGCCCCACCGTGACGCCTGGAGAAGGGAAGGATCGGGAGAGGGGCAATATCTTCTCCGGGGTGCAAGAGGGCAGCCCCCCTGGATCACATCAGGGTCACGGATGGAGAGCTTGGAAGCTCAACCCTGTTGGGGTCCGTGGCCACCACCAGGGGGCACCTGGACCATCTCAGAGCCCCGGATGGCAGCACTTCCTCAATACCAGGAAGTGCTGCCGGAAGAGGAACAGGCCACACCTGGAGTGTTTCCGGGTGTCCATGCAGCACTTCCGCCACACCAGGAAGTGCTGCAAGAAGATCATCTATCTGCTCCCTTTTTTGCAAGTAGATGAGACAACTGACATTTCATCTCATGTACAACTGTCTGTCATAGTTCGATATGCGGATACTGCAGGTCAAATTGAGAAGCTATTTGTTGGATTTTTTTGATGTTTCAGGGGGGCGAGATGCCCAGTCTATCTTTGATGTTTTAAATGGAAACATGCAGGGCTACAATTACAGTACAAAGAGAAACTTGTGGCTCAAACCTATGATGGGGCTGCTGTCATAGTTTCCTCTCTGATGGACTTCAGGCTAAAGTTAAAGCCCCCAGTGCAATGTTTATACACTTCTATGCACAACGACTGAATCTGTGTGTTGTCTCCGGGGCAAAATACTTGTCTGAATCCAGAATGTTTGGCACATTTCTTCAAAATCTACCAACACAGTGTCTTTTATGGAGTATGCAGGGTGTTCAAGGACACCCTGAACACCTCCAACTCCGTGGAACTTTACATCATGAATAGTGAGTACTGTGGCAAACAACTATGATAGGCTCCTGCAGACTTTTGAAAAAAAAAAATTATCGATAATGAGACCATAGTAGATAAAGACAAACTCAATAGGTTTGTCCTCAATAAGGCTACTTATGGAGTTTTTTTTTCATGCTGAACACATATGTACAAATCTTCTCAGAAACTGATGTGGTCTTTGACAGTGTGCAGCAGAAAGCTATGAATATTATTTACTGCAAACAAAGATTCAGAATCTCCTTGTTTTTGCAAAGGAAGAGAGGTCAGAGGAGGCTTTCAAAGCTGTTTATGCAACAGCATCATTTCTCATGTCATACACCCAAAATAAGCCTTGGCAAAAGCATCTGTGTCTGCCACAATTGCAGGATCCTGAGGAGCATTACAGAAATCTGTACATGTGCCATCCTAGACAATCTTATGGAACACATTTCTCAGCGCTTTTCCAATGTGGAAAATATGCACTTCCTAGAACTAATCAATCCAGATAAATCTGATGATGTGAGACAGGTCTTTTCTGAGGAGGCATTCAAAGTGTCCTGAAAAGTTATGGCCATTTCTTTTATGCATGGGGACTGAGATATGAACTCCAAGTCCTATATTCAAATCATGACTTGCAGGGCAATAGGGGTACGTTGTGTGATTTCTTGGTGTTTTTGAAAGACATGGAGTTGGATAGTGCAATGCCTCAGCTATACAAGCTATTGTTGTTAGTGGCAACAATTGAAGCTACATCGGCAGGTGCAGAGAGGAGCTTCTCCTGCTTAAAATGAGTCAAGTTGAACAGCCGCAACACAATGGGCCAAAACCGTTTAAGCAACCTTGCTCTGCTGGCCATTGAACGAAAACTCGTCAAGCTTCTGAAAAAGATTCCCAGTTGGTATGACAGTGTCAAAAGAAAGAAAGGAGGGCAAAAATAACATGTAATAACTGACCAATTTTATGATGTAGTCCTGAAATGTGCTTTCCCTGTTTGAAAGACCACCAGCCACCACTGCACTAGATGTGTATGTATTTATGTAATTTGCAAATAATAATATTGTTTATTTTTGATATTTTTTATTTATTCATCCCTGTAAATACAGCATCATCCCTACTGTACCAGAATGCAGCTTTAGGTCAAGTTATTTGCTAACAGTCTTGCTTCCACTTCTACCCCATCCTGCACTCATCTCTGCAGCTGCATGCCTACTTACATAAACCTCAGTCACAGTGGCTCATTTCTCCTTTTCCTTGAAATCGAAGAAGGTAAGTGACATGATGTTCATGTCCATAAAAGTAGGAAAATTCAAGCAAGTCAGTGGCACTTTATGCTACAGTGACTAAACATGTAGTCAGCATTTCTGTTACAGCTAAAAACAACCTCATGGCTGCATTATCTAAAGATTATAATGGCTCCGTATTTCTGACACTGTAATTTATCTGCAAAGGGCCACAGGAATGTATCTATCATGACTGGATGCAGTTAACAATTTTAGTGTGAAATTTCAGCAGATTTGAAATCTCCTTCCATTACATGATGCAAAAATTTTATGATTAAGTAATATGAATTACAATTAGCTACAGGTCATCCACATCCAACAACTAACATTAGCACTTGGATCTTAGCAGCACTTGAGTTGGAACCTGTTGTCTATGAAAGCAATTTCGTGATATTGTAAAATGATACTAAAAATATGCTTCATGTACATTACAAGTGCATGTAAATTAACTGCATTCCATTATTGCTGTTGTTTTTGAATATGACTCACTTTTCCAAAACTATGTAATCAGCAAAACTGGGATAACAAACTGTTTGTTGAACAGGCCATAACATTTAAAACTGCTCCCAGTTGTATCACCAAATACAACTAAATGTTACGATGTGAATATTTTCTTTCTTGTTCTATTTTCCTTTCTTCCAGATTTGTAAAAGCAGAAATTCTGTAAAAATGTGTAAGTTATTGTGTGGATTGTTAGTTTATCCATTATCTGAACCTTCACCAACCATCTGGTGTAAGGTAGAAACCATTCCTAGAGAGAGGGTGCCACTCTATTGCAGGGTATACTCACACAAACACACACACACACTCCAAATCATGCATCATATTCAGAGCTGCTATTCACCTTAACATGCAGCTTTTTGAGATATTTAAGGGAAACCAGCTTGGAACCAAACAGTAAGGAGAAATGGAATATGTGCAAAGTTCACACACACCATTCTGGAGCTGTGAGGCAGCAAACTCTAACCACTGTGCCAGCTTGCCAGTCTTCTATATTTTCACAGATTGCAATTTTTTTTTGACTAAATAATTAAAACAATACTAAAGTAAAGCAGAAGACTGCATTGGCCAAATTTAGAGCCTCTGTGTAATGATATAAGACAACAAAAATACTACCTGGAAAGCACTTTATGATCTTTATATCATGGCTCACATTTTCAAATGTTGGTTAGGCCATGGTTAGAATCAAATTTAAAAAAAATCAATGAAAGAAATCCTATTAGTGGAAAAATTAAATCAGACAGCTCATGTTTCTTCTCAGCTAGCCAGGGAACATTCAAGGCAGACAGATATGTGTTTGTTATTTCTACCCTGTGTTAACTTCTCCTCTGTTAATTTTTTCCTACATATTGCTTTAACATGCTTTTAAGAGATAATTTAATCAAACTAGTTTTATGTGTACCATATTACTATTTCTTCAGAATGTTCATCTATGCAAAAATATATGATTGAAAGATATAAAAAGTATCATTCTGTAAGTGAGACAATGTCAAAAATATATGTAGTCATTAAAACAGACAGGCTTTTTGATTAATTCGGATCTGAATATAAAGTGAGTGTTATGGCTGTATTTTCTGAGGCAATGTATTCCATTTCATTTTAAGCTATGTCTCTATTATACAAAGCCATGAGCAATACTGAAATATAGTAGTTTCTATTCTGTAGAATACATCCATCATGAATTATAAATAATAATTTTGAATGTTTCATTGTTGAAATGAATTCTTCTTCTTTCAAGGACATATATTACTTCATTCAAACTCTTCTGGGAAATTTGGTCTTTTTAAATTTTTTTGCAGCTCCCCGACATCTTTTACCACATAATGACATTCGTTTTGGTGATTTTCTTGACCCAAGAAATCCATTTTTTTCTATATTTTTTTCATTATGTGTATACTTTTTGATTTCATAATGTATTTGAACCATTTCTGCTACCAAATGATGGCCATCATTAGGACCGCGCCCATGTTGTTAGGGACATATTCTCAGAGGTCATGGTAGCAGGATAAAAACTCTTCATTTATTAACTTTCTTAACCAAGTTCACAAATTCCTAAAATCTTTATTTTGAAAAACTTTTTTGTTTGCCTGATTTGCCCTCGGTTTCAGCCTTTTAGTTTTGGATGCCGTGCTGTTGATCTCCTGGTATTCAACGCTGTTCTGCCCTTTAGCTGCGTCTTTTCTTCCATTTCTTTAATAAAAATTAAAATACTTCCAGCAAAGCATGACATCTCACACTGGGTTGAATAGTATGCACACATCACCCTACACTGGACACTTGTGTACATATTTTAGTATTCAGGCTGTTTCCCTCTTGTTTCTGTTCTAGCCGATCGCTACTGTAACTCACCCACAATCCAAATGAGGATTATCACGTTCATAAAACAAATGTACAGTATACATGTCCTTTTTCAGTAGAATATCATGTTTTGGTTTATTATTCTACATTTCCATTTGATAAGGAATTACCTTCTTTATATTCAATTCAATTCTTTTGATTTGTTTGCATTGTGAATGGTCAGCTACCGTATGCTAGCTGCTTCTGCTTCTGTTCACACTCATTCGTATTTGAATACCACAATGTTTCGGGGTACTGAGGATTCCTCCAAGTATAAAAATTTATTTGAAGAAGCCGAAAGAATAAAAAGAATGCATGCCCAATAAAAAGAAGTTCAATACTGTAATATTTTCACATATATTTTTGTGTCTGTAGCAGTCTGTTGATGAAGCTTATTTTTAGTTTTGATTTGTTTTTTAAAAAGTTTTTATGTTTCCCCATTTTGTTTTCATTGTTTTCATGACTCTTTTTGGATGTGTTACATGATAGCGGTCTTCATGTTTCTGATGTCAAGGATGCAATGATATAAATATCGGTGCATTTTCAGTATGTGCTATCCCTTGGTGGATAAAACCTTTTTTGTACAGTATGTTTAAAATAGAAGAAGGTACCTAGTGCTAGGTTTGGTTTTGACGTTACTTTGACTTTTGACCTTCACTTTCCATCTCGCCCTTTCGTTCTTTGTTGCCAGTTTCTATCGATCTCCGTGTTCTGACCTTTTGCCTGTCCGGACTTCATTATTACTCATTTTCTATCTCCCATTTTCTTTGACTGCTCACAATAATCCCCAACATGCTGTGCCTAAGCAAATATAAATTTATAGGTTTAATAACCAACTAAGAACAACAAAAAAGGATCAGAAAAAGTACAAAGTTAGTTAGTAGGGTCATACCACACATCTGCAAAAAAGTTCAAATCAGCCAAAGAGTTTTTAACAACTTTCCTTTCCTAGTCACAAATTTTAACGTTATCTGTTTGAACTTCATTTTTTTTCTTGATCAGTATGCATGCCTGGTGTAATTACCATTTCCCAAGAAAAGCAGTGACTTGCAATGAAAAGATGGGATTTAATGTCATTATATGTATGTGCATGCTTTCACCAGCTCATCTGATTTTCGAAAGAAGTTCATGTTTCATCGTTTGTTGATGAGGTACAGTCCTGAGTAGACTAGGTGCACCAGAACTATGGCCTCAACAAACCCAAATGCTGTATAATATCTAGCTTTTAGCAAGCCCACAGAGTCAGGCACATGCACAGCATGGCCACTTGATGCTGGTTTCTATAGAGGAAAAGCCCAATAACAGGACTTCAGCATGGTGAATTTCCCTAAAAATGAAAATGAGCAGTGCAAACATTTGGTAGATCTGATTAGGTAAGATAAACTTTATTAATCCAAAGGAGAAATTCAGATGTATACAGAAACAGAAATATAAAAAACAAGGATACAGGCTCACAGGACAAATAATATGGCCAATCAATTAATCAATTGATTGATAAATAAGTAAATATAAATAAATATTGTGCAGGAATTTCAAAATGAGCTTAACGAGTACATTGGGGGGAAGCATTGAATTGCCTGATAGCACTGGACAGAAAACTTCTTAGCACACCATGGTGGAATGAGCCTGTGGCTAAAAGTGATCCAAGAGTGCGCCACCTGAAATTTAATGAAATAATAAAACAAAGAGATTTAGTAACAAGTCTGTGAGCCAAAAGAATAATCGAGAGAACAAGCAGAAGTGAATTAATACATCCCTCATAGCTCTTTTCCCAAATCTCATGTCTCTCCTTGTTTTGTCAGTACAGCTTGTGCTAACTGCCTTCCACTCCAATAGAAGCTCACCTAGCTTGTAAGGTAGCTTTAAACTCTTCCAGATGTCTTCAAGCTCTATGTTTGCTAAAGGGACACCAGACTAGAGCTTCCTCTGATGTTTCCCAATGTTCCTGCACCCCGCCATCAGTAAGCCTTGAAAGACCAAACCTTTGTCATGCTGTCTTTCCTCTACCACAGGGTCATAGTATGTTTCCCTGCAGATCACCCTTTCCTTTTTGGTGGTAGTCCCACCTTTAGACCATCTGAGACACTCATCACTGAGACACTCATAATGCATACTCCACCGGCAGTGTCACATGTTGATGTCTGTTGCCACTGCCAGTGTATGCACTGCCAAGGTCTTATATGATGCCATCTCTGTTTTGAATTACCTAAATAAGGGCCTGCAAATCAGGCCTTTACAATGAAAGACTTAGATGAGTAGCTCATTCACACACAAGTGGAGAGGAAAATCTTTTTCTTCAACCAATTTCATTGTAGCAGTCACATTAAAAGCTGCCGCATGTGCAGCTGAAGCTTGAAATTATTCTTTATGAGCCATTAAGGGCCACTGAGAGCAGAAGCTGAGGAATACCCCATACTCTTGAAATTCACAACATTTTTATCAGCAGGAGTAAGAACTCTTTCTGTCCTTGTTAATAGTATCATCTTTTGGTGAATAGATAATAAAATCATACATACTATTAAAATATGGGATGATAAATTACGCACATTTTCATTTTCACGTCAGTTTAATATCGAATTGTACTTCTGATAGCTGACTCTAGCATATTATAAAACAGCATTCAAAGCAACTAATGAAAGAAGTCTTATAAGGAACACCTTGTAAAATGCTTTTATTATTGAAACCCCAAGGCCACAAATAAGACCTGGCTCATCTCCTTACCTGAGCAGCTCTCATTATAATGTGCTCTAGAAACACTACTTCAGAATCTGTCACCACTCTTCAAGGGCAATGTTTCCAATTAGATCACATCACCCATAATGAATACTGAAACTGCAGCACTCTGCCAAAACATTTGGAATATACAATATTTCAGCACAACTACGACATTATTTTGTCTTACCTTATTTGGCTGTAATAGGAATATTAAATATAAATACATCTAAGCTTTATTTTTTTAATCACATAAAATTTAAATTAGAAAGATGCTCTTAAATGAATAATCATTTCAGTCCAATGTATCAAACTGAAAAGCCAAATTTCCATGCATTTATTATCAAACCTCCCTAAAATTGAAGTGTTGGGTATTTTTGAATATTTTTGCATTTTGTGGTTGTTTTTGTTAACAGTTTGTATTTTTCTCATCTTTACGTAATTTATGTTATTGTGTTAATTATGTACTGTATCTTTAAATGCCAAAATGTACCTTTTTTTGTAAATGTTTCCTTAGGAGACTGGACCACCTGCCTACCACCGCCAGGGACTGTCGTCTTCTCTATGAAAGCGAGGGTTTCCTACAGTTCCTGGTGGTTAATTTTGAACGTGCTAGGGAGTGGTGTGTTGCGGTGTTCTTCTTGCTCTGGATTTTTTGGACCTCATGCTTAGTTTTCCTCTTTGTCTTTGGACTGTATATTTTGCTTTGGATTGCCTGTTTGTTTAGGCTACTCCTTCAGCTGTTTGCACTCAATGGAGATTAAAGTGTTATGTTTGAATATTTTTCATTATGAATAAACCCATCCATCCATCCATTTTCCAACCCATTGAATCTGAACACAGGGTCACGGGGGTCTGCTGGAGCCAATCCCAGCCAACACAGGGCATGAACCAATCCCGGGCAGGGCGCCAACCCACCGCAGGACACACACCAAGCACAATTTAGAATCGCCAATCCACCTAACCTGCATGTCTTGGGACTGTGGGAGGAAACCCATGCAGACACGGGGAGAACATGCAAACTCCACACAGGGAGGACCTGGGTCTCCTAACTGCAAGGCAGCAGCGCTACCACTGCGCCACCGTGCTGATTGAATAAACCTTTTTATTTTATAAATATTCTACTTGGTCACTTTGGTACTATCCAGGAGTTTTGATGGGATTTCCCTCTCATAGCAGGCAGTTTTAGAATTGATTTTGGGACTTGCAAATTTTGAGTCTCCCTATTACAACATTAAGTTTATGTTCAAGTCAAAGTTATTACTTCAGAATCATGGTATATATTCATTTTACAAACAAAATTGTGTTGTAAAGTGTAGCATTTTTTATAAATTGTAAAAACTCAAAGCTCGTTCTACCATTTTGAAATGGAGGTGATGGACTAGAGTCCAAACATAAAATGAAAACCTTTAAAGCTCACTAAATATGTTCACTTTGAAGAAGCAAAGGCTTCGATTGAAGAAAATGCATCTTCCATATTTCTAAAGCATTCTGGTGATAACACTGGAGGTAATGCATTTTACAACACATTCTTGGAACCGTTTTCTTAAGGTAAGGATACATTTCCTGTTCGCTTGTCTGTTCGCAGTGGCCATCTTTGGTGGAGTTTTGACATTTACTCTGGGCACACCCCTAATTTGCTAAATATCCATAGCTTCAGGCAGCATATTATCCAACTTTTTTATCTGAACTTCAGTTTCCTCAGTTGTTATATTCTGCCATGAATGGAAAACAAATGATACCCTGCAAAAACGCGTGCAGAGTATCTCATATACTGACAGGTAATTCGAATATGCATCTACTTTGATGTACATCTGCTAGCACTGTCGGCACATACTGTACATACTCAAATGATATTTTCCCATGCCATGTGTACTCCAATCATATTTTTTATAGGCAATGCTGACACACATACCAAATCACATCCAGGCACACTGGATTATTGACAGATATCCACTCAAATCGGGTATTTTTTCCTGAACGGCACCCACTTTATGCCCAATTACATTCTGTGTTGTTTTTTACATACTGTAGCCTGTAGAGCGCCAATCAACACTCATTATTACGCATGGCATGTGCATACACAATAAAAAAATACTGATAATATAAAAAAGCAGATTATGCAATACCATGCTGAAACAGATTGAAGCACCACAAACAATTTATTGAACTTTATAACTCATGCTGAGTCATGGTATGGTAATGAAAGAACTGAGGACAATGTGAGTGAGTAAACATTTTTGTTTCTGGTAGATATTTGCTCCAGTCCTATATGATATTACTCAATATAATGAGGTAGTGCTGAGTTGTGATTCATAACCATTTTAAATCAACTTTTAACTACTCTTATCACAGACAGTGAGAGGCTGTGAGTGATCCTATGTGTGAAATTGTCTCAGTGATTATTATCTAGTAGGCTACATAACAGAAACAGCAATTCACATCTGGGCAACGACATTCAATAATGTCAATAACAACACTTGGAGGCAACTTTTGAAAGTAAAACTACATCCCTAGTCCTGAAAGGTTGCTGTGGAGACAGACAATCAGCAAAGTGAAAAGCACAGCCTGCCTCCTTTTAAAATGGCTGAATCCCTCTGACTCATCTGTGTTGTGCCCTGTCTTGTATGTCAGTATATCTGTGCAGTTATCATATTTATATACTCCCTGTGTTTATCAATAAATTGTATTATTCTGTTTCTTACAACGAGTGAGCTTCAGTTAACTTGAAATCACGCTAATGGCCTGGAGACCACGTCCTACAAGAGAGAAAGATGAGGTTAAAAAAAGTAAGAGCCTTAACCAAATTATTTAATTACTGGCACTGCTGAAGGCAAAATTAATTAACCAAGTTAAATCTCTCCATATCCTTACAATGCACATCTTTGGAATGTGACAGAGGGAGAACTTGCAAACACTATAGATCTGGAGTTGAACCCATGACTCTGGACCTGTCAGACAGCAGTGCTGTTCATTACACCAGTGGACAATTTACATTGTAATCTTTAAATAACAGTTTATGTAAGAAAAGTTTCTGGACAGTACAGCGTCTCTAAATTGCCTTACAGGTGACATGTTTTTCTGTTTGTAGTGTAATAAAAAGGATGTATCTCACAAAGCTGCAAAGTTTTTATACTTCATAATTTTTGAATGATACATTTTTAATGTCCAGCTGCATTATTCATTTACTGTAATAGGCAAAAACAGCAAATCTGTCCTCACATTTTTCCACCTGTCTTCACAGTAGGGTAATGGGGAGTCAGAACCTCTCTTAACAGCTGTGAGGGACGGTTGGTGTTTCAGTCTGGCCGGGACATCCCTCAACAGAAAGAAGGAGGAAGAGCAGCCTTTTCAGGGCACTACATCCCCCGGGATGCTAGATGGCAACTCCCCTGGACGGAAATGGTTCCCCAGATTCCCTCAGGGCATCATGGGACATGGAGTCTGGTTCTTCAGCCCTATTGGGTACCATGGGTGCCGCCAGGGGAAACTCACAAGGAACCTGGGGACTCCTACTGTCATTACAACCCGGAAGTACTTCAGAGGTACGAGCACGGAAGCCCGCAGTACTTCTGGGCTACTTGAGGAAGGAAGAGGTGGCATTTGACCTGGAGAAGGAACACTTCCAGGTCAAGGACTATTTAAAGGACTGATTGAGACCCAGCAAGTTGAGTCGGAGTTAGGTAGTAGAGTGACGGAGCTGCTGGGTGGAGAGGAGGATTATTGTGATTATTGATTATTGTTTATTATTATTGATTGGAGAATTGTGGAGCTTTGTGCACTTTATTGAAGAAATCGTTAAAGAATTATTCTTGGTGCTTTTAAACGTGTGTCCAGGACGTCTGTCTGGTGGGTTTAACGGGGCAACAGTGCCTCTAGTGTCCATACAGCATTTGGCACAATACAATATCTAATGGTACACTCAAACTCACAGGGTCAGTTAGTACCATCGAGTAATTTACGATGTGAGGAAAATTGAGTAAAATATACAGAAAACAACATAATCTGGCTGGTAACTAAAGCTCGGTCCATGGAGCTGTGAGGGAAGACTGCTGTGTATGGTGCCACCATGCTTAACCTTTTGTAAACAGTGAGATGCAAAAAATTACGTTTCCACTCATAATCAAGGAAAAAGAGTATACTGTATACCAAACTAATATTTTTTTGTTATTTTGGAATTATAACATCCATCCAACCATTCATGTTTTAAACACATTTTAGCCTTGCAGGATTGCAGGAAGGGAAAGCCTACCCCAGTACCATTGCTACAATGCACAAGCCAGTCCTACATCATGACTTTTATTAACTTTTTTTATTACATTTGCATCGTTGATTATATGCTCCTCTTACTCAAATTTGGTGGGTTTATGGTGACCAATTAAAGTAACATTTGAGCCTTTATGATGTGTGGTCACTTTATCAGGACTCAAAGTCAAATCCTTGCAGGTGTGAGGCATTCATGTAAGCCGCTGCAGGGCACAGATAATGAGATTTTCACTTTGAACATGTTTGGATAGTAGGAGACACCCAAAACAAAACACACTAAGAACATTTAGCTGCAAGATGTCCAAATTACCCTGCAATTCTAAATGCGCACATATTTTCATTCAACAATATCTAAAATGTATTACAAAACATACTGGGGGTGCAATATTTGTGACCATTTGTTTTATGTAGACCCTTTTTTTTTGTTTACAGCTTAACTATGTTAGCCAGCAACTGAGCTCAGATAATAAACACAAACCAGATGGCATGTTTCTGTTTTTTCCTTTTTACCATTGGCATTTTTCCATCATCCTTAGCTCACTGATGTGACATATTCTCAAATCAGCAATGCTGGCTCAGTCTGCATAGTGGCTGACTTCAGTAAAGCAGAAAACTGGCACTTGTCAGTACAGCCCAGAGACATTTCTTACAAAAGCAAAAGTTATTATGGTACAAAGAGAGAAGCAAACAGGCTGGGTGACTAAATATTCAATTTTAGGGGTGCATTCTAATAAAAGTGACCTAGGTCTCACTACCAATTGGAATGGGGCTTCAAGCAATACTATAAATCAGCTGTTATTTGCTCTCAAATGAATGCCCTACAACAATAATACAAGAGAATTCCTTATTGGTGACAGCAAGCCTGTTTGCCAGCTCCCACCCCTCTGGATCCCACCATGTTTTGGTTCAGCATTTAAAAACAATTTGCATCGTGTAAGCTGAAAAACGGAAGACCTCGGCACTGATCAGACAAGAAAACACAAATTACATGTGTGCCCAAAAGATCAGCTGCATTAACTTTCTAAATCATTCCTTTTTATACTTTTGCATAGTTTTTTGAGACTGAAAAGGTAAAATAAAATTCATTTTATCAGGATGTAATTACTGGCTGTATGAAATCACCTATTTCGTTGTCCGTAAGCATACACTCGCCTAAAGGATTATTAGGAACACCTGTTCAATTTCTCATTAATGCAATTATCTAATCAACCAATCACATGGCAGTTGCTTTAATGCATTTAGGGGTGTGGTCCTGTTAAAGACAATCTCCTGAACTCCAAACTGAATGTCAGAATGGGAAAGAAAGGTGATTTAAGCAATTTTGAGCGTGGCATGGTTGTTGGTGCCAGACGGGCCGGTCTGAGTATTTCACAATCTGCTCAGTTACTGGGATTTTCATGCACAACCATTTCTAGGGTTTACAAAGAATGATGTGAAAAGGGAAAAACATCCAGTATGCGTCAGTCCTGTGGGCGAAAATGCCTTGTTGATGCTAGAGGTCAGAGGAGAATGGGCCGACTGATTCAAGCTGATAGAAGAGCAACTTTGACTGAAATAACCACTCGTTACAACCGAGGTATGCAGCAAAGCATTTGTGAAGCCACCACACGCACAACCTTGAGGCGGATGGGCTACAAGAGCAGAAGACCCCACTGGGTACCACTCATCTCCACTACAAATAGGAAAAAGAGGCTACAATTTGCACGAGCTCACCAAAATTGGACAGTTGAGGACTGGAGAAATGTTGCCTGGTCTGATGAGTCTCGATTTCTGTTGAGACATTCAAATGGTAGAGTCAGAATTTGGCGTAAACAGAATGAGAACATGGATCCATCATGCCTTGTTACCACTGTGCAGGCTGGTGGTGGTGGTGTAATGGTGTGGGGGATGTTTTCTTGGCACACTTTAGGCCCCTTAGTGCCAATTGGGCATTGTTTAAATGCCACGGGCTACCTGAGCATTGTCTCTGACCATGTCCATCACTTCATGACCACCATGTACCCATCCTCTGATGGCTACTTCCAGCAGGATAATGCACCATGTCACAAAGCTCGAATCATTTGAAATTGGTTTCTTGAACATGACAATGAGTTCACTGTTCTAAAATGGCCCCCACAGTCACCAGATCTCAACCCAATAGAGCATCTTTGGGATGTGGTAGAACGGGAGCTTCGTGCCCTGGATGTGCATCCCACAAATCTCCATCAACTGCAAGATGCTATCCTATCAATATGGGCCAACATTTCTAAAGAATGCTTTCAGCACCTTGTTGAATCAATGCCACGTAGAATTAAGGCAGTTCTGAAGGCGAAAGGGGGTCAAACACCATATTAGTATGGTGTTCCTAATAATCCTTTTGGTGAGTGTATATCTGCATGGACATTCATTCCTGTTATTTTATTAGCTCCATTATGTTGTCATCATTGACTGTGATCTGTATTTTATAGTGCATTTGTTTGTGAAATGTTATGTTTAAAATGTTAACTCTTTCCCACCACAGACATTGCAATATAAGTAACAAGCTGTTTGCAGATGATACCAAGGTAGGTGGATTGGCTGATAAACTAGATTCTGTTAAATCATTGCAGAGGGACATGGACAGCATGGGGAAGATTTGTGTCAGATGAAATTTAATGTAAGTGAAGGTAAAGTGTTACATGTAGGAAGTAAAAATGTTAGGTTTGAATATACATTGGGAGGTCTGATAATCGAAAATATACTTTATAAGAAGGATTTATGAGTTATAGAGGATGGGTTACACCCTTCTGAGTATGGAAAAGGAAGAATAATAACAGAAACCCTGACTTGTGGCTCTTTCCACAGAAGCTTTATCAGGAATGAAATAATACATACACACATAAACATACTCAATATTAAAAATAATAATATCATAAAATAATCATTAATTTCCCCTAACATTAATGTAAACATATGCTTTCTATCTTTACTGTATTCCATTATTAATTCATTCTGTAGTTTGTACAATAAATCAAATTTACAACAGTCAAAACACTTCTAGACAAATCATCTGTGATAAACTATTGCTAATCTTGCTACGCTATTGCATCATTTCACTGCATGGAGTATTCCAATACCTATTACTTTAACCCGATTCAATTAAAGTAATATCAATGCAATATTTCTATTTTTTATTTACTTGTGGTAATTAATACTAAAAAACTAAATAATAAATACTAAAGAATTAACATAACATTGAATGAACAACATAAACAGCGTACATAAAAAGCATGCATTTCACATTAAAGAGAACCTTTAACAGTTTTCGAATTACTACACTATTATTACAGCATTTCAAAAGATATGTTGACGATTTCAAAATCTTTCCAGAAATAGGTATAATTTACATTTTTTGTGTTTTTTTAATTACAACATTAACTATTTACATACCTGGAAAATGAAGAATAAAAACAGAAACGCTGAAGAACTCTCAAGAACTTCTGATACTCCTTTTCGCCAAGCAAAACTAATCAATCAAGCAGATGTTCCTGCTGAGGGCATATAAAAAAGAATAACCGATCAATAGCATATGAGGTACAATATTCTTAGACTGAAATGGTTCACTTTTCCATGTACATTTAAACAAGTTACTCACAGAGCACAGCATAAAACTACCCAATTAATAAAAAATGTTTGTTGGGACTGATCAAAATATATAAAATACAGCCATTGTAGATGTGACACAATCAACTTCCCGACAGTGTTCATAAGCCATTAAGAAGGCAAAGAGAATATTAGGTTATATAGCATGATGTGTGGAGTAAAAGTCCAAGGAGTTTATGCTCCAGCTTTATAATACACTGGTGAGGCCTCATCTGAAGTCCTGTGTTCAGTTTTGATCTCCAAGCTACGGAAAGGACAAAGCAGTACTAGAAAAGGTCTAGAGAAGAGCGACTAGGCTGATTCCAGGGCTACAGAGGATGAGTTATGAGGAAAAATGAAAACAGCTGAGCCCTTTCAGTTTAAGCAAAAGAAGATTAAGAGGAGAGATAACCTAAGAGTTTAAAATTATGAAGGGAATTAGTACAGTGGATCCAGACTGTTATTTTAAAATTAGTTCATCAAGAACACAGGGCCATAGTTGGAAACTTGTTAAAGGTAAATTTAACTCAAACATTAGGAAGTTTTTCTTTACACAAAAAACGATAGACACTTGGAATAAGCTACCAAGTAGTGTGGTAGACAATAAGACTTTAGGTACTTTCAAAACCACACTTGATGATTTTTAGAAGAATTAAGTGGATAGGACTGGAGAGCATTGGTGGGCTGAATGGGCTGTTCTCATCTACATTGTTCTAATGTTGTAATGTATACTGTAATTTGTTCTTGTAATATCGCTGTTGTCACAAACTTGACAAGACAAAAAGGTTTGGGGCAGCCACCAGTATATTGTTTTTCCTGGCTGCAAAATTGTTTGAAAAGTAGTAATTCAAGTTAGAGTCCAAAACAGAACTTACTTGCTGGCAGAAAGATGGCGGCTTTAAAGGAGAGGGGTGGGAAGTGATGTCATCATTGGGGCCGGAACCGGAAGTGGTGTCATGGGTGCTGGGACCGGAATTAATGTCATCATTAGGCCCCAGGACCAGAGGTGATGTCAGTGTTGGGGAGCCGAACTGAAAGTGATGTTATTGGGCCTGGAACTGGAAATGGTGTCATTGGGGCCAAGCAGAATTTCCCATAACTAGTGTGCAGATAAGTGAGAAAATGAGTTAGTGCACTCCGTCACCCCCTGGTCTGGTATGGAATTACTCTCATTCAAGCCCTTTAGCTTCCTCTCATGCACATGTGTGTGACACTGTATATACTGTTTTAGACAGATTCAGAAATATTTTTTATGAGACCCAGCTCGCCCAAATCCTAGACTGTAAAAAAGAAATAGATTAGTTCAAAAAAATAAACAGAATGAGTAAAAAATGATAATGTAGCATATATCACACCTGTTGAGCAATGGTCACTTATATTTTTCCACTGATGCCATCTAGACAGAAACAGTGTACTTTTTACAACCTTTTCTCCTTTAGTTAGTTACGTCTGCTTCTTCTTGTGCATTTCATTAGTCATATAGCGTGATCTGGTTTTAACATTTTCTTTAGTACAAATTCCACATTCATTTTTCAATTAATTCAAATTTAGGACAGAATTTAGTCATATTATTAGTTTAGTATTACACAGCAGCATTGGTTGCAAAGAAAGAACCAGTTTTGTATGGTATGCCAGTCTTTTGCAGGGCACACAAATGCATTTGCACATACGCACTGACTCAGATAGTAGCATTTTAGAACAGTGGTCTCAAACTGAGCTCCTGGAGGGCTGCAGTGGCTACAGGTTCTCATACCAACTATTTTCTTAACATGTTGCCAGTTACTACTGCTAATGGAGCAGACTTTGTTTTTTTCATTTAATTGACTTGTGTTATTTAAGATTCCAACATTTAAATTGCTTATTTTTTCCTTAAGCATCTGCCAGTTAACAATAAGTACTGAGCTGCTCCACATTAAAAATATTTGGATGATGCTCTCAGAAAATGAAAACAAACAATATTAGAAATGTTTGAATGACTGCACTGCCAAGCTGTAATGCTGGGGTCTCAAACTCCATTCCAAATGGCCACAATGCCTATAGGCTTTCACTGCAACCAGTTTTATATTTAGAAGCCAATTCCTTCTGTTAAGGATACATCTTACTTTATATACTTGTTTGATTTGCCAGTGCAAAGTTCCAGTATGTACAGTAACTGGCTGCTGATTAAGAAAGTAGTGATGAACATCTACATTTACTTCAAAGAAATTAGTTTGAGAGTCAGAGACCAACAAGAACAGGTTTAGGTTATGAGAAGAAACAGAGGTATGCTTTTCAGTATTGTACGATATAACATATACAGGTATCACATCTCACCTCTCTTGTCATCTTCTCCAACACTTTTTCTGGTGAAAGTCACAGTAGCAGCAGACCAAGCAGGTCAGCCCAGACTTCCATGTCCTCAGCAACTTTGTATGGAATTTCCAGGCTTTCCCAAGCCAGCCAAGATATTTAATCCCACCAGCGTGTCCTAGGTCTGCCACAGGGTTGCTGCCGATTGGGGTTTTCCCCGAGCAGCTCTTAGGGGGGGGTGGCATGGGGCATTCTTACAACATTCCCAAAACACCTGAACCAGCTCCTCTTGATTCAGAGGAGCAGCAACTCTACTCTGAGGTTCTTTCAAATTATTGAGCTTCTCACCCCTATCAGGGAGTACCAGCACACCCATCCTACAAAGAATCCAAATTTATGCCACTTGTACTTGTGATCCCATTCTTTTGGTCATTCCTAACAGCTCATAGATGAAGACAGGGATGTTGATCGACTAGTAAACTCTGTAAAGTTTTCTGTTTAGACTCATCTCCTGCTTCACCCCTATGGACCGGTACAGCACCTGCAGAACAGCTGACACCGCTCCAATGCACTTGATCATATCACGTCCTATTTTTCCATCACTTGTGAGCAAGAACCCGAGATACTTGAACTCCTTCACAATGGGTAGTTGTTCCCACCTCATCTGGAGGGAGCAATTCAGTCTTTTCTGAGACAGAACAATGACCTTACACTTGGAAGTGCTGATTCTCATCCAGCCAATTCACACTCAGCAGTGAATCCCTCAAGTACATGCTGAAGGTCACAGTCAGATAAGACGCAGCCCTGACTGTGTCTGACACCCACAGTGAACAAACTTGACTTAACACCAAGTATTCAGACACAGCTCTCACTGCATTCATATAGGAAAAGAACAAAATGCAAGATCAGCCATGTTACCCCATATCTCAGCAGCACCTCCCAAAACACATGCCACATAACATGGTCATGTGCTTTTTTTAAATTTACAAAACACATGTAGTCTGGGTTAGCATTTTAACATGTACCCTACTGCAACTGCACCAGGCAGAAAGCCAGGATAGAATCCAGTTGTTACTTCTGTATCTCTGGCTTGACCAAATGTGGATTCTTCCTACCAGTACCTTTGTATATATCTTACCTGAGAGGCTTAGGAGTGTGATCCCTTTGTAGTTTGAACACACCCTCCGGTCACCGTTGTTAAATATGGGGACCACCACACTAGTCTAATATTCCAAGTGTGTTTTACCCAACAATGTCCAGAGTTTTCAACATATTGGGTTGTATTTCATTCACCCCAGCAGCCTTACCACTATGGTGTCCTTGGACTACCATAGTCACTTTGGCAACAGTTATGGAATCTCCCCCACCGAGCGTATCCAACTCTGCCTCTGCATTTTCATTAGGTTGAAGAATTCATCAAGATTTCCTTCCACCACTTGACAATTTCCCAAAAGAGATCAGCAATTCTCCATCCCTGCTTAACACATTATGGACAAGGTCAAACCTTCCCATCCTATGGCGTTAAACATTTTGTCAGAACAGCCTTAAGGCTGTTTGATAGACTTTTCCATGAAAATAAAAACTGCAGACTATTCATTATAGTTAAAATAGTTTTAAAACCTTTTTGTAGAGTGAGGTAGATTTTCATCATGTACTGTAATTGTATGTGACTTAAGTAAGACTTGTATCTAAACTGGTACCGAAAATGGGATCCCATGCCTTTTCAATGAAGTAAAAAACTTTGTGTCACATTTAGCAATCATTTCTATGGAGAGAAAAACCAAAGTAAACCAATTGCTGAAATGTAGCTAAGAAGAAAAGTACAGAACCACTGAAAATAATACTAAGGGTTTTTTAAGGAAAAGGAAAAAAGAACTGAAAATGATATGGGCATCAGAAAAAGACATGACAAAAACAGTCAAAGAAAAAACAAGTTTCGTACATAACCTTCATAATATTTTTTCAGTGAGGGGTTAATTTTTACATATATTTTACTGTTATAAAGGTACACTGACACGGAGCATCATGAACTCCACTAGCCAAAGAAATATGTAAGCACTTGGAAAGATGTGCTTCGTTTAATAGATCTGGAAGTGTCACATTCTTAACAGTCTTTTTATATCCTCACAATACAATTTCGGAAATTATTTATTAACTCTTTTCAATTTTCATTCAATTACCGGTAGATTTGTTATAGATGCATTCCAAGGAAACTCCTTGATGTATGCAATTCAATCAGCATGCTAATCGCTGCCAGGTACCTTACCTCCAGGCTGACACTTCTTTTTTTTTTTTTGAAATTCAAAATTTAAAATATATTAGAATGTAACTTTAAATAAACTATACTCCTAAAAAATAGCCTGACTCTATTCTAAAGATCATTGTAATAAAATACATTCAATTTAAATGCCAATCCGTACTAACTTCAAAGTCAAATGCCATAAAGAAAGAAACTGCCTAGATCTAAAATTTAAGTTACAAATTATTGCCTAGACTTCACAGTAAGGATAATAGCAGTTTACCTATGATGTAAAACCCTCTCTTAATCATCAAATACAGAGCAGAAAAGCAGATAGTGGTATTCGGTGTAAGGGTTGATAGGGATTAGCCAGTAGAGAATTCTGCTGTGGTATAAAAGAAGGCCATCTTCTCCCTTTTGCTTATGGTAAAAGGTTAAATGAGTACTGAGACCTGCTAATCCAGAATCAGAGATGAGCCCCTTGGGAAGAGGTGTGTTTTGCCACACATGTGCATCTGAGGTACACCTCAAAGACTTATCCCAGGTATGTAACTCCTCGGGGGGCACTGCCACTAACAGGCTTGTCTGTTTTTTCTTCTTCAGCCCAGAGAAGAAGCCCCCTGAGAATAACTGACCATGCCCTTTCCAACAGGACTGGGATAAAAGGGAGACACCCCCATGTTGTGGTGTCATTTGGGCCTAAACCTCTGACAAGGACAGAGCTCCCCTCACCTTTTGACAACATTCACTGAGGTAGGCATTGAGACGATTTTTCTTTATTTCAGTGCCATCAGACGCCTATTTACTTTGTATGCTACAAGAATAAAGGGGGCAACCTGGAGGTCACTCCAGTACTTCTCAAGGGCTAAGAGTCATTCTT
The DNA here is from genome assembly GCF_016835505.1 of Polypterus senegalus. NCBI lineage: Eukaryota > Metazoa > Chordata > Cladistia > Polypteriformes > Polypteridae > Polypterus > Polypterus senegalus. Next base: position 66,936,991 of record NC_053157.1, on the reverse strand, counting down.
CCACCCATCCACAGTTTCAAATCCTTATAGTGAAGGTAAGATGACCACATATGCAGACACATGGAAGAGCGACAGCTCATAAATATACACTTTCTCTTCAAAGTGGTTGGCAGATACATAGCCCTCCTTAAAAACTGAACCCTAATTTGCCTAAAAAAAGATTAATTGAAACACTCTGGGCCACAATGATTAGAAGACATTAAGTGTGGTGTGGGGCTTTAAAAATGTCCACCACAAATTTAAAATTAAAGTTACACAAACATCCTCGTTATAAATGACAAAGTATGGACCAGCTAGCTGTTTAAATCACACTTTGCTGGTGTGCTGGAAATTAAAATTAATTTTTATGTAGGCGATATCTTCATTCAAGGCAACTTACAAGACAATTTCAAATGTTTACATGTAATTATTATAATGGGAGTACAGACAGCTTTTGTGACATTCTCAGGATTATGCAGTGAGTCAAAGTTCAGAAACGAACCAGACCTGAGATTTAAACACCATACTGCCTTCCCTGGAATTATATAAAAGCACATTGTGTTAATTATACTTTCAAAAACAAAATGTATTTCTATAGTACATTTTTGTACAAAGTGAGTAGCTCGAAGTATTTTGCAAACACATTTCAATTAAAAATTAAAGTGCAAATTAAATTATAGCTTAATATAAGCAGTTTTAGTGTCTATAATGATTATGATGGGAAAAGATGGTCTCCAATTTGACAAATATAAGCTATGGTCAGAAGGTGAGGGGGGAGAGGAAAGCAGGAATGCTGGAGAAAATGAACTTCTTGAGTTTCCAAAGACAACTAGCTGACAGCCCCACCAGGGAATTCTACTGCTATTAATGTCTACATGTAATTAAACCTTCTACAGGATATACGGTATCTCTGCAGGTCTCTTCATAGCAGGATCATCTTCCCGGTTTCTGGAAATTAGCTTCAGATATGCTAGCGGCACTGCAGCTACTGTTTCTGAAGCAGATTTCCCCAATTTTTACATGAAGTTGATGTTAGCACGTTGTTGGAACTAAGACATTACGCCGAATGACTAATTAAACGGTAATTAAAACAATACTACATGCCAAAACCAATCCAGACCCTTTTGTAACTGGTTTACAGATGCGCTGCGCTCCGCTCCACAGCAATGTGTGAGTAATCTGATCTCTCACTCTCCCCGCTATATCACAAGTCTTGGAACTTTTTGACTGCCTTTTGTATTTCAGATATGCTAGGGAGCTGTTGAATGTTACTTGTAGTTTTGCTATTTTTGATTCATTGAATTTTTATGATTTTTGCTCTGTTTTTTAACTTTGCCTTGGGATTGAATATTGGGACTTGTTAACTTTAGATTGCCCATGCTGGCAACTCTGTTTGTGTGGTCTGTGGAGCTTCATGTACTTACAGAGCATTTTTTATTATAATCTTAATATAATAATTAATATAATAAATCTTTTATTTTATTATGAGTTTATGTGGCCCTTTTAGTACCTAACCAAGGTTTTAGATGGGATTTTCGCCTCTAGTTTCAATTTTTGGAGGTGCCTTTAGGAATCCCAATTATAACATCAGGAACAAGAAAATGTTTGTTCCATGCCAGAAAGAAAGAAGAAAAGAAAAAGTCAGATTTACATGTTTCTGGTCTATTCTGTGGCAACTACTGAAAACAGGGCTATGTAAAATGCTATAAAGTTGCAACATGATGCTGCATGCATACATCATGGCTTCATCTTTTTAGCTAAGCCAAAGGTCATGGATGAAGTTTACACCCATGCACACAACTTACTTGTAGAGTTGGGGAAAAAACTTAAAACAACTTCCTAGTACTTCCTAGTACTTTTAAAACCTAAACATGGTCAAATCAAAAACTGGAATGGAAAATACGAATGAGCATACTGAAGACACACTGGTCACAAATGTGCCTTAGTTAAATAGTGTGGCTAAAGGCCTAAACATTTTAAGATTATAATGACTAATATAAGGAATATACATTATCCATGGCACATCTGTCCTTAATATATTTTGTTTTAACTATTACTACTATAATCTTTTTGCCACTTACATTCTGAACTTTTGTTGACATATTTAGTCTTATATTAAGATAGTACATTCTTTCATAAGATAGCTTTAACCTTAATTTCCAATTTTGCAAGGAGTTATTGCTATGAAGCCTATAGTTGTGTTGGCACTTACAATTGTAAGGATTAAAAGGATAGATTAGAAATAGATTGCTCTCTTCCCCTGCCCTCAGGCCCCCTTCCTCCCAATTGTGTCTACCCACGTGAAGCTAAACAGCACTTCACGAAGTCCCAAACCTCTGACATACCTAGAGACAGAGCACACTCCAAATAAAATAAGCCCCCCAACAATAGTGTAGAATGATTAAAGTAGAGATATCGTTTGGCGATGCAGTCCAAATACTATAAACCAAGAATATAATCTTAAACAGTCCCGAAAGAGAAAACTCAGGGGATGATGTTAAACAGTAGCCATGGATAAGCAGATAACGTATGATAGTACATTCCTAATACAATAAGGTATCATCTTAAACACTGTGGTGGGTTGGCACCCTGCCCGGATTGGTTCCTGCCTTGTGCCCTGTGTTGGCTGGGATTGGCTCCAGCAGACCCCCGTGACCCTGTGTTCGGTTTCAGCGGGTTGGATAATGGATGGATGGATAATCTTAAACAGTTACCTTTGGGGAGGAAAAAAAATTGTAATTAAAATGTACAAATAAGAATGTATAATCGGGGCAAAAGTCTCATTGCGAATGGACCAAATAGCTGGTAAAATCTTCTTTGCCTTGCCAGGACACAATTTGATTCACAATCGTATTTCAAAAAAATGTTGGGATTAGTTTTCTTAGCTCTTTTTCTGCTTCATCCAGATAACAAAAATACAGAACTTGACTTGAATATCCACTTTCAATTTAGCAGGATACAACAGGCTGTATCTGATTTCAGCTATTTGTAAGTGTTGTTTAATTCCTTAAAATGCAGTACGTTTAGCAGCTGTTGAAGGTGAGAAATCAGGGAAAATACAAATGCGGTTATTTTCAAATATAATCTCTTGTTTCAGACTGAAAAGTGATATCAAATTTAATTTATATTTTAATTTGTCTAAACGTAAAATGAGGCTTCTAGGTTTTGAGGCATTCGATTCACGTATGCAGTAAGCTGATATCTAATGGCGCTTTTCCACTGCATAGTACGGCACAACACGGTTCAGTTCAGCTCACTTTTGGGGGGGTTTCCACTGGGAACAGTACCTGGTACCTGGTCCTTTTTTTAGTACCACCTCAGCCGAAGTTCCAAGTGCGCCGAACCGTTACCAAAACGTGTCGTGTAAACTCTGCTGGTCACTGATTGGCCGGAGAAAATCGTCATTACTGCGTCACTGGATATTCTTTTCTTTTAGGTACACACACGCGGAAGTTTGTGTCCCGTCTCTCCATCGCTGGACGCAGTTTTTTGCATAAGTGGATGAATGTTTCTTCAGACATTCGAAAGTTCTCCAGCCACTGAGTGTTTGTAAAACCGGGAACAATCACATCCCACCACTCTGAAGCACGGTTAAATGTCCAAACAGATGGTCTGTTGCGGCGACTTTTTTGCAAAATGTGGAAGATCTGTAATATACAGAATCAGCATTTTAATGTTACACTGGCAGTTAAGTTCATTTTATGCTTTGCAACAGTGATAAAAGTTAGCTAGTGATGTGCTTTTTTTAGATGCTTACCCTTGCGCGTCGAGCTAAAGTGTTGTCGTTGTCTGCGTGTTGTTGTAAAAGTTCCACGGTGTCACGGCAGTAGAGGCGGCGCAACTATAACGACACGTGAATAATCCCGCCCACTCTAAAGCGGTACTAAACTGCAGTCGAAACGCAAACCGAGCCAAACTGAGCCGAACCAAGGTGAGCTGTACTGAACCGTGCTGTGCCGTACTATGCAGTGGAAAAGTGCCTTTAGTGTCTGATTTGAAGTCTTCTCCAATTATTTTAGAGAATGTTTCAGGTTTGGACTTTCATGGTTTTCAGGGAGATCTACGATTGTGATATTATCCCTTCTGTCTCCATCTTCCAGTGCAGCTAGTCTATCTCCAAGCACTTTGAATTTGGAACTGGCAACTGACTAGCTTTTTCATCTGCAGTAGATGCCAGTTGTTCAACTATTTCAATACAAGTTGTGAACATTCGCTTAACGTCTTAAACTGAGAACCGAGTGCTCTAAATTAATTCTCAAAATTACTTGCATTTTCCTGTATTTTATTCCTCAGTTTTTTCTATGATACCTTTAAAGGTTGGCTCAAAATGATTACTTAAATGTTTCTCTTTAAACTCTTAAAGCAGCTTTTCATTTGTCATGTTTATGTCTTTTATGTCTTTCCTTGTATTGTGTGTATCCTTCTTTATATTACTCTTTATCTCATTTATGTAGCCACTCCCCCCATCAAGTGTGGAAGTTATTGCAGTAATCATTGCAGTGATCATTACCTTCAGCTCAGACTCAGTCTTCTCAGTCTCCACTGGTGGAGTAGCAAGCCCAGTTGGATTTGGTGCCACTGACTTGTGGAGGGTAGTTGACAACACTGATAGTAAGACCATTTTCAGTTTCAATGAACCATGAACCATTGATGAGTTCTCCTGACTTAACTCACTTGCACTTCTGCTCCCTCTTTTGCTCTCAGCTGGAGGCGATGCTGCAGTGGCAGGTCCTGGCAAATCTATTCTTTCACCTATCTGTTCCAGGTCAGTCTCTGGCAGGCCATACCTTGAACTTGAGGCCTGTTTAGACTTAGATGAAGTTTTAGCTGTTTCTTTCTGAGCCCTTTTTCTGCTATTTATGATTGTGCATACTTGTATTTACTTTAATTAAAACCCCTCAGGTTCAGTAAATATAGGATACCTCAGGATGATGGTAAAAAAAAGCAAAATAACACTGCTGCTAACAGTGTACCACTTCAGATGTCCATGTCCCAAAACGAACAAGACCAAAAAAGGCACTTACATTCAACCTTTTGTTTTGCACTAATATGTTTTATCATTTCTACTGCTGTTATCATTTCTTTATTTTGATCTTCACTTAATTTAAAAAATATATTTTTTTTTGCTGGAGTGATCTAAATATTTCCATGGTTTGAGGACATGGTCTTTTGGTCGCATTACTGATGTCAGTGCTTAAGAGTGGGAAATGTTGAATTTTCAGGAAAAAAACAGTAAAAAGATTTTCTTTTTAGTTCTATGTGGAAAGAAAAACTCTAAAATGCAAAAAGCGTATAGTGTAGATTATTCAATACCTTTTGTAAGCTAGAAAGTTATATGTCTCAAACATGAGGAAAAAACTGCCTTCAAAAGCTTTAAACTCCCTTAGGTTAGATATAGTATTCTTGCATTTTTTTTATGCTTCATTAGTAAGGATTGAGCTCAGCAAGTTATGCATTCAAGCTATAGTGAGAAGACTTTAGTTAATAAAATTTTATATGGATTTATAAAACAATACCCTTTGTAGTTACTAAAATAATACAGGACCCTGAAGGTCCTCATACTTAAAGTTGTTGCATTCACTTCCAATAGGAGTTCTCTTAAGCTTATAACAGCAGGACATTTTAATTGCGACTTTAACCCAGATTTACACAGTTAATCAACAGCTGTACCTGTGATAGCTATAACTTTCATAATCATTTTTAGTTATTTCACAGGGTTATAACCTCATAGACCAATAGAGTTTTCATCACATACATTCAAAAGAGTAATTGTTTTTTGAGATATAGTTATATATTATAGGTACTCAAGAAATGTGTTTTTTTATCATTAATGATTTTCTGTCTTTTCTCAAGATATTATACAGATATTGCAGATATTATTAATATTTATTTAGAAGATACCTGTCTTCAAGGTGACTTACAAAGCACAAATGATGGCGCAAGCATCAAAGCAAAAGGAAATGAGATTAAAAATGTGAGCACAAGGAAGTAGATTTAATGCTTAATTATAACTACAAATAGAGGCTAGTGGAGAAACCAACAGAGTGAACAACGAACACCCATCAGTCTGCTGCATTCTGGTGGCGTTGGAGAGGTCTGATAGCAGCTGAAGGAAGTCCTACCAAAAGAGAATTACAATAGCCAAACTGAGAGAAAAACAGTGCCCGAAGAAGGAGTTGTGTGGCATAGTTATTGAGGAAGGGTTGAATCCTCTGAATATTATGGAGAAAGAAACAACAGGAATGGGTCACTGAAAAAAAATGTTAAATAAATGGAAGTGAGGACTCCAGAGTCCTGACTATGACTGATGGTGAAATGGTGGCATCTTCAAGAACGATGCTTAAAGACAAAACTGAGAATGAAGAATCAAAAGGCAAGTACAAGATATCTGACACTGAAAGGGTGAGTTTAAGGTGATGATCATTCATCCATCATGAGGTGGAAAAGAGACAGGTAAAGGTCTAGAAGAGACAGCTAGAGGACAGGAAGACCGGTACATCATCAGCATAGACATGGTCGGAGAAGCAGTGAAAATGCCTATGAATGTAAAGAGAAAATAAAAGTGAGCCCAACACGGATCTTCAAGAACACCTGCAAAAATGTTTTTGTGTTGAAGAAAAGGAGTTAGACCAGGGGATACAAAAGGATCAGTCCAAGAAGTGGAACCTGAATCAAAATTATTAATTCTGAGTTACTCAAGGGAAGAGATATGCAGGGAGTGCTTAATGGTTTTGAAAGTTGATGAAAGGTCAAGGAGAATAAGGATCGAGGAGAAAGAAGTAGCCTGAGCAGATCTAAGATCATTAATGACTTAAAGTAGTGGGAACTCAGCGACCCTTGTGGAATCAAGATTGAAGCAATTCTAGTAGATTACTGTCATAGAGAAATGAAGAGAATTGTTTGCAACTATGTGTTTAAGAGTCTTGGATAGGAATGGCAAAAGGGGAACAGAACAGTAACTCTCAATGGCAGATGGGTTGAGAGAGGGCTTCTTGAAAATAGGGATTACATGAAATCAGTAGGGAATATACTAGAGCAGCTTTTCTCAACCTTTAAGTATTTGCAACCCGAGTTTTCGTAACTTTTTTAATCGCGCCCCCCTTAACATTTTTTTGAACTGTAGTTGCATATTTTATTATACCTGCTTAACTTTTATCGACATTTACCTAACTCTATATTTATTGTTCTAGTATCAGAATGTAGTTTACGTTAATTTGTTTTGGTTTCAACAGATTTTTTTTTTCATATTTTTGATTCTTGTTTTCTTTTTTTTACATCTTTGTGCCCCTCTTTTTGTTACTTCATGCCCCCCTAGGGGGGCCCGCCCATAGGTTGGGAATCACTGTACTAGAGGTTAGTGAGGTTTTGCAAAGAGAAGAGCTGCATGGGATCAAGAAAGGAGAGATGAACTGAAGAAGATGTGAAGGTGTGGGGTTTAGTGCACAGGTGGTGGGTCTGTGGTTATAAAGCTGGTCAGAAATGTCAGAGTTATTTACAGTAAAGGAGGAAAGATGAAAATGACACAACGGAGGGTTAGAGGATGTTTTTGCAGTTTTGAACTGTTTTTGGATGTTGGTGACTTTGGAAGAGAAGAAAGAAGCAAAATCATTAGGAGAGAAGGGCAATGGCTTTGGGGCAGCAGGAGGACTTGACAGACTTGAAAGAAGAATAGGGCATTTCTTTTAGAGATGCAATAAAGTTTTGAAAAAAGGATTTCTTTGCAAATAACACAAATGCAGAAAAGGAAAACAGGAGGGACCTGTACTTATCTAGGAGGGTTGGTAGTTTCTGCAGCTCCCTATTGTGCAAAGGAGGTTAGGAGCACACACTGATACAGTGCATTGCTGCACCCATCACAAACCAACTCAGGATCCAGATCCAAGTGCAGCCATGCAATGGGTGATACCTCAGCACCACACTAGTTCAGATGGAGTGGAACGGTGTGAGGTTTTTTATGGTGGCTGGAGTGCCAATTCTGCCGCCAACCCCCAAGATTTTCCCTGCAGGGTGGGGGGGCTACATGCAAGGATGGATGCAGATTAGCGTCAAACCCAGGACGGAGCAATTGCAGGTTAAGGACCTTGCTCAAGGGCCCAACAGAGCAGTGTCCCTTTTGGCATTTACAGGATTTGAACCAGCAACCTTCCGATTGCCAGTGCAAGTCCCTAGCCTCAGAGCCAGCACTCCGCCTTTGTGCAAAACAGAGTGAAATATAGACAGAGCTTGAGGGTTGATGGACCCGCTGAGTAAGATAGGATGGAGACAGAGAGGAGGAAAAGGGGAGGGTAAGAAAATGAGATGAGCTAGGAGAGTCGAGATTGATGTTGAAGTCTCCTAGAAGAAAAAAGGATTTGAGCATAGGGATACAGAGGAGAGAAAGAAATCAAGTTCATAAAGGAAATTCACATGTAAACTTGGAAGTCGACAGATCCCGATTCAAAGCAGGTTATAGAGGAAGGTTACTTGAACAGATTAAAATTCAAAGGAAGAAAACAAGAAGGTGCTAAGATGATCAGGAGCAGTAAATATTCAGTTAGAAGACAAGAAAAGACCAGTGCAACCACATCATCCAGAGACACATGAAGTGTGAGAAAACCTCTAAAAGGAGGAAAGTGTATCAAGAGTTACAAAGCTGCATGAAGTGATCCACATTTTTGTCAGAGCTAAGAAGTCAATGGAAAGATGAGGTATAGGCAGTGATGTTGTTACAAGTTAAGCATCAGTTCCACAGTCCAACAGAAATCAAAGATCTTGAGGATGAGAGATTAGGTTAGAAGTAATGGAGACCTGTTGGTGTGGAAGGTGGACCGGTAGTAGGAAGAAATAGCCGAATAAGCAGTGTAAGGAAGGAAGACAGAGATGGAAAAACAAATGTCAGTGATAAGCAAGAACTTCAGATAAGCTGAATATTGACTATCACTATTTTCATATGAAAGTTCAATAGGCAACTGAAAACAAATGGCATCAAATGGCTCTTGACTTCCTGATAGAAAAGGACAAAGAAAACCTCTTGATGGACAGAAATTTTATTAGATGAAGCTGTTTTTTAACAGCTTCTTAAATAGCGAAATCATTTTACTACCAACTAGCTCCACTTAAAAGCTAATCACCAACACCAAGCAGCAGATACAGAAAACTGAGCCCCTTAATCTTACCTGAATATGTTATCAACATAACTTTGAAGCTGAAGTAGACACAAAACTGAGAGCAGTACTAAGAGCAAAACCTTTGAACAGTAACACCACCACCACCACAAAAACAAATGCCCCGATTCCTGACATATTATCTTTCACCACACACTGTATATAGTCCTGTTGTTATCTTTAATCATGCATCTATTATTCTGGAACTTAAATCTTGCTCCACTAATGCAACTTACCATTGGTGGATCAAGATTTCAAGCAATTAATTTCTGTATAAACTGATATTTTCAAACAGACCAACACATTTGCAAAAATACGTGCAGAACCACTTTAGGTAACTCCTGAGGAAGAATTATTCTCATATGCTTTCCATAAAAAAATTTCAAATGACATAATCATGAAAATTAGAATAGAGCAATTTGTTTCAATTCACACAATACTTATTGTGAACATAGTGTCACACACGTGTGCATGGGAAGCAGCTGAAGGGCTTAGACAATACTGTTTATACATCTGCCCAGGGGGGGGCGGGGTACGCTGACGCTCTTTCTGAGTTCTCTGCAGGTCTTACCGGGAAATCCCACCAGGAGCCGCCATTTCCAGGAAGGACACACCACCTCCGGTTCCGGCCCCAAGAATGAGGTCACTTCCGGTTCCGGCCCCAAGGGTGATGTCACTTCCAGTTCCGGCCCAGAGGACGACATCATTTCCGCCCTCTGAACTATAAAGCTCACTGCCTTTGCTTAGGCAGGCGGTTCTGTCTTGGACTCTGTTGTGTAAACAACTGTTTTGAAATGCCTCAAATTCTATTGCAGCCGGGAAACCGCATTAAACGGGTGGCTGCCCCAAACCTTTTCACGCCTCTGGTCTCCAGTTATTACAATAGAGAAAAGGTTAGTAAGAATTTAGCGTAATAAAATTAAATGCTGCAGATGTTCTATCAGACAGTTGTGGCGAGTGCCCTCTTCTACTCGGTGCTGGGGAGACAGCATAAAGAAGAAGGACGCCTCACGCCTTGACAAACTGGTGAGGAAGGCAGGCTCTATTGCAGGCATGGAGTTGGACAATTTGACATCCATAGCAGAGCGACAGGTGCTGAGCAGGCTCCTGTCAGTCATGGAGAATCCACTGCATCCACTGAACAGTATCATCTCCAGACAGAGGAGCAGTTTCAGCGACAGACTGCTGTCACTGTCCTGCTCCACTGACAGACTAAGGAGATCGTTCCTCCCCCACACTAAGCGACTCTTCAATTCCACCCGGGGTCGTAAACTCAAAAATGAAATTTTGAATGCAGTAGTAAAGATTAAAGATTAGCACTGCAGCTCATGAAGACAAAGAAAGGAATGTTATAAATATCTGTATAAATCAAAGTACAAAAAAGGTAATGCTCTTATCAGTAAACTCCTCAATTAAACAGAAATTCTATAGATCAATGCACTGCTCATAAAAAAGATGGACAGACCATTAAGGCTCTTTAAGATCCCAAATGCCATAAATTATTTATGAAACAAGAAATCTACAGGCCCAGTTAGCTATTCATCTGAATTTTATAACAATCTGTTAAATCAGCTTTATTTATGCTACCTAAGTTAAAGGAAGCTGAAAAATAGAAAAATTTACAAAAACACTACTCCAAACATCAATTACTGTCTTTCCAAGGTAGAATAAATACCCTTTAGAGTGTGCATTCTATGGGTCCATTTCACTGTTGAATAATGACTTTAAGATCCTCGTGCAAGTCTTAGCCATACAAACAGAGATAGTACTCCCTTCTGAAATATCACAAGATCAAACAGGATTTATTAAAGATAGACGTTGAATGTCAAATCTTTCACAAATGTTTAAAGTAACATATATGCCTACACTAACTGAGCTTCCAAAGGTCTTGCCATCTAGAAAAAACTTACAACAGTGTTGAATGGTGATATCTCTTTGATACACTATGCAAATTTGGGTTATGATCCAATATATGTGCATGGATTATTATTATATGTTATATAATTATATTTACTTCAGAGGCCTTTGTTAAAATAAACTACACACATTTGGATTATTTCATATTAAAACTTGGTAACAGACATTCTCCATGTTTTTTGCAATTGCTAATGAACCCTAGCCATACACCTTCAAAAACATTCAGAATAAAAGGAGATCAGAAGGAGCTGAACAACATATTTCTCTCTACTTTGATGACATGGTACCTACTCATGACTCATTAATGCCACTTGTAATAAATCTATTGTATGAATTTCAAATGATCTTTGGGTTAAAAATTAACTTAAATAAAAAATTACTTTTCCCAGTAAATTTTTTTCACACATGAAATTAAGCTAGATCCCTTATAAGTTTTTTGTTCACCATTTTGGCTGCATGAAATGACCCTCTACCTTCTTGACTTGTGACATGAAATTATATGGTGTGAGTAGAGGAGAAAGCACTCTGGAAGCATATTAGAATTTCACAAGCACAAGGGTAACTTGCTACAATGAACAACACCCCATCTTCAAGGTGAGAAAATCACTCTGAATAGAGATATTATGAGGTATTTGTGTCAATTACCTGGATATGCAAAAAATAAAAAGAGAACCTATGACTTTATTTTTATGTGGGGTATGCAAAAAAAAATTAGGTGACATTTTCAAAAGGTCGTCTGGTTGTATTGAGCCAACATAAGTTACTTGATCCCAGATACATTATCACATGCTGTAACAACAGATCAGATAACAGTATTTTGTTCTGGACTGTTCCTGGACTGTGGATTTGCTGTCAAATATAAAGTGTTAAGCAGTAGGTTGGTATGATGCACGGGTACTCCATTAAGGATAAATTTCTACCTTCTGCTTAAAATTATTTGTGTAGGTTGTAATTTTTCCATGTTTAATAAATTGGAAAATTAGGTGTTTTGTTTATTATCCACTTGCAAAATTGCACATTATTTACAAAACCTATCTTGGAAAATAAAAAATGTTAAAGAATGAATGTTTCCTCTATTCATTCATTATCACTTTACGTTTTAAGAATTTACTTGAATTCTAAATATTTGGACATGACTGGACTATTCAACAATACAGTATTAACTGAAGCTTTTTGTATTTTTTCTGCATGCTATATATCTAGTAATGTTTCTGTTTCCAGTTTCCTATTATTCCAAGGCTGTGTCTACCACCATATATCAACAGCCTCAGAGTGTCATCCTGCGGAAGCTTCTAAATTGTGAAGAATTATTGCTAATCACTTTCAAAAGTGTATATGCTAGCAAGAATGCATCTGGTTTTAATTTTAGAAATAAAAGCAGACCTCAGAATGGACAGGAAGACTGTAAATACTTTGAAAGTCTTTCATTTTCATGCCATTTAACAGTTATACATGGCTCCTGGCATAATACCTTTGAAAGCTTTACAATGTAATAAATTATTGTGGCACTCTTGGTTTTAATCATTCTCTGCTGGGTTTCTTGAATGAACTGTACCCTACCTGCACCTTTAAGTGACTTCTCTTTTTTTGGCTCATTTTGTTTCCATTAAAACATTTCTCTAAAATCTGCTTCTTCCAGAGAAAATGAGGAAACTGCTAAAACCAACTGACCTACTTCAGTAAGCTGCCAATGTGTGAAGTGTGGACTTTCAAATAACTTCCAAACAGCAAAATCAATGTTCGGGGTTTTTAAAGGCATGTTTGCTGAGGCTGCTTAGGAAAAGTGAAATCAGGAGAGGTGAATTTGAATAAAATGGATTGATAATAATGAAACACATGTCAAATTAAGAATTTATTTTCTGCAAATGATAAGAAAGTGAAATAGCTGAATAACCAAATGATAAATGGCACCAGAATTTTCTAAAAAAGGCAAACCTTGTAAAATGATCCCATTTAATTTGGAAATAAATAGATCATAACCATTTTTGTTTACTTAGTATTTATGTACTGTGTGCACATATTTAGTATTTAATTTGCTAACGTAGGTACTATGACTTTAAGGCTAGGGGGAGTTTTGATTTGTCAAGATGCTTCCCATCATTTAAAACTTATAAAAAAATATTTTGTAATTGTTTTCTTGTACCCCTCCTTCGGAATTCTGTAATAACTGAAAGTATAACATAACATTACAATCTCAATCCTGATAATTCCAATTGAGAGTCACAGGACCCTAGTTGTATTATTGTGTATAATTAGACATAAGTAAGTACTTACATTATCAAGCCCACTTAATCCAAGATGGGCAGGGCTGGACAGGTGACTGATGGCAGGGCATTCACAGGTATGCTGAGTTCTGCGTTCTAGAAACGCCTGGAACTTTGTCATTACACCTTACAAGTCCAAGAAGATTTGAGAAGGCAGGTTGAGACTATCAGGGCATTATAAATACAGCCTTGATGTAGATGATAATGGGGGGACAGGAGAAAGGGACACTACATGAGATGCAGAATGACAATCAGGGACACTGCTGGAGTGGAACAGCCTGTCTAGTGAAGTGACTGGTAAATGCATGGTGTGAGTCCTGAAGTGCAAATAAGAATCTCATTTATCACAGTTTGAAAGTCCTTTAGGTGTCTTTTTGTAAATTGCTTGTGGGCTTTCATGTGTTTTTTTTTTTTTTTTACTAAGGAAAGGCTTCTATCTGGCCATTGTACAGTACAGGCCAGATAAGTAGAGTATTGCAGTGATGGTTGTCCTTCTGGAAGTTTCTCCCATCTCCACCATGTTTTCTGGAGCTCAGCCAGAGTGACCATTGGGTTTTTGATCACTGTGTCCAACTCTAAGAACAGTTGTGGTTTCCAAACTTCTTCCATCTGATAATTGTGATGGCCACTGTACTCTTGGGAATTTGCAGTGCTGCAGATTTTTGTAGCTGTTCCTAGATCTGTGCTTCAACACACTCCTGTATCTAAGTTCTACAAACAAATCCTTCGATCTCATGGTTTGGATACACATTTTCAACTGTGAGGTCTTATAGAGACAGGTTTGTGCCTTTTCTAATAATGTCCAACTAATTGAATTCACCACAAGTGGATTCCAAACAAGGTGCAGGAATATTTCAGAGATGATCAATAGAATGGGTTGCACCTAAGTCACATTTCAAGTGTCACAGCACAGGGGCTCAATACTTATGTCAATATGATACGATATTTCAAATAATATTTAAAAAAAATTCTAAAATGCTCTTTTTGCTTTGTAATTCTGAGGTATTGAATGTTGCTTGATGTGGGACAAAATGAATTTAAACAATTTTAGCATAAGAATTCAACACTACAAAATGTTAGAAAAGTGAAGGGTTCTGAATGCATCGTATAAAGGAACCCCAGTGTCATGTAAGTGTGATCACTTACAGTAATGGTTAGTGATATAGATAAAAAGCTTTTATTTCATTTTATTTGTCGCAGCTTTTAAAATATACATACAGTAACTCATGAATCCACATTTTCGTTGTTTAATCCACTCCTTCATTAATAAGAACATAAGACTTAAGAAATACCAGAAACAGGAACTCCCGTTAATCTCACCCAGACAAGTTTGTTAAGAAATCATATTAGCTGTGTACTCCTGAGAATCAATGTTAAGCTGCAATGTCTTGACAGCAAAAGTAATTAAGCCCTGAGAAAATTGATTGGTTCCCAACTGGCCCGATTCCACTTATTCTCTCATGGTGAGGCACAGAGGCAGGTCTCCGTCTCCTTCATTTTGCACTCATTCTGTCGGTTTCTATATTCTATTAATCTTGTAATATAGAAATATTGACCATGTTTTATACTTTGCCAAAGTTCTTTTCAGTTTAAACTAGAATGGCAATTAGTTGTAATTCTTATAGTTTATCACAGGTTGCCAGTTAGTTAAACAAACCTTTATTTGTTCTGCTAATTGCATCATTATGCTCAGCAGATTACATATAGCTCAATATGCTGAGCTATTGGTGTTAATTTGGACTGTACAATTTGAAGTTGGGTATTAAGTCAGCTTATTGTAAAACTGCTAAAGCCATACAATATACTGATAACTGTAGATATATGTTTGTTTACCTAATCTTTGATTTGTGGGGAAAATAGTCACCAGACCATCCATTTTATATCAATGATTACAAAAGGAAATGAATTAAAATTAGTGAAGTGGGATTTCATAGTTACTTTTAATTTGCTCCCCATCCACCTGATGCGTGGCCCCTGACATTTCCCAGAAACAGCTCCATCAATTTGTGCTAAAACTTCTGAGTTGAAACAACTGAATTATAAAAAGTTGACTTATATGGGATTACATTTCCTCTTGTTTACTAATTTCAGGTGGAGAAATCATCCAAATTGCACATTAGGTTTACAGATTGGGAGGATGACTTACACAAGTGGCAGCAAGTCATGTATGGGGATATATTTAATTGCAGTATGGATAGAAGAATTGGTTTCAGGAATATTGGGTAATCAAAGATTTAACAGAAAGGCTAAAGGTGAAGTTTTTAAGACAGACGTAAGACCAGTAATGGCATACAGACCTGAGACATGGGCAGTAAAAGAAACTGCAGGAGAAGAAGTTAAATGTGGTAGAAATGATAATGTTGAGATGAATGTGTGGAGTTACAAAAAAGGACAAAATAATAAATGAGACAATCAGAGGTACAACAAAAGTGGGAGAGATATCTAAGAAAGTACAAGAAAGTGATATGAACATATGATGAAGACAGACAAAAAAGAGTGATGAGAATGAAGGTACAGGAAAAGTGAAAATGATGAAGATCAAAGCAGAAGTGGTTGGATAACGTAAAAGAAGATCTGAAGGAAATGGGCTTGACTGGCAAGGAAGTGCACAACCGCGCCGTTTGGAAAAGGTTGATCAAGCATTTCAACCTCACATATAAGTGGGAAACAATGAAGAGGAAGAAGCATAAGAAAACAGCAACATACCAATACCTTCAAATTGTAGGTCAAGTTCTTCTTCACAAAGTATACAATATGGATTTGGTGTTCTAGAAGCCCGGCTAATCAAACATTGCAGTGATGTTTGTCCTTCTGGAAGTTTCTCCCATCTCCCTCAGGTTTTCTGGAGCTCAGTCACAGTGACCATTGGGTTTTTGATCACCGTGTCCAACTCTAAGAACAGTTGTGGTTTCCAAACTTCTTCCATTTGATAATTGTGATAGCCACTGTATTCTTGGGAATTTGCAGTGCTGCAGGATTTTTGTAGCTCTCCCCAGATCTGTGCTTCAACACACTGCTGCATCTAAGTTCTACAAACAAATTATTCAACCTCTTGGCTTGGATACACATTGTCAACTGTGAGGTCTTATATAGACGGGTGTGTGCCTTTTCTGATAATGTCCAATCAATTAAATTTACCACAAGTGGATTCCAGACAAGGTGCAGGAATATCTCAGAGATGATCAATAGAATGGGATGCACCTAAGCCACATTTCAAGTGTCACCGCACAGGGTCTCAATACTTATGTCAACATGATATGATATTTCAAATTATAAGTGGGAAAAGATGAAGCATAAGAAGCAGAAGAAAACAGTAACATACCAATACCTCCAAATGGTAGGTCAAGCTCTTCTTCACGAAGTATACAATATGGATTTGGTGTTCTAGAAGCCCGGCTAATCAAACAAAGTGTAAGCTCTACTTTGAATGGGTACTTGTCCATTTACTGGGTGTTGTAAAAACAGAAGGCTGATCCTGCATTACCAGCCAAGGAAGATGGTGCAGCCGCCACTGTGATTTTGAGAAAGGTAAAGCCATTTTTAGGTGTGCCCATATAAAATGCACATCCCTATTTTCATCATCGTATCTGCTGTGAAGACAATCAAGAGTCGGCATTAGCAGTTCAGGCATTTGGCATTCCAGATTTAACAGGGAAACTGAATTTCCTTATTAAAGTTTTAAGTTTTTTCAACTTAGGAACTAAAAGAAACAAAAAGAAGCCTTTGATAAATGATTGTTTTTTGCATGCAATGTGTTCCATGAGAGCATGGTCAGGAATGACAACAGACTTATGGTCATGTTTTCTTTTCTATCGGTCCTGAGGCGGAAGGGGTGGGATTGGGATCGTGCAGCCAGAAGTGTCATCATTTTTCACTACCGTAACTCTCCTCCAGTCTGAAAGAAACAAAAGGGAATTAGTTAAGGATGGTACAACCCTGCTTTCATTCACTGTATCTTTTTTTTCCAGAACCAGCAGCTGCTCTTGCAGCTTACGTGTGTCACACTGCATTAAATAACTCAGGTCCAACTGGGTCAAAGTCATTGATATGTGCTACACTTATTCTTCAGAGACATTTGCTGGGAAAGTTCCATTTTAATTGAGATATCTTCAATAGGACATGCTGCTACACATTTTTGAAATCTCCAAAACTCCCATTTAAAAAGCATTGGTGAATTTTTAAAATCAACCTCAATTACTGATTTACTCTTTCAAATTTACCTTGAGAGACATTAACCTTTTCTCCTCCTTTTATACGGCCAATAGCCTTCTTTGATGACAGAACAAATCCCCAATATAACTGAGGTTATTGAAACACCAGCATGGTCACATCGATTGCTTGTGCATGAATGCAGACTTATTTTTATACTCTCCCTCTGCTACTGCTTTCAAAAATTTTATGGATAGGAAATATGAACTGCAATTGGCTATAGATACTACACAAACAATAGCTATCAAGGTTATATCAGTTTTTATACAACTTGAGCTGGAATCTGGCAATAAATTGAGCTATTTTTGCCACAAAAAGCAGATTGGATTTGGTTTTTAACTACATGGTATGCTTTTAAAAAACATATTTTATGCACTCAACAAACACATTTAATTATATTTTGTTATCACTGGAATAACAGTGATACATAATTATGAAAAAAATGTTAAAATCTGTCTTTGGTAAAGTAAACAAACTAAAATTAAAATGCACCGCTTTTGACAGTTAACTAAGTCCCATAACACACCTGAATGGTACGCCTAATGTTCATTTTCTGACTTTTTAAGAATTTTGTCTTCCAATACCTAGTCTGCATAATATATAGGGTGGTCCAGATCTAATTACGCAATTTTCATTACGCTATAACTTATTAAGTTTATAACATAGAAAATCACCTGAAAAATCCCAGAACATTGAGAAGTGTGCAAACTGACGACATGAAGAATCGTCTTTGTGCCGAACTGGAATCGTCCCCTCATAAATCAAAGTCATCCAGACGATCTGGATCTGCATAATTAGATCTGGACCACCCTGTACATGCAAGAATGGGGGCTTGTCAGTATAATAAATAAAACACTGTAGCCATCATGTTAGCTTCAATAAAAAAATCAATACACCAAAGAAGTGAAAGATGTTTGCAGTTACATCAGCATGTTCTGTTTCCAAAGTCAATCAATTGAGAAATGAACACAAAACAGACAGAACTTTAGACAAAAGTTGTTGATTATTCCAAAGTATCAATGTAAGTGCCTGTCTGGTATATCTGAAGCTGTTTGTAAAAAGACTCAAGTATGTGGACACCCCTCCAAATTACTGAGTTCAGGTGTGTTAGCCTGACCCTTTGTTAACAGGCACATAAAATCAAGCACATAGTCATGACATCTCCATTGACAAACATTGACGACAGAGTGGGTCACACTGAAGAACTTAATGACTTTCACCATGGCAGTCTCATAGGATGCCACCTGTGCCATAAGTCTGTACATTCAATTTCTGCTCTGCTAGATCTGCCCGATGAACTGTGAGTACTATTAACGTGAAACGGAAATGTGAATTAATTTTAAATTTGCAGTTATAATTTTTTCCTGTGGCACACCTCAAGGCGCAATATTAAGCCCTGCTTTATTTCTTGTATATACAGTATACTTCTTTTAGGGAATATTATTCCTAATGCAGGTTCACAATTCCATATTTATGCCGATGACATTCAACATCACATGCTCATGAATAAGGATGCTTTCCCTGATTTTGCAAAAATTTCTGATTGTTTCAATGTAGAGAAAAGCCAAGCAAAATGACACCTTTTATTGGCTAACTAAACAGATTACAATATGCAAGCTTTTGAGGCAAATCAGTCCCCTTCTTCAGGATGAGCTTAAATTTTTTGTATTTAAATGTGAATTAAATTCAAGTGTTATGTGTAGGATCAGTTAAAAACATGAAAACCCTGTCTTATAATTACTTAAGCTATAATTACTTAGCTTTTCAGTGAGTAATGCAGTATTTGATTCAGAACTTTGTTTTAACACACAAATAAAACTACTTGTAAGTCTGCTTACTTCTATTTAAGGAACATCACTTGAATTCACCCATATCTTAGTTTTGTTGATGCTAAAATACTAACTAATGCTCTTATCCTTTCTCGTTAGGATTATTGTAATGCTTTATATTGCAGTCTGCAGAAAATGTATATAATCTTCAAATGGTTTAGAATTCAACCACATGTCTTTTCACATGTACCGAGATACATTCAAGTATAACCATGATTTTATTTTATTTGAATTAGATTTCGCTTGAAAAGTGTATTAATATTAATTTTTTTTCTTTAACCTTTGTAGGAGGCACATGGGATGGACAGAAGGTCCCTTACCTTCTGGACAGATATGCCTTGAGTAAACAGAGAGGTGTTTTCCGGCCAAGAGAGGGAAGTGTGGCTCACCCAGACAAGACTGTCCTAAGGAATGGATGGACATCCCAGCCGAAGAAGATTCCCTACCTGGCTGGGAAGCCCCAAACAAGTGGACAGGTGTCCCAACTGGACGTGTACATAGTACATTCCCTGGCAAGGATGGACTGTTGCATAGGGGTATTTAATTCCCCCAAGCATTAGATTGCAACAGCTGTCTATATTGGCTCCCATTCAGGAACCAGCAGGGAATGCCAGGAGTTGTAGTCCGGCAGCACAACCCTGCTGGGGTCCATGGGTGCCGCAAGAGGGAGCTGCAGGGAGATGCACACCCCAATTCATAGGACTTCCATATGACCTGGAAGTACTTCCATTGGGCAGTGGCCCTGGCACTGGAAGTACCCAAGCAAATCGGAGCTGGGAGGACATGGAGCAATACTCGACTGGAGAAGGGTAGTGCAGTGGTGAGAGGATTTATAGAGATAGAGAGAGAGTTGGAGAGAAATTATTGTGCTTTTGTTACTTTTGGAGGCATTGTGTTGAATAAACACTAAGTATTGGAGCCCCGGACTCTGTGTTTGTTCGTGTTAGGGGTTTGGGGCTTGCTGATGCCCCAGTTTCTATCAGACCTTCAAGGCACCACACAATAAATCTCCTTCATATTTATTCTTTTTGAAAAACTGTTATGTGCCGAACAGAGCTCTCTGTTCAGTGTTCATCTTCTTGTAGTTCCAAAATACATGTAAAAAATTTTTTAACACTCAAGCCATCAGCTTTTATGCTCCTAAACTGTGGAATTCACTCCTGATCAGCATTGTGTGGCTGCAGTGTTTAGATGTACTCAAATTAAGACTTAAGGCTTTTTAACTTGAGCAAGTTTTCAATTCTGTTTAGGTAATTTCATTTAATTTATTAAACTAGCCAACTCGCGGCGTACCATACGCCGCATAATCAGGCCAGTTTTTTAATGATTTTTAAGCACAGGGAGAAAATTAACATTTGAAAAATCGCTAATGTAATGAATCAGCAAGAAAAACAACATTGTAACAATGCACAGAACAAACCAACACACAATCGTCCGTGACTGAAAACTGGCGGACCGCCATCGCTCATGTGCCCACCTCCAACTCGTCACTTGAGTCGTTGTCGTCTTTGCACAGTCCACATGCACCTGTGACTCACGTAGACTTTCCATGTTCCTGCAGGAGCATCTAAGAAGATGCACGTTTGTCGTGGATGCGAGTTGCTGTATGTAGCGTGTAAAACGGTTTGCTATGGTGCACGCGGTTATGCTTTGTAGCCGAAAACTCGGTTTTTAAAGACTACTTACCTCATTGTGTTTTAACCTCAGTTGTAAAGGATTGTTTTAAGGATCCTTGAGATACCCCTCGCAAACCGTTTTACATGCTGCATATGGCGATTCACTTCCGCGAGAAACATGCCTCTATGAACGGTCAACGTGGCTCGGAGGTGCCAGGAGTTAGTGGGCATGGCTCCTTCCTGCGTGCACCATAGGTGTCTTACTTGTTGGCGGCTCAGTGAATCCACGCCCCTTCCGGCGTGCTTTCCATGGTTGTCGTGCCTTAGTGAATTATATATATAGATATTTGTATATATTGTTCTATGTAATTGTATTTTATGTTGACTTTTGTCTTTTTGTATTTCTTGTACTTTTATGATGTAAAGTGCCTCAGGCACTTGCTGTGTAAGTGGAGACTGAAATAAAATCCTTGAATCTTAGGAGCAACAAGCATGAGCTGGGCCAGGAATACAACCTAAGTAGCTGTATATGTAAGGCAGCAGCTTTCACTGCTGATTTCCCTGCCATACTAGCATGCTACAACTTTATTTTAACCTCAAAATTTTAACCTCCCCAGCATTAACTCCAACAATGACTGAGGCAAGAAATTCTATGTAAATAACAGTAACACAAGTCAGACTTGGGGTGACGTGTAATGATTTGTTTCACAGTGTTAAGCCTGAATAACAATTTGGAAAGTATTCTACTGCCATCTACAGGATGACAGTAGCATCTTGTAAAAAATCATGACATTTCTATGAGTTCTGCTACTTGTTACTCTATGGTAACTCATCAACATTCATGAACCTTCAACCAAAAACACAATGGCAAATGAAAAGATGAAAATCAACAAATTGACAGTGAACCATTGCATGAACTGAGCGCTACTAATGATGATGTGAAATGGCCATCAGATGTTGACACAGCCATTGAAACTGACATCGGTTTAGTAGATTCCATATGCCAAGTTTTAATAATATTTGTGTTTGGTGTTGGATTCATCCAACTGCAGACAATCGTGCACCATTAATATACAGGCATCCACCTTGGGTTAGGAAGAAGTTCTCTTCCTGCTGATGTTTGTAACCCAATTTCGTGAGCTGGAACTCACACTGAAAATGCCTGTTAATGGAAATATCGGCAAAAAAGCATAATGCTTTATTACTTATTTTACAGAAAAAAGTTTTGTACTTATTAATAAAATGACAGTGAAGCCACATTACTGTACTTTAAATTTCAAAACAGAAATCATTTAAACTAAAATCAACCACAAGAATGTATAATATGTTGATATTATGAGTAATATCACACAGCTTTTGATAAAGGTACAGCACTTAAAAGAGTTAGAAAAGACATAATGATGGCATGAAAAGCAATCACTAACTCATGATTGACCCCTCAGCAGAAGTGTGCTGTCTCTTCTAAAGAATCGCTAAGAGTGTCACCTCCTCCTCCCAAAAGCTATACTGCAGGAGGTGCCATGGCTAAAACGCATACTAAGATTGCTGGGAATCACAAGCAGTAGTTTTTACTGCTCAACTAAACAGCCAGTTGCCAGATCAGCTGATGATCTGTGACAAAGCTTTTTTGCACTGCTGTGTGTGTTGCTGGTCATATTCAGTACCATGCTGTTGTCTTTGCTGGGACACTGTGGAGTGTGTAGGCCCGGGTCAGCTCCACCCTCCCTTGTCACTTACTGATGCCTCTTGAAACCCAAAACAGTCGATAGTCATGAACCAAAATTAGCTGGGCAAATAAGGACACACACAAGCAGCAAAGAGTTGGTGCAAAAATTGTCAGTGCTTTTATTACAAATCCAAACAAAAACAGTGTTCAAAAAGTTTAGTGCATCAGTTCTTACATATAAATAAATAATCCATAAAACCTGTGATAAATATGTGAAGGTTAAAAAAGTCCTAATAAATTAATCCAATAAAACAAGGTTAAGGTAGAAAAATGGTTCTTTTTCTGAAAATGGGCCCTAAAGCTTTCTTCTACAACCTGGCATCACTTCTGCTTATCCTATCCACCCGGCAACAGGTGCAGTCAACCATAAAAACCTGGCTGGTCCCCATTGCCAGTCCTTTGGCCTCTCTGAGGTGCCACAATGAGCTGCAAACACGTCTCCTGCTGCCAGTCCCTTAACGTCTGAGGGAGATACCAAATAACTCACACTTGACCACATGCCTCCAGTCCTCTTTAGCATTAGCTTTCCCAGTTCTGCCTCTTGTTCTCTTTCTTTCTTTCTTTATTTCTTCTGCAGTGCTCTTCCTCACTGTTAGTAACAACCAAGGTTATTATAGTTAACGAAAACTAAAATCAAAACTGAAACTATTATTAAAAACCATTTTCGTAAACTGAAATAAAATAATTAACAAAACCAAAATGAAAAACTAAAACTAAACGAAACTATTAAAGTAGCTGGAAAAACTAACTGAAATAAAATAATAATTTACTAAAATATTTTTAGTTTTCGTTTTTGAATGAATATTCTTGCCGTTAGTCTTTAACCCTTGTAAGTTTTAACTCTAAAACAGAAAGTCATCCACCACGAGCCTCCCGCATATATTCATCCAGTGAACGGCAGCTGGTGAAGTAGGGCGGCAGTTCACACAGCATTTGCGGTGACAGAGCAAGCTGAGTGCGGGTGCATAAAGCATGAGAAATAGAAAGCGATTTGCATGCCGCCTTTCTTTGTGCTTTTTGTGTATCAAGATGTAATTCAAATGGCTGAAATCAGAATATGCTGGTCAATAAAACGTTTACCATAGAAAAATCACGAGTGAGTAACGTTTCAGTTTATTTCTCAGGTGTCTGCTATTTGTTGACAGCAATTCACCTGCCACTTCGCACAGGAGAAATCGTTTTTACTTTCTCATATACCAAGTATACAGAAGGTATAGTAATCATGAAAAAATTCGACCTTGATATTTTGATGAATCTTGACGTTACAGACTAACTAGTGTCCAACAATACTGTTTTTCGGAATTGCGTGTGTGCGCGTCTCTGTGCGTGTGTAAACACGATAACTCAAAAATGTAGATAGATGGATGAAATTCGGCCTGTGGTTGTTACACCACAATTGTAGATCTGTATTAACTTTTGGGCCAAATCCATCACCCGAAGTGGTACTTTATCTGAACACATACTCAATTTTTTTTATTTATACAGCTGCAGAGTCCGATTTATTCAACTTTACTTTTTTAATAATTGTTCAATATATTATTAATTTGATTTGTTGTTGATGGTAATGTACATAATATTAAAATATAATCATTGTCTTGCAGTTTACTCTTCAAATATCCATCCCCATATCTGAGTATACAAGAAAGTCGAGGGGAGACCACTCCCGGATTTTAAAAATAAAACAGCACTGATCAAGAGACTGACTAGGTCATCATACAAGATCAGCATATTGTTACTGACCAATCACTTTTGCTTTAAAAACATTGTTTAACAACGAAGCGATACAAACAAAGGTAGAGAGTCTGACAAGTAATGAAAAACTACTAATGGGTTTTTGTATTTATTCCATATTTATTAATTTATCCTTTTTAGTTCATATTCACAACTCAAAATCCCTAATATTGTGAAAGTAATCCATTAGCAGAATATTTTAAAAAATTTGTCTCCCTTTTTTCAATGTTTTTTTCTCTCTCTCTCAAAATAGATAGTTGAAATATCATATTCTTTTTGTTTTTAACATCAGCCTTATCATATATATTGCATACCAGGGATTTTTCCTGGTTTGCATCTAAACCTGCCGCGGTAGGCTCCAGGTTTTCTGAAATCCTACTCTGGATAAACAGGTTTAGATAATGTATATATTGTTCCTAATCTCAGATGCTGTCTCTGTTGTTTTATGCCTGTCTGTACTCCTATTACATCCTCTTGCCCTGCTCATTATGGGTTTACTGTTCTTATGGTGGGCTATTCAAGACTCACCACCCCTAACCTTGACACTACATGCTTGTTGTTCTTTGTTTCCCTCAATACAGCTAGGTGGGGTCTGCACACTGATTCAAGTCTAAGAGCCCTGTTCTTCCTAAGTCCCTGTGATTTTCATGAGAAAATATTTTTAAAATTATAAAACTGTCTAAAATTGTTCATATTCAGTATCTAGTTTTGATTATGCTTGTTTTTATCAGACAAAAATAAAACCAGATAATAAACGAGGCAGTATAGTAAGCTTCCACTAACATTAAACTCATATCCAAATCTGTTAAGTGTACAGTTCTGTCTGATTGTGACACAAACTCCGTATAGGTGCTCCATACCATAATTACTAAAACTAAAACTGAAACTAATATATATAAAAATAAAATAGAAATGTCTTTGTGAAATAAAAACTAAACTAAAACTAAAAATACATGATGAAGGAAAACTAAAACTAAACTTAATTTCCAAGTCAGGTCAGAAAAAATATAGAAATAAAAACTAATGTAAAAAGGCAAAACTATAATAACCTTGGTAACAACAGCTATGAACTGCTGCAAGGCATCAAAACTACCTTGGTATATGTGTAAGTAAAAAACAGGAGTCACTAGGTGAAAATTAAAATTCAGCTGAAGAGAAAAAACTTTGGGGTTTTATGCACTTGTTAGTATTTGCAAAATGTCTGTAATCCAAGACTTGCCTCTATAATTGAAATGTATATATCAGTATACTGTCACACAAATCAACCCATAATCCAAATAACGACCAAAGAGTTCAAAACTATAAAAATACTGGGAAGGTTATTCATGACAGGAAGATCATAGACTTTGACAGAAAGATAAAATAATAAAAGATCTAATGCTGTAAAAAGCCTGCTTACAATGACCTCCATAATGTTTGGGACAAAGACACATTTTTCTTTAAATTTATCCCTCTGCTCCACAGTTTAAAGTTACAAATCAAACAATTCAGACATTATTAAAGTGCAGACTTTAATTTAAGGGTATTTGCATACATTTAGGTCACACCATGTAGAAATTACATTTTTAATATGTGGTACCCCATTTCAGGGTGCCATAGCAATGGCAGATCTATTAAAGCAGTTTTATTTAATACTGATTTGCATATCCCTTGCATGCAATGACTGTCTGAAGTCTGCGATTCATAGACATCATCAAGTGCTGAGTATGTTCTCTGGTGATGCTCTGCCCAGCCTTTAATGCAGCCATCTTCAGTTTGTGCTTGTTTAGGGGGTTTAAGTTTTCTCTTCAGCATATGGAAGGCATGCTCAATTGGATTTAAATCAGGTGACTGGCTTGGCCCTGCAAGAATTTTCCTTTTTTTTTGCTTTGAAAAACTCCTGTGTTACCTAAGCAGTATGTTTGGGATTATTATCCTCTTGTAGGATGAAACGCCATCCAATGAGTTTGGAGGCATTTACTAGAACTTGAGCAGAAAAGAAGTTTCTGTACATCTCAAAACTCATTGTATAACTGCCCTAGACAGTTACTGCACGTCATCAGTGAAGATAAGTGTGCCAATACCTGTGGCAGCCATAAAACCCCCACCACCATATTCAACAGATAACGTGTTAAGCTTTGGTTCTTGGGTAGTTCCTTTTCATCTCCATACTTTGCTCTTGTTATCACTCTGATAAAGTTGTGTTCTTTCTTCTTAATGATATTCCAAACAGTTTATTTAAGTATTTCTGATGTCTGATGGTTTTATTTTTGTTTCTTGGCCTCATAATGACTTCTTTGACATCCTTTGGAACAGCTCTTGTCCACATGTTGAAAAATAGCAACTACAGACTCCAAAAGGTAGAAGCAAGCCTAGGTGTCTTATGAAGCAATGAAACACACCTGAGTAAACACAAACATCTGGGACGCTAATTCTCCTAAATATTATGGTGCCGTGAAATGGGGGGACCATGCTAGCGAGAGTCCTGGATAAAAAAAAGATCCAGGCCTTTACTGACCTCTTGGGCACAATCATCAGCAGTGTGTCTGTCTCTGGAGAGAATGTCGACCTCATTGAGAGTTTTACTAACCTCAGCAGAGACATTCATGTCTCTGGTGACTTTTCCTGTGAATTCAGTAGATAGAATGGGAGAGCATGGGTAGTCATGTGGTCGCTGGAAAAGGATGTGTGGTGCTCCCAATATCTTTGAAAAAGGACTAAAGTCCAAGTCTTTAAAGTCCTGGTGCTTCCTGTTTTGCTATATGGTTGTGAGACATGGACGCTATCCTGAGATGAAAACTGGACTCCTTTAGTACTGTGGCTCTTCAGAGAATCCTTCGGCACTGCTGGTGTGACTTTGTGTCAAATGAGCGGTTGATCATGGAGTCCGGAATGAGGCACATTACCTGCATTATGAGGGAGCATCAGTTATGGCACTACAGCCATGTGGTGTGTTGCCCTGAGGTGATCCAGCTCATAAGATCCTAACTGTTAAAGACCCGAGCAGCTGGACCTGATCAAGGGTACGCCCATGTAACACCTGGCTGCTGCAGATAGATGTTCATTTCCAAGGTGTGGGACTGGACTGCGTATCTTCCTGGGGAAGTTGCCAACTGGGATCCCGTGCAGTTTCGTTATGTGGTGGGTGCAACAACTTGCTGTATCAGTACATGCTCCCCAACCTGACCTGACCTGATGTATAAAAAGTGTTAATACCTTAATCACGTCTAAATTGTTTGATTTAATATTTAAAATTGTGGAGCAGATTTTCCAAATCAATGGAAAATATGTCTTTGTTCCAAACATTATGAAGGACACAATATATAACCAGAAACTCCTAACTCTAATATGAAGAGGTTAGTCCATTTACCCACAGTCCTCCTCAAAAACTCGCTGCGCACAATACATGAGTATATTCCTTCTCCACACCCTAGCTTATCTTTCTTCCCAATTTGAGCCCTGGTACAACAATCACTTCCCGATTCAAACCTCAACATCCAAATGACCAGAAAGGCCATTTAACTTATTAGGGATGCCCCCTGAGAATTGCTTCATTAATCCCTCCTTGATCGCGTGGGTTGCGTTCCAGAACCCTCCGCGATAGGAGAAAATCCATAGTAGAAACCATATGTTTGTATGGTTATTTTTATATATTTTAACCCTTATAAACTCTCCCACTCTGTTAACATTATTAGAGCCCTCTAGACATGAAATAACACCCTATAGTCAAAAGTTTAAACTGTGCTCCATAACAAGACAGATATTGACAGTTCTTTCTCACAATTAAAAGAATGCAAACATATCTTCCTCTTCAAAGATGCGTGTCAGGAGCAGAGAATGTCAGAGAGAGAGAGAGAGAGAGAGCACAAGAGAAAAGCAAACGATCAAAAAATCAATACGTGCTTTTGGGCTTTTGAGTATGCCGAAGCACCGCGATAAAGCGGCATTTTTTAGAGGAACGTCCGTATCCTCTAGGCAAACAGCCTCTGTTGCGAACAGCCCCTCTGCTCACACCCCCTCGTCAGGTGCAGAGAATGTCAGAGAGAGAGAGAGAAAAGCAAACAATCAAGCACCGCATGGGAAGCACATCATATATCATTGAGGAGTTTCAGTTAATATGTAATACATGCTCTGATTGGGTAGCTTCTAAGCCATCCGCCACTAGCGTCCATTGTATGAAATCAACTTAAAAGACCCATTGTCTGCAGAAATCCGCAAACCAGCAAAATATTTGTGATATATATTTAGATATGCTTAAATTTAAAATCTGCGATAGAGTGAAGCTGCGAAAGTCGAAGCGCGATATAGCGAGGGATCACTGTATAGATATTGTGCAGAAATCACAAGTCCCTGTGGCAGCCCCAGGTGCACTCCCAAGCACCAAGCAATATTTAAAGGGCGAGGTAACTACGAAGAGGCTTGCCCATTAAAATATATAACAGGGGAGTAGGAATGACACATTGAGGCTCCATGCACTCCATGCCTACTGTATAGAAATTCAGTATTGAGAAATACTGGGTGATGTTCCATTATCAAAAGAAGGAAACAGTTGTGCAATGTTGTTAAGCTTCAAGGTGGCACTGCATGAAGCTAAGAAATCTAGGCAATGACATTTGCGTCAGTTATTACTTTATGGCCTCAGCCTAAGCTTTATGGGTCTAATTTACCATTTACTGGATGAAAAGAGCAATCCTGTCCTGGGGTATGTTGTAACATACTACTAAAGAGGTCACAACTGACAGCTGAAATAATGTAAGGCCAGGGGAAAGTTGTCTGAAGGGTAGCATCAATCAAATGCACAGCACCTTCTGTTAGAGTCAAGTTGTTCTTTTAATGGCCTTAGCCATGGTACCTTGGCAATTTTATACTAGTAGAATTCAAAGTATTCAGTAATTGTGACAGAGCTTAAAACAGTAAGCCATGTGCATGTGAGGTAAGACTTACTTTAATAAATGAATATATTTCTGGAACAATTACAGCAGAATTCATATAGGTATCTAAAGTGTATAAAAGAACTACATGATTTAATTTTATTACATAAGACTGTAAGTCTCACAAAAATTATGAGATAGCATTGTTCATTTGACATCTGAAACACTCATTTACTGTATGAATTTAACATGTTAATCAAATAAGAAAGGCTATCTTCTCTTATTTCTAAAACTGTACAGCAAAAATAAGAGCAGAACTTTAGTCCACTTAGTTGTTTAATATATATAGTTTGACGGCTTTAAACAAGTCAGTTTATCATTGACATATTCAGTAATAAATGCACGTTGAGACTTCCAGGCATTAATAAAAGTGTTAGAGGTGGCAAAAAAGAGCAGCCAAACAGGTCATTTGGTCTGAGTTTCTGTCTTCAAGGCCATGCAGCAGACACTGACGGAGACAGCCTGGTGCCATAGGAAATATATTGTGATAATCTGATCCATATTTTTCCAGCCTTCCTTTGTCAACCAGTTGAAGTTAATAACCTTCTCAGACCACACATACCCTGAACAGCTGCTCTGAGCAGGACGATCGAGGACTGTCCACACCATGGCATCCAAGAGCAGACAGACTATTGCTTTGAATATCTGCATCGATAAAAATATTCACTTGCTGCATCTCTATATCCTGCAAATGTAATGTGACTCTGGCTGCCTCCACTGTCTGCTTGATTCATCTCTGTTTATATGTATGCAGTGTGTGTTATTTCTTTTGTTATGGATTCCATCTCAGGGTAACATGAATACAGAAGGAAGGAAAGCAATAAAATGAGGAAAAATGTGTAATAGCAAATGTTTAACAGAATAAGCAGTCTTAGGAGAAGGATTCTGAAACAACAAACACCAAGGACAAACCTGTTAATTTCAAATAGGACATTACCTTACATATGGCACTTTGCTCTAGCAGCACGTACAGTACGTAGAACATTTCATTTTTACTTTCAATTTGTGAAACTTATGGCTTAGCATCGGATTGCAAAACAGCAGGTAAAAAACAAAGAACAAAAAATATTAATGACAAGCAATTCATGGATGCAAGAGAAGATAATAATAATTACCAGAGATGTAGTCCTCTTGACTTCATTACATTTTTAATGGTGAAGTCAACTACTAATGCAACCCTTCATGAAAATCAATATTCCGAAGAATCTTATAAAGCCATTTAGACTTAATGACAAGATGAATGATACACTGTGGTAACCTTTACAGTACCTCAAGTAGGTACTGTAATTCTAATTGTGATGAGCTGACTTCTCAGTGGGCTCAGTTGCTGAGCAACTGACAGCCACGCCATAACTTCCAATGTTATAAATTCCATTTTTCTACAGCTGTTTGTGGCATCCTATATTAGTTCATTGTTGCAGGAGCCAGAATATCTAAAAACTGTGATGGATGACCGGGGATCATGCCCTGTCGGGAAGCCTGGGAGAGCAGGGGACCAAGAAAAGGGCAAGACATTCCCCGAGACATGAAAGGACAGTCACCCTGGGTTAGAATGGGGCTGTAACGCTCAAGCCTGTTCGGTTACGTGGCCACCACCAGGGGCCACTGGGATAAGTCCAGAGCTGTGGTCTGCAGCACTTCCTCCACACCTGGAAGTGCTGCTGGGACTTAATTGAGGAACACCTGGAGTACTTCAGGGTGTGGTATAAAAGGGGCTGCCTCACTCCACTCAGGGAGCCGGAGTTGGGAGGCAGAGGACAGAGCGTGCAAGTGAGGAGTGGAGGAGGCAGTGAAGAGAAAGGAAGAGAGGAAAAGAAAAGAAAGACAAAAAGACAAGGACTGAATTATTGAGAATATTTGGGTTTGCATTGTGTGTTGCAGGAAAAAGACAATAAAACGTGTGTGTTTTGAGGACGTTCTAAGTCCATCTGTCTGTGTCCAGGGGGCAAAACTCCATAAGACCCACTCAAGCATACATCCAAATTAACTCATGCTGGGACAGCCATCAATCAGTCTATCCAGATCCACGTTAGGATGTAAATGAAATCTGAAGCAGACACTCCATGCAGAAATGAGCAAGTGGTCAGGAGTGCTAACCACTGTGTCACTGAGGTGCCTCTAGGATATATGTGTTACGTATACTTATTGTAATTAGTGTAAATAAATTTGTTCAACAACTGCATTAAAATCAATATAGAAGATAACAACTGTACTTAAGCACATATTAAAATATTTTCAAAAATTGGCTAGGCACACATTCAGTTTCAGCTCTAATGAAATAGATCCTCATTCAAAATAAACAAAATGCAAAGTTAGAAAACTCATGATTTTTAAAACAAAGGTGGTTGCCACTTTTTTGTTTACATAGGACTGCAAATTAATACTGTCACACACGCATGACTAGGGGACAGTCAAACGGCCCAATCGAGCATGAAACATGAGAAATAGGGATTCATAATACGGCACTAATGCTCTCTTTTCCTTTATACCTGCAAGAAAACAAGAGAATAAAAAACCTTACCGCAAGAAACAGCTCTGATCTCTCACAAAGAATACCTCCATATCACTCCATCAATTCATTGCACCTCCGGCTTCCTCATGATGTAATTTCCGACCAGTCTCCAACCCCGTCATTTCTGTCTGTTCATTTCCTGTTCCCATTAAGCCTCCTACATAAAAGCTACAAGAAACCATACTGTGTTGTCAAATGTGTATCTGTTGTGCAAATTTTCACTGTCCTGACTTGAACTGGAACCTACGGCCAGTATATGAGGAGGCTCCCCAACTCTTTACCTGTCTTGTGTGTTGTGTGTCTTGATTTATTACAATATGAAATGTTAAATGGCGATTCCAGCTTATCTCTTGGAAGTGTGGACTAGCACTTCACCCAGGGATGTTTCCAGACTTGCACCTGGTGCTTCTAGGATAGGCTCTGACATCCCATAGCCCTAAATTAGATTCAGCATGTTTGACAATATTATGGTATGCCATGGTTTTTATCTTGCAACCTCTTCTCTACAAAAAAACATAAAAGAGAGGGGCCTATAAAAAGTACTCACCCCCTTGGAACTTTTCACATTATATTCTTATGCAACATTGAGTGACAGTGGTCTTAATTTGGCTTTTTTCGCAGTGATCAACAGAAAAAAAGATTTTAATGTTAAATTTAAAATCAGATGTCTGTAAAGTGACCTAAATGAATCTACTCTATATATATAAAATGCTAAGCCTAAAAATGCAACGATTTTGTGCAACAATTTTATTTGACCTTTTTATGTCACTTTTTTGTCATTCTTTAAATCGGGCTTATTTTAAAACCTACATATACAGGTAAAATTCCGTTACAACGAACTGCCAGGGACCTAAAAAATATTTTGTTGTAATCAAAATTTCATAGTAATGAGATTCTGTATTTGTCACTATGGTGCTTTCTTTAACTTGCGCCCAGGCGTTTTCAATCATTCCAATAGCTTCTTTCGTGTTAATTTTAATCTCCTCCTGTCTACAAGTTATGCTGGTGAGAATTTTTCTCAGCATTTTCTTACGATAATACACTTTCAGGGTGCGAATGATGCCCAAATCCAATGGCTGAAGCACTGCCGTGCAATTGGGTGGGAGAAATTCAACGCAAACATTATTTAAATGCGGAAGTATGTTGTGAGCAGCACAATTATCAATCAGAAGCCGAATCATCCTTTTCTTCTTCTTCATATTGTGAGGTTTCTGAACTCTTTCGGGGTCCCCCCCCAATCACCCCCTCCCCACCCAATGGGAACGTCACGCTGAAGTGCGTCCCGAAGCACAATTGCCACGTCTGTGGAGATTGTTTGTCAGTTGCCGGGGCAGGGCAACAGCAGGCTCACAGTGGTGCAGTGAAGCACCACAGAAGCGAATATAGCTTTCTTCAGCTTGAAATAGGAACAGCAGGGTTATTTATTGTAGCGTAATCTGCAACTTTCCTATACACAGACACAGCAGTCAGGCAGGGTTGTGGCTAGGTTAGTGGCCAAGTAATACTGTTCCCTGCATCTACAATGTTTCTTGCATCACCCATTGAGATCTTTTCTGTTTGTTTCGGTGAAGAGCCACAGCAGAGCTGAATGAGTGCCGCATTAATAGGAATGTTTCTTGAACAAGCATCACTGAACCACATAAAAATTGCTTTTTTGACGTCTTCAAATGCAGCAGTTCGCATATGTTTGCAACCAGAGATTTTTCTTCTTTTTTTTGCTCGGTCTTTCAAGAAAGTTGACAGTGCTGATGGGGAAATTCTGAATTCACTGGCAATGTCATTTTTTGCCGCAATTAAGAGCTGCAAAAATTATGTTATTTTTTTCTAATATGAACTGTTATTGATTTTTCGTGTCTGCCGTTTCTATAGGAGGGTGACATTGAGTCAAATTCCAGTGGTTGCTTTTCAGATTTTGACGAGCATTAAGAAAAAGGTATCACTGAAAACCACCGAAAACAAAAACAACAAAAAACAGTTCAAGGAAAGTTCTAAAAAAAAAAATTTACAGTGTTTTTTTTTTGGGGATCATTGTGTACAACTGAGCTGCGACCACAGAACTAACTGCTCTGTGGATGATTCATTCAGGTAGTTCAAGGTCTTTTGGGCACTTCGTTGTAATGAAAGTATCTGCTGAATGTACTTCATAGTAACAAGATTTCTATAGACTTTTGTCTTATGGGGAAACTGTCAAGACCATAAAAATACTTCATTGTAATAAAAATTTCGTTGTAAAGATATTTGTTGTAACAGAATTTTACCTGTATATGTTTGGTGTTATTCTTTTCAGAATTTATCGAACTTTAATGTGATGTGGTTAGATTTTCAGATTCTTATTCCATTTTTAAATTATAAACTAAAAAATATCAAGACCTCACGTGAGACGAGCCTTTGTGCCAAGAGATGTAACCACAAATAGAGCACGGATTCCTGCTCTACAGGCTTTTAAATGTTCGAAGCGCCAAGTGAAATGCAGATCACACGGCACGGCACTGCAGCAGCAAGCCAGCAGCTGATCGAGCAAAGAGGAGGTAAAAAAAAAGCTGTATTTGTTTTCCATTGTATCACCGTTTAAGAGGGGGTTTCGGAGGAGCGACTGCATCTCCTTAGGGTGCGTTCAACCCCCCTCTTCACAACACAAGCAGCAGAGACGCGAAGTGGCTGCCGCGTAGTGCAGGCCGGGGGGGTTGGCGTAAGATGCGAGCAGGGGGCAAACCCCCTAGTTACAAATATAAAACACAAAATAATTAGTATTGATATCTTGACATCTTGCCTGAAGAAGGGGCCTGGGTTGCCTCGAAAGCTTGCATATACATAGATTTACAACTGTGCCCACACACTTTCAATTTCTTATTAATTGATTTAACTGGAACGCAAAGGATATTCAGTGACTTGGATATTTTCTTGTCCCCATCCACTGAACTATGCTTTTCAATCACTCTTATGGAGTTGCTTACAATTCTCCACAAGTTGGAAATTTTTGCATGTAGATTATAATCAATTGAAACCCCCTGAACCAGAGACAAGTGATCTCCATTTAACTAATTATGTGACTCCTAAAACCAACTGGCAGTATCACTAATAATTCAGAAGTGTCATAATTAAAGAGGACGGTTACTTATGCAATCAAATTTTAATGTTTAATATTTTTAATCAGTTTAGATCACTTTGCAGAGATCTTTTTTCACATTTTTCTGTTGATCAGTTTCAAAACAAGCTAAATTAAATCCACTGTTATTCATTGTTGTAAAACAAAAAAATGGCAAAACTTGATCTGGGTGAATACCTGTTGGTAGTGTTGGTGTTATTTCATTTCTGCCTTGTTATTGCCACACATGAAAGTGTGGGTAATCATGAAACATTTGAAAGGTTTATGTGGTGGAAACCACACGGAAATGGAAGGCACAAAAACAATAGTGATAAAAAAAGAATCAGAAGTCAGGCTGGGGTCAGCAAACCAAAAGATCAAACAAAAAATGACCATCAAAACAAAATCACTAAACCATAAAGAGTCAGAAGAGTCTTTTTGCTTCTTGCTGTGTCCAGAAGAATTACTTATGAATGCTTTGAAATCACTTCAGGTTATTTGTCCAGCACCTTCTGACTCATCAATACAAGACAACTCCCACATATGATAAAACTCTTCCACTTGATGCCTAGTTTTTGCCCCTCTAGATCCCTCAATTTTAGGTCATTCATGGACCATATTTTGTGCAGGAGATTACAACCTTATGATAAAGATTAAACCAATAGATGCCTTTAGCAAAAATGATCAGAAGGACTTGAGGTTGTTCAGATAGATAGATAGATACTTTATTAATCCCAAGGGGAAATTCACATAATCCAGCAGCAGTATACTGATACAAAGAAACAATATTAAATTAAATAGTAATAAAAATGAAAAGAATTAAAATAAAATTAATGTTCGCATTTACTCCCCCGGGTGGAATTGAAGAGTCGCATAGTGTGGGGGAGGAACGATCTCTTTAGTCTGTCAGTGGAACAGGACAGTGACAAAAGTCTGTCACCAAAGCTACTCCTCTGTCTGGAGATGACACTGTTAAGTGGATGCAGTGGATTCTTCATGATTGACAGGAGTTTGCTTAGTGCCCGTCGCTCTGCCACAGATGTTAAACTGTCCAACTTTAATCCTACAATGGAGCCTGCCTTCTTAACAAGTTTGTCCAGGCGTGAGGCGTCTTTCATCTTTATGCTGCCACCCCAGCACACCACCGCGTAGAATTCATGCCACATCAATGGACCGTAGATATTCATCCCCTAATAAGAGGAGTAAAAGTTACTTCTTTTCACAAAACATAAACAATGAAAACATGTGGAGTATCATTTTATCCTCTTTTGAAGTTACTGATCACATATATTATAAAATTCTAGATATCTTATTCTTTACCAGTGGCTCTAGCCTTTGGTTTAACATGACAAATTTCAAACATGAACATGTGGGGTATTTCAATATATGACTATTTCAAGGTCAGTGATTACGAATGATATTATTTTTGATCCTTTACTAGAGATCTAGCCCTCTTTGGATCTCTGTCAGAGGGTAAAAAAATCATAATTTGTTATTGCAATTAAAAATATGTAGATTTAAAAAATTTAAAATTGAAGCACAAATATTAATATTTCAAATATCTCACACAACTAATCTTTATTACGTACTTCAACCTTCTGACCTAAATCTTTATATTTCTTATGAAAACCACGAATCAGGGCAGATTACACTAATTCAGACTTTTTTTTTTTACTTGTTTTCAATGAGTCGGTAATAAGTGAATGAATGCCAACATCTTATATAGGCAGAGCACGAAGACAAAACATGTCATGTGATTTCCATGTCATGTGACCAACCATAACCATGGCAAAACAGTAGGGTGATAAGTCCCGGATCAGACAATGAGACTATTTTCAGAATAAAAGACAAAACAAAAAGTAAGGTTTAAAGGCCAATGAAAAGCAATTTAAAGAAAAAATAATTTTGAATGCCAGGAATGCCTGGAAATTATATTCTCTAGAAACAGAGCTATAAGCGAAGAGACACAAAAAGACAGAGCATCTTAAAAAGATCCAGAGAAGGTAGATAATAGGTCGCCATACTAAACAGATACACAAATGTATAGGGATCAGCAAAATGTGTCTCCTGTTTTCACAAATGTATTTAAACGCAGCCTATACATCCCTGTTTTCTGAACCTGACTTGGATTTATTTTTAATGCAGTAGGGTGGCCAGAGTGTGATTTCGTGTAAATGCAGGTAAAGCTTTAAAAAGCAGATGGTAGCTGATTTTAAACAATCAGCCCCGTGCACTTTCTGCTACTTTGTTGGTTTCATAGTTTAGTTTTAAATAGTGTGACATGATTCTCTGGGAACTAACATGAAAGAGGAATGGATGGGGAGTGTGTGGTGGAGTTGCATATAGTGATTCAGGCATACTTTAACAATTCTTTGCAACAAATTTTGTAATGCCATTATTAGAATGTGCACCTACAATTTTCCACCATGTCTCAAGAGATACAGAATATCTTATAAACCTTCTTTTAGTCCATTAACTTTCCTCTTTTATACCTCACCTAATGGCACTCAAATACTGTGAGCTTTCATGTTATACAGCCCTCCTTAAAAACCCTTTTCTTGTAACATGACTGTAAAAGTGTTTATTATAATAATTCTTTAGAATGACACTCTTCAGTATTATCTTGCTGCTTCTAATAAACTGAAAGGGAAACAGTTTATGATTATGATGATAAGCAATAACTTATCAGCATAATCATTTAATTTGTGCCTTAGCTGGTGAGGGTCATGACAGGAACAAATTGAGCAAAGCTGAGTAGGTCACCCTATCCTCAGCAACTTCATCCAGCACTTCCTAGGGTATTTCCAGGACTCTCCCAGGCTGTAATCCTCTAGAATATCCATGATCTGCCCCTAAGTCTTCTCCCAGTAGGCTTTGCCTTGTACACCTCTTATGGGTGGGGATCCTAACTACATTCACAAACCACCTCACTTGGTTGCCATCAGCCTGGAGAAGCAGACCAATAATTTGACAACCTCATAAGTGAACTTATTGTAGCTTTTGCCTCACCACTACAGTCTAGTATAACATTAGTAAAACTACTTCTCATGCACCAACTTTCTGGCCAATTTCAAGATAACATCTACTCGCAATAGTTTACAAAACAAACTATACTTGAACTCTTCCGGTTGGGGCTGCTGCACACCCCCTAACTGCATTGAACTTTGGTGTTCATTACAGAAGAGGATACCAACTTCTGAGTGTTAATTTTCATCCAGACTGCAACACATTCAGATGCAAACTGTTCTAGAACACACCAGAGATCACAGTCTCATGAGGCCAAAAGGACAATATGATCTGCAAACAGTAAAATTGCAACCTTCAGGTGTAAAAACTGGGTTCTCAGTTGCATCTAATCAACACCTTGATATCCTCTCGATGAAAATAATGAACAAGAGAGGAGATGAGACAGCAGAATCCATCTTTTAACATTGAAAGGTCTAATTTTTGTCCAGAAGGGACAGGGCCAGATGAAGAGTAGATGACATAGCATCTTAAGTGGAACGGTTTGGCAATAGGCAAACTGGAGAGGATCAAGAGATGTGGAAAGTCCGGCTTTTGAGTTGCCCAAGGCTATGGCCTTTTGAAGGGCTTCATGACGACTGGTGTGAGATCTATAGTGGCGATAGCCATTGAGGCAAGAGACAGAGAACTTCTTCAGCATGGGTATGATGGTGGACATTTTGATGCATTTGGAGACAACTTGCCTGCCGCAGGGAAATGTTGAAGATGTCTGTAAATATATTCATCAGTTCTGAGCATTTGGCCGGGTCTGACTCCATATCTTTTTGTGGGGTTACATTCCACAAATTTCTTCTCATGTCAGCTGTCAATATTGGATAAGCATGGTTACCTGTTCTTCCTGGGGAAGGAGGGATGTCTTTGAAGTTATGTCATTCAGTGTGTTGAGGTTATTTAGAGCATCTGGAAGGGTGATATCACCACTGCAGACAGGTGATGGTTTTATAGTCTGTGATGGCTTGGCTTCTTTGCCACATGCACTGTGTGTCTCTGGTGTTCTGAAAGTCATTGTGGCTTTTCTCATTATACTCTCACTTATTTGGTTTGATGCCCCAAGATAGGTCAGCCCTCTCTGTTCTGAGGGCCACCTTGTCACCAGAATTTCAGACTTTTAGCAGTTCACACACATCCATTGTTACCACATTTTTGATTTGCAGATGTTCTGACTGAGACAGTCACATCATCTAATTGCTTGTTAATGTAGCCAGTGACTGATGATGCATACTACTCTAACTTGAACTGATGGCCATAAATGACAACTGCTATAAATATCGCCCAGTTTGTCTGATCAAAACAGTCCTGCAGTGTAGATTTGTTTGAGAATCGGTTTAAGGAGTGTTCTGTATGTAGCATAACAGAAATACGCAGTCTTTCTTTTCCCAATCACATTACCCAGGGTGGTCTGTTGGCTCACAGCATTGGCAATGCTCACCTGCTTTTTTAGTTCCAGCAGGTCCCTACATCAGTGTTCCAGATGAGGTCCTTTTAAATTTACTTCCAGGCTTCATGAAGTTCCAATTATGGATTGATCTTTGTCTGGCCCGTCCCCTTAGGTCAATTTGCTGTGGGTAACCCCAAGAGAAGCACATTTCACTACACAGCATAGCTGTAAGGGTCACTGAAGCACAAATGTGGGTCACAACAGGGTCACAATGCTAGGAGGGAAGCTCTGAATTAGATTCCCAAGTTATCTTAATGTGTATGTCTTGTGGATTTGGGAAAAACATAAAAAAAATATTGTAGATATGAGAAGAACGAGCAAACCTCACACAAACAGTGACTAGGCTGGGACTGTAACCCAGTCTCCTTGAGATCCTATGCCTCCTTCTTCAACATAATGAACCAACATATGTATTAATGGTATATGTCCTTTTATCTTTTATAAAACAAGTTTTCTAATTTATTATCTTATATTTGTAAAATGCCTTTTCTCAAGGTGACTTTTTTATCAGGATATGTTATGAGAATTTATGGAAGTGAAAGCTGAACTTGTATCCTAATGGATTA
The DNA here is from genome assembly GCF_016835505.1 of Polypterus senegalus. Classification (NCBI taxonomy): domain Eukaryota; kingdom Metazoa; phylum Chordata; class Cladistia; order Polypteriformes; family Polypteridae; genus Polypterus; species Polypterus senegalus. The sequence goes on along the minus strand of NC_053157.1, from coordinate 66,897,042 downwards.
AAGTTCGATGTCCTAACCAGTACTTTAACAGGGAGTTGTATTTAAATGTTCATTTATTAATGGTATGCTTACTGGTTAATATAATGTCAAAGGCAGCCATTTACACTTTACCATGGATACATCTCACCTAAAATAGAAACCGAAATGAAAACTGTTTGTTTCTTGGTGAACAGTGCCCTCTAGTGGAAAATCTCTGCAAGTTTACCACAGCTGCAAAATGTATTTCCAGGTTATCTTTTCAATTTGGAAATAAAGACAAGAGGGAAATCTGTAATTAATATAAAAATGTACAATGTCAATGTTATAAAGTATTATATCATTGTTTTTGACTTTGACCTTCAAATCTGGCTAATGGTCGCATGAATCTAGTCCTGTCAACATGCACTGGTTTTAAAACTGGAACATGAATATGTTTTTAGAAAGCTTATAAACTATTATCAGTAATAATAATTTCTTAAAGGTAATCCTTTCATGCACCAGTGGTCTAGCCCATCAATTACTAACTACAAAAACTACATTTTATTTATTTATTATCCTGTCTATTTTATATGCAGTTATGTATATTGAAATTTCATTTTATATTATACAATGACAACAATAAAGTCTTCTTCTTCTGTGTTACTAGAAATTGTTGATTCAGATACTGATTTAAATTTTTTTCATAAAACATTTAATTTTTTTTTACACTAAGCTCCTGTATAACTAGATGTGTAGAAGCTTTATGTTCAATTAAAGTGGTATTATTACAATTAAAGTGCAGACACAGGTTTTCTGTTCATTTTTCATTAACAAAATTCAATTATCTAGGTTAATTGTTTAATGACCAGGAAAATGCTAAAATAGTAAAATCTTCTTAAAATACATCATTTTTAACTAACAAAATATGTGCACAAAATATTTTTCCATAATACATGTGGCATGAAAGAAAATGCAATGCCACAGTTCTAATAAAATGTGCATTAGATGTTTATCAAGAACATAAAAAGATAACATTCTTAACAAGTTTACACATAAACTGGATATACTTGTCTTTTAAGCTAACACATCTATTGTTTAATAAGCAGTGAGGATAAATTCTTTATCATCTGTTCTTTTGTAATTAATAATGAGAGTTGTTCTACTAAACTCAAACTCAGTCACCATCCACTCAAGGAATGTCTATTTAAAGGGCAGGACAAATGAAAAGGCCTGAGTAGAAAATGACACCATCAGTTATTCACATGTAAACCGCAGTGGTGAGTTCAACAGCAGTTCATTCAGAGTTTTACCTTATGGCTCTGATATTTTTTATCTTATTTTACATTCATACCTACATTCACCAAGTTAGTCTAAAAGTGAATCAGCAAGATAGTTCTGAAAATTGTATCAGTGCTGATCAGTAGTGTAACATGGAATTATGTAGTGTGGGCGCTAGGGGTCACTGTTGCCCCTTAAACCCAACACACAGACACACAGGACACAAGTTAAAAGCACAAAGAAGTATTTTCATTATTTTTCTTCCTTCTTACAGTGCCCTCCAAGCACCACAGGCACAGATAAACAGGCAAATAGGCACCAATGCACAATAAGCAGCATTCTTCTCTCTCTTTCTCTTTCTCCTCCTCCACACCTGCCGGCAAATGTTGCCCACCTCCTCCTGACTCAGGCTCGCTGGCTGGGTTCTCAACAGTCCATTATATATTGCCCGACCTGGAAGTGCTTCTGCTCTTCCGTCCACATGACCTGCCAGCACTTCCGGGTCAGATGGAGAACTCAAGTTTTTAATCAACCCGGAAGTACTTCTGGGCTTCTGTCCCCATGACTTGCTAGTACTTCCGGGCTGGGTGTGAACCTGTCCTGCAGTGTCCCCTGGCGACATTCACGGTACCCACCAGGGTTGTGATAAAGAACTCCATGTCCTGTGATGCCCTGCAGGGATTTGGGGCACTGTTACAGTGCAGGGAAGCTGACAACTAGCATTTTGGGGGAGGCAGTGTCTCACAGTAGCTGCCTTCACCCATCCTTCCAGTCTTTGGGCGTCCTGGCCGGGTTGAGCTGTCAGCCGTCTATTACAGTAGGTAGGCACCACATTATATGACTTCAACTTGCAGTGCATGTCAAATGTAACAACTGTCATTGCTGGATCTCAATCCCTTGAGGATGTCAGATTAAATTAGAAGGCAGCATAGTACTGATCTTTTGATCCTGCTCCCAACCACTCCCACTATAGTTTCATCCTGTCCCAGGCCACTACCGACAAACTTCTCATCGGTTTCATCCTACTCCTACCTGCTTTTTCCTGTGCCATTGACGCAACCGTATGAATAGCTTCTGGTTAGGTTATGCCAATGTCCATGTTTGTGGTTACTCAATAGAACATTTTCATTGTATGTGTCTCGAGTTTAAGTTTGGTTTTGGACTGTGCTTTGATCCTTCAACTATGAATTGGTCTCCTCCTTCAGTTTAATGTCAACGTTTGGATCTCCCAGTATCGAATTTACTAGTTTCTTCGCATTCTCTTCCTGGTCCTTATCTTGGTCTGTCTGTTCAACCGCTGTTGGCAGCACAATTGGTTGTTAACCCTTGTACACACACACAGTCCCTACAATTTAAGACAAAATCAAACCTGTTTCTCTAGAATGTCATTCTACACAGCTAGGGCTCACGCACACTGTCCATGTCTTACTAAGATTAAGAATGAAAGATAAAGAAAGCAAGCTATTTCTAATTTGTCCTTTTTATTCCTACAATTGTAAGTGCCAACATAAAAATAGGCTTCAAAGCCATAACACCTGGTAAAACTGGAAATTAAGGTTAGAGCTATCATATTTAATAATGTAATAAATTAATTTAAGACTATAAAATTGACAACAAAAGTTCAGAAGCAATCTCCCTATAACAGTGAACTTTGTCAGCTGGAATGTCAAAAGTCTCAATGATGAAATAAAGTGGAAGAAAGTATTCTCTCACCTATCAGATCTAAACACCAATATAGTATTTTTACAGGAGACTCACTTCATGAGCAAGGATCAGTTTCAGTTGCAACGAGACTGGACTGGAAAATATTTCACTCCATCTATAAAAAAACTCCTAGTGGTTTGGGAATCTTAATTTACAGAACAATTTAATTTGCAGTATCAGATGTACAGTAGTATCTGATCCTAAAAGGTGATACATGATGCTGATGGGTAATTTATTTAATTGTAAAGTGAATTTGATAAATATCTATACACCCAATGTGGATGATAGAGACTTCATCCACAACATATTTGCATCCATTCCTAACTTGAAACCCTCACAAAATTATAATAGCTGGAGACTTTAATTGTATTTTGTGAACTTCCTTCCAGAAGAATGTGGAAGTTGGCGTTCGCACAGATTTATGCATCTGGATTTTTTTGTGCATATAAACATTTCCACTTTTGTCCATACGCCATGTTTAGTGTGAATTCTACGCACAGTGTTATGTATAAGGCCCCTGGACATTGACACAAATAGATAACCACACACTAGCTTGGTCCGCAATAGAAATGAAATCCTTTAGTATGTCTTTATATTCCTTGCTTTGTACACCAGTAAATACAAGGTGTCGTCAATATACTAACAACCCAATTGTCCTTCATTCACTCATAGTATGGAACCAACGTAGGAAGCACTTCAAGTTAAGAGAATATTTTATCTGTGGCACCTATACATGATAACCACCTTTTTCCACCCTCTCAAACTTACACAGTTTATAATGTTTGGAAAACTTACAGGATTTAATCATTTAGAGATCTGTATATAAATAATGTCTTTGCATCCTACCAACAATTACACTCCATATTTAGCTTCCCATCAACACAATTTTTCCACTATCTTCAAATTATAAATTAAATGAAATCTACACAATTTTCCTCACCTCCTACCTATTTCTATTCCAGAAGAAATATTGATCAGCCTTGAAGACTCAGACAGCATTTCTGTAATATATGAAACCATTTTAAAGTTAACTCCTTTTAAAGATCCCAGAGTACAGTGGGAAAAGGATCTCTAAAACAGCATTTCAGAAAAGGAGTGGAAGGCAGCCATGCACAGAATTCACTCTAGTCCATAGGTGCAAAGCATACAAGTATTCAACTTATCTATCTCTGTTAAAATTGTCCAAAATGTTTTCAGGGCAAGATCCAACCTGCAAACGTTGCAGTCGAGCTCCAGCCCCGTTAGGCCATATGTTTTGGATGTGTACCAAATTAACATCATTCTGGATAGACGTTTTTTAAAATCTGTCAGACACTCTTGGTGTCACAATCATTCCTAATCCATCAATAGCTGTGTTTGGTGTCCTCCCAGATGGGCTTAAAGTGGAGAAGGACTAACTGTAATTGCCTTTGCCTCACTATTGGCATGTAGGCTTATCTTGATCAACTGGAGGAATCCTAGCCCACCTCTTTTTAGTCAGTGGGTAACTGATGTTATGTACTATTTGAAATTGGAAAAAATCAAATTCTCACTTAGAGGATCTGTTCAAAACTTTTTTAAAACATGGCAAGATCTAATCAATAACATTTTAGAATAAACATTTATATTGAAGAGGAGGATGTCTTTCCCTCCTTACTACTCTCAGAGTTTTACTCTGGCTGTTGGCCTTTCTCTCTTTTTCATGGATGGGTGTTGAATTGAATTTAGTTTTGTTAAGTTTGATTTAATTTTATGGGTAACACTTTACATTAAGTGCCCATAAGTACACTGTAACTACTATGTAATTACCTGTATAAGTAAAAAAGATCCTGAAATATCATCGAAAACCTATTCCATTAAAATTGACCAGACCATAGAACATCTGTTATATAGTTATAGTTACATACCGTAATGTTTCTATTATATTTTGAAAGTACAGCTACAATGTAACTATGTAAGTACACTTGTATTTGGATCAGTGATAAATTGTTACATTGTAATTATATTAACTGTGGAATAACAATTACAACTGAGTAATTAACTATAGCGTTACTTTGTATTACACAATAAGTATGGAGTAATAACTCATAGTTACACTGCACTTATACAGGTATTTACAAAGTAGTTACAGTGTAATTATGGACACAATGTAAAGTGTTACCATTTTATGTAATGTTACATGCTTTTAATAAATTCAATAAAAGATAAAAAGAAAAAGAATCATACAGTGTGATGTCAACTAAGGTAAGTCAGCTTTCCATTAGTAGTAAATTTATTGTTAAAGTCCATTTGCTCCATTATAACAAACATACTGTTGTAATTTCTTTCTGGATATTCATATCAGCTTTTTATTCAAACCTAATTATTAATTCATTCAAACCTATACAGTACATTTATTTTCACAGCTTCTTCAACTAATTAGACACCCCCTTGTTGTTAACACATCAAGCTTTAAGTATATATTGTCAGTTTTTAGCTTATGAGACGTGTTCTGTTCAGTTTATTTACAATATTATTCAGAATGTAAATTTTAATTTGGCTTTTTTACCATATATTTCTTAAATTTAAAATTATTATGATCTTTTCTTGGTTTTCCTTTCTGGTTTTCTGTGTCACCATCATCTGACCAAAGTTCTCTGCAGCCACCCGTATTGTTGGAATGAGTATAGATGATCCAACTGTTGGCAAGACCCACTGCATGAAATTGCCTAAGGCAGCGTTTCCAAACCTGTGCACCATGGCTACATTGCAGGTGAGCCTTGGCCGACGCCAGACAAAACCATTTCTCCCTTCCCCACTCTGATGATTGCACTTGATTCACAGCAGCAGCATCGCAGCCCCAACTCATATGATTGCGCTAAATTCATGCAGGAGATCACAAACACATTGGGATGTTAAAAACTGGGTTGTCACACCACAATGTTTGGGAAGCAATGGTCGGAGACGAACCATAAAAACAATAAGGAACTACTTATGCACATTTATGTTAGGAATGTTTAGTCTTGGGACTACTCCAGATCTTTTTTTTTTTCTTCAGCAGGTCCTTCCTAGCATTCTGACCATAGCATTACTGGAGACAAAAAAAATCTGTAATTTGGAACTCTTCTTTATCTATTACATGTACGAGGGTGAGTCAGAAATTATCCACACTCCAGTTTTATTAAAATTTCTGTTGGTGGTACTTTTCGCACGAGGTTCCTGTCTCTCCAGTCACTGCGGTGCAGGTATGAATGTGTTATTATCAGATCATTTGTAACTGCAGTGTGTGAAACAATGGCTGCCCCACTTGTGATTTGCATGAAAGAAGAGCAATGTACAGTTATTTTTTGTGGTCTGAGGGTATTCCTGGTATTAATATTATTGAAGATGTTGTGCACAGTATAGAGAAAGTGTTTTGTCGCAAAGAAGTGTATATGAATGAATATAGAAATTCAAGGAAGGTCGCACAAGTGTCAGGCATGAAGATGGAGCGGGATGCCAGTCCACATCCACGACTGACAACAACGTTGAACGTGCACGTGAAATGATTCTGTTGAATAGACGAGTGACAGTAGATGATGTGGCAAATCATTTGCAAATCAGCCATGGCTCTGCCTATGCAATAATCCATGACAGACGGGTTTTGAAAGAAGCCCAACGAGGACAAAGATTCACATCTGATGAAGAGGTAAAGACAGTGGTGCATTTGTGGCTCACAGCACAACCTTAAACATTTTTTAATGAAGGAACACGAAAACTTGTTCACAGATGTTGGCAGTGTATTGAAAAGCAGGGAGATTATGTTTTTTCTGAAAGTTGATTAAAATTAATTCTACAGCCGGATTGCGGATAATTTTTTGACTTACCCTTGTATATCTATTATTAAAGCATGTATTAATTAATTCTTATTTCCTACTTTTGGTATTTAATTTATTCATTTAAATACTTATTTATTTCTAATTTGTTGTTTTTCCTTGCAATTATTTCTTTAACCTCTTTAAAGCACTTTCAGCTACATGCCTTCTACGAAAATGTGCTATAAAAATTAATTTTGTTGTTGTTATTGTAGCAAATGTATCAAAGTCTGTGTTGTTTCTGCTATTTGTGGTTTCACTTTAACCAGTCTTATCAGAGAATTCATCATTAGTCTTAATGAGTAATTTACCTGCTTAAAATTCACGAATAAGTGGCTCTGTATTCAAGACCTAAAGAAAGCAACAGCTTTAGAATACTGATGATTAACCTGGTGGTTCAAATAAAATCAAATACACATTCAATCAATTGTTAACACATCACTGACAAATCTGTCAATATAATCATTTAATCAAATGTTTATGCTGTTAAAATAATTATGTAGACCCCTGAATACTTACTTCACTCAAGATCCATCCAAGGTGTTAAATGAATGCTCTTTCAGAGTTTTTCTTTTTTAAGTGCCTATAATTATATCAAAATAAATCCTGGTAGTTTTGTTAATTAAGAAAAGGTCCTTACTAAATTCAATCAAATAGTCACCAAAGGAATGCTGGGCCTGTAGGTTAAAAGCTTTGAAGCTATGAATTGAATTGTTCACAGGTATACTTTGTCACTGTGTCTTAAATTGCCTCAAATTAATGCCAAGCTAAAAGTGACAGGCTTGTAATCAAAATAGTTATCTTTATAAGCATTTGAATATCATAACTACAATTTCAGCAGGGTCATATTTCCCATCACACCTTTGTGTTTCCTTTTGTCTAAAACACTTAACCGATACTATAAGTTGAATCTCTAGCAGTAAGGGAAATTTGGTGAAGTGCAATTTATTCTTATTATGCACACTTCCATGTTAGGGCTAGTATATCTAATCGAAAACATATGGATTTACCATTGTACCATCTGGTCAGTTTTATTAAACACATTAATTAAACAAAATTCATTTATTTTGCTATGTTAGTATCTATATATACAGGTGCTGGTCATAAAATTAGAATATCATGACAAAGTTGATTTATTTCAGTAATTCCATTCAAAAAGTGAAACTTGTATATTAGATTCATTAATTACACACAGACTGATGTATTTCAAATGTTTATTTCTTTTAATTTTGATGATTATAACTGACAACTAATGAAAGTCCCAAATTCAGTATCTCGGAAAATTAGAATATTATGAAAAGGTTCAATATTGAAGACACCTGGTGCCACACTCTAATCAGCTAATTAACTCAAAACACCTGCAAAAGCCTTTAAATGGTCTCTCAGTCTAGTTGTGTAGGCTACACAATCATGGGGAAGACTGCTGACTTGACAGTTGTCCAGCAGACGACCATTGACACCTTGCACAAGGAGGGCAAGACACAAAAGGTCATTGCTAAAGAGGCTGGCTGTTCACAGAGCTCTGTGTCCAAGCACAGTAATAGAGAGGCGAAGGGAAGGACAAGATGTGGTAGAAAAAAGTGTACAAGCAATAGGGATAACTGCGTCCTGGAGAGGATTGTGACACAAAACCCATTCAAAACTGTGGGGGAGATTCACAAAGAGTGGACTGCAGCTGGAGATAGTGCTTCAAGAACCACCACCCACAGACGTATGCAAGACATGGGTTTCAGCTGTCGCATTCCTTGTGTCAAGCCACTCTTGAACAAGAGACAGCGTCAGAAGCATCTTGCCTGGGCTAAAGACAAAAAGGACTGGACTGCTGCTGAGTGGTCCAAAGTTATGTTCTCTGATGAAAGTAAATTTTGCATTTCCTTTGGAAATCAAGGTACCAGAGTCTGGAGGAAGAGAGGAGAGGCACAGAATCCATGTTGCTTGAGGTCCATTGTAAAGTTTCCACAATCAGTGATGGTTTGGGGTGCCATGTCATCTGCTGGTGTCGGTCCATTCTGTTTTCTGAGGTCCAAGGTTAACGCAGCTGTCTACCAGGAAGTTTTAGAGCACTTCACGCTTCCTGCTGCTGACGAACTTTATGGAGATGTAGATTTCATTTTCCAACAGGACCTGGCACCTGCACACAGTGCCAAAGCTACCAGTACCTGGTTTAAATACCATGGTATCCCTGTTCTTGATTGGCCAGCAAACTCGCCTGACCTTAACCCCATAGAAAATCTATGGGGTATTGTGAAGAGGAAGATGCAATACGCCAGACCCAACAATTCAGAAGAGGTGAAGGCCACTATCAGAGGAACATGGGCTCTCATAACACCTGAGCAGTGCCACAGACTGATCGACTCCATGCCGTGCCGCATTGCTGCAGTAATCCAGGCCAAAGGAGCCCCAACTAAATATTGAGTGCTGTACATGCTCATACTTTCCATGTTCATACCTTTCAGTTGGCCAACATTTCTAAAAATCCTTTTTTTGCATTGGTCTTAATTGATATTCTAATTTTCCGAGATACTGAATTTGTGACTTTCATTAGTTGTCAGTTATAATCATCAAAATTAAAAGAGATAAACATTTGAAATACATCAGTCTGTGTGTAATGAATGAATCTAATATACAAGTTTCACTTTTTGAATGGAATTACTGAAATAAATCAACTTTGTCATGATATTCTAATTTTATGACCAGCACCTGTATATATATATATATATATATATATATATATATATATATATATATATATATATATATATATATATATAGTGAGATGAGAACAGGCATCCTGGCCAGGGAGCAGCATGGGTTATTACCTGGACGGGAGGCCTGAGAGGACTGTTGGACAGAATGGCTAGCTGAGCGGAAAGATAACTCTGTGCCCAGCTGGTATAAAATAATGGATGAACCTGAACTTGGGAGTGGTTCCATCCCCAATGCGCTAGGAGGCAGTGATCCTCATATGAGAACCCAGTCGTGGCACCTGCATGGGTATTACAAAAATGGAATCCGAACGTGCAGCCCTGTAGATAAGGTGCCCTTGAGGTTAGCAGAAGGTGCTGTCGGGGGAGGACCACCCTACTTTGGACCAGAAGTGCTGCCTAGAGCAGTCAGATTGGCACTGCAGACATTCCCAGATCCGGCATAAATGGAAGCCTGCTGCCAAACATGGATGAGCCAGAATTAGGAGGAAGTTTACAAAGCTTCCTGAAGGAAGAGTGGAAAAGTGCTCTATTGTGTATTGTGCTTTTGTACTGTTCTGCTGAGGGGAACGATTTGGGAAGTATTAAATAAACGTGAGTGTTGCTACACTTGTGTCTGTCATGTCGGGTTTTGGGGGACCTGTGCGCCCCCTGGATGTCACAAGTGGCACTGATCATACTCACCTGCCGGCTATGAGCCAGGAAGAATATGGCTCCTCTGCTCATGCTCTTGGTTTCATGGAGGTTCATAGGAACTATAGTCCTGGGAGTTGGCTAATCGCCAACTGGCCTCTGTTAGATTAATGGCAGAGATCACAGACACCTCCCTTGTAACTCCTTATGTCCAACATTCCTCTTAGGCCTCCTGTCCAGGTAATAACCTGTGCTCCTCCCTGACCGGGATGCCCATTCTTATCCCACTTTTTTCTCCCAAATTGGGTGATTTTTCATGCGAAAAAAGGGGCTTTATTGTTTCATATGGGAGATTTTGCAGGCATTTTCCTGCACTTCCTGGTTCAAGATGTCTAAGACTAACTTTAAATCTGATTGCCTGAAGATGAAAGATGGTCCTGGAATGAAATCAGATGCTATCAGACCAACATAGAGTTGTTAGACTGTTCAAATATCACATCTAGGATCAGAGATATGGCTATAGATATAACTCTCTTTTATAAACAACTCAGTCATAACATACAGTTAGGTCCATAAATATTTGGACAGAGACAACTTTTTTCTAATTTTGGTTCTGTACATTACCACAGTGAATTTTAAATGAAACAACTCAGATGCAGTTGAAGTGCAGACTTTCAGCTTTAATTCAGTGGGTTGAACAAAAAGATTGCATAAAAATGTGAGGCAACTAAAGCATTTTGTAACACAATCCCTTTATTCAGGGGCTCAAAAGTAATTGGACAATTGACTCAAAGGCTATTTCATGGGCAGGTGTGGGCAAGTCCGTCGTTATGTCATTATCAATTAAGCAGATAAAAAGCCTGGAGTTGATTTGAGGTGTGGTGCTTGCATGTGGAAGATTTTGCTGTGAAGACAACATGCGGTCAAAGGAGCTCTCCATGCAGGTGAAAGAAGCCATCCATAAGCTGCAAAAACAGAAAAAACCCATCCGAGAAATTGCTACAATATTACGAGTGGCAAAATCTACAGTTTGGTACATTCTGAGAAAGAAAGCAAGCACTGGTGAACTCATCAATGCAAAAAGAGCTGGACGTCCACGGAAGACAACAGTGGTGGATGATCGCAGAATCATTTCAATGGTGAAGAGAAACCCCTTCACAACAGCCAACCAAGTGAACAACACTCACCAGGGTTAGGCATATCGATATCCAAGTCTACCATAAAGAGAAGACTGCATGAAAGTAAATACAGAGGGAGAGGGTGCACTGCAAGGTACAAGCCACTCATAAGCCTCAAGAATAGAAAGGCTAGATTGGACTTTGCTAAAAAACATCTAAAAAAGCCAGCACAGTTCTGGAAAAATATTCTTTGGACAGATGAAACCAAGATCAACCTCTACCAGAATGATGGCAAGCAAAAAGTATGGAGAAGGCGTGGAACAGCTTATTATCCAAAGCATACCTCATCATCTGTAAAACACGGTGGAGGCAGTGTGATAGCTTGGGCGTGCATGGCCACTAGTGTTTATTGATGATGTGACACAGGACAGAAGCAGCCGAATGAATTTGGAGGTGTTCAGAAACATACTCTCTGCTCAAATCCAGCTAAATGCAGTCAAATTGATTGTGCGGCGTTTCATTATACAGATGGACAATAACCCAAAACATACAGCCAAAGCAACCCAGGAGTTTATTAAAGCAAAGAAGTGGAAAATTCTTGAATGGCCAAGTCAGTCACCAGGGGTCTCATGTATAACGCTGTGCGTAGAACTCGCACTATAACATGGCGTAAGCACAAAAGCCGGAATGTGCTAACGCACAGAAAAATCCAGATGCAGGAATCTGTGCGTACTCCAACTTCCACGTTCTTCCGCTACATAAATCCCGATCAGCGTGAAAAGTAATGCTCGTGCACGAGCATTATGTAACGCCCCAACTCCTCCCAGAATTACACCTCTTTGAATATGCAAATCAATATAAATCGCCCTTAAGCTCGGCCTTCTGTGAAAAGACAATGGAAAAATCACAGGGAAAATATAAGAATTTCACCGAATACCAAGTGGAGGCAAAGGAAAAACATACTATTTGTTCAAATAAACCGTGGTATAATCAACAAAAGGAAGCTGATCGAGTGAAATAGCGTGTTGGAGAAACTTGAAAGCTCACGTTCACAAAATCGCACAGTGCCGGAAATAAAAAAGAAGTCACATATCAAAGTCGCCGTGAAAAGGCGAGTTGTAGCTCACTGTCTGAGTGTCATATGAAAGCTTATTAGGGTACAGAGAAAAAAAGGCACACAGTGGGGAAAAAGCACGAAATGTCAACTTCAATCTCGATTTCCACTTTAATCACGTAGTTTATTTTGTCATTAAAGTAGATCATAAACTTCATCTTAAAATCGTTTAATTAACCAGTTTCTCAAATCACATCGTAATTAAAGTAGCACGTTAAATGGTTTGTTTTGTATTTGATCTTCTATGTGCTCTATGTGTGTGAATCACTACTTGCTTCTTAAACCGGCATTCTTCCTCCAACTGGACACAGAATTCATTACATTCGTGATATTACAGCTCTCTGAATAACTAAAATGCTGAGATGTATACGTGATATGATTTTTATGATGATAGGAGTTAAAGCACGTTCTTAAACATGAGTTTCATGGCGCAGTGATTGTGTGCAAACTTTGATGAAATTATTTATTGCAGCAGTACTCAGGGGTGGCTCTATGTCCAATAGAAAAAGTCCAATGTCAATATGTTATCTTATGCACTGTGGATCGCCACACAATCAGTTCTGTAATAGACGTTAAGCCATCTGTAATCTTAGAGCGCTGATTCTTCAAAACGTTAAAGGTACATTGAAATATCTTCGTAGTACATGTTTAATTATTCTACCCTTCACGCCAGTACCAGTGAAGAATTTAGATTATTTAAATTAAGTTAAAGTTTTATCTGTAAAATATAATAAACATATTTTGCTGCATTTCATCTTAAAAATGATATCGTCATCATATGTAAATACGCGCTTTATAAAGTGGCGCAGGTTGTGTAATATTATAACTGTAGTGCAAGTTTACAGTGAGGTAATTGTACTTATAAGTACAAACAGTTCTACAAGGAGCACTTGATTGAATGCGTTTATAGTTCTTGGGATGAAACTGTTTCTGAGCTGCGAGATCCGTACAGGAAAGGCTTTGAAACGTTTTGCCGTGGCCGAGACAGTGTGTGCTTAATGCCGTATACCGATAATTCTCTTTCCGATCAGCTGCTGCTATGATTCACACTCAGATACAGTGATATAAATACTCCGAGTGGTGCAGTGAGAGAAATATGGAAAAAGATGATCCGCTGTGGCAACTCCTAACGGGAGCAGCGGAAAGAAGAAGAAGAAGGTGCAGTTAGATTAACAGCGCTAAAGCAGTTATGGTATTTGAAATACTATGGCTGTTCCCTGGATCATTATATTGTTACAAGTTAATTACAATCAGATGAATTACACTAATAAACAATATTTTAGTTTCTGTGTATTTATAAAGCCGTGTCAGGAAAATAAGGAGTAACCACACAGGAACAGCATAGCTTTGACGCTGGGTGCCGCCAGTTTGCAAAACCGAGCGGAGAACTTGCGTACGACAAGGTATGAGGTACCGTGGAAAAGTGCGTGGCTTTACGCCAAGTGTAGGTTTTATACATCGCGATTTGAACGTGGAAAAGTTCTTACGCAACATTTCTGTGCGTACGCACTGTTTATACATGAGGCCCCAGATCTTTACCCATTTGAGCATACATTACACTTGTTGAAGACTAAACTTCGGACAGAAAGGCCCACAAACAAACAACAACTGAAAATCACTGCAGTAAAGCCCTGGCATAGCATTAAAAAGGAGGAAACCCAGCATCTGGTGATGTCCATGAGTTTAAAACTTCAGGCTGTCTTTGCCAGCAAAGGGTTTTCAACCAAGTATTAGAAATGAACATTTTATTTACAGTTATTTAATTTGTCTAATTACTTTTGAGACCCTGAAATAAAGGGATTGTGTTAAAAAATGCTTTAGTTCCTTCACATTTTTATTCAATCTTTTTGTTCAACCAACTGAATTAAAGCTGAAAGTCTGCACTTCAACTGCGTCTGAGTTGTTTCATTTAAAACTCATTGTGGTAATGTACCGAACCAAAATTAGAAAAAGGTTGTCTCTGTCCAAATATTTATGGACCTAACTGTAGGTATTCACAGAGAGACTAAGGAATAAAATTACTTGGTAAATAAATACTCTATTCTCAAGTTTGTACACAAGCTGAGCTGAACCCGTTAGTAGTTGGCTGTATGCTAGTGCTACTATTTTACCTCCTGCTTTAGCTGCAGCCACTTCTGTACCAGTGAAGTGAAATTTCACGTCTCCAGAACCACAAATATCTAAAAAGTGCTGAAATGTAATAGTTTTCCATATGAGAGTAATTTTTTTTCATTATTCTCCAAAAAGCAACTGCTAAAGCTTCCACTGTTCTCAAATAGCTTGTAATTATTTTTTCATTTATTTTTGAGAACAAAACTTTTAATATTATTCTTTACATTACAAATGTAATAGTAGTGTAACATTTATTGCAATATATGTGCCATCCACTTTATCAATGGCCTGTCCTCTTCCAGTAGAAACCTTTGTCAGGATGCTTATTATCTCAGGAAAATGAATGTATCTGATCATTATAAAACAGCAGCAGAATCATTTGTTATATGATAAGTGCTAAGTAAACAAAATAAAGTTGGGCTGTTGGAATTACAAAGGACAAGCAGCGTTTCATGCTATGAATCATAATTAAGGGAGAATCATTCCAGACCCAATAAAATGTCTAAAAAAGCACAACAGATTAGGCATGAATACCTTTAAAACAGTGACGCATATTGAGTGTGAATCAGATTGTACAGGAATAGATATGGAGGCCATGATCATAAAACATTTATTGAAATAAAGCAGGAGCATCATATGTAGAAAAAGGAAAATTTAGTATTAATTTCACCTAAAAAGTCCACAAAAGAGAAAGACAGTATAACATAGTGTTATATTTTTACATGTTTTTTATGTCTGCTTTTATTTTATTTAATTATTATAAACATGATTTTTTGACCCACTATTACATCACCAAAGGCACCACCATTTTGTTAGCCGTTCCAATGCCTGTTGTTGGTTATACAGTATGTCAAGGAAGTCCCATGACACGTTCAATTTTCATGCATCTCCTATTGAAGATGGCAATGCACAGCTTCTAGAATTCTAGCACTGGATGCAATTGCTATCATAACGTTTTATCTCTCTTAAAAAGATAAGTGTGCTTTTTTTGATCTGTTTTCTTGACTTGTGTATTGAAATATGTTTATCAATTCTTTATATGCTCTTTTCATGTTTTGACTACCTGCCTGTCCCTGGACCAAGATTGAGCTTGTCACTTATCCGTGTCCTTTCCTGTTGGCCATTTTTCTTATGGAGGAACTTCTACATTAAAACAGTCATTCTGAGCAAGAGTCTAACAGGCTTCTCCTTCTCATTTCTCTTTATTTTCCTTTGCTTCTCCATTTTACCACATAGACTTTAACATCGAGACACAAACGACAAATAGATGGCACAGTGTTACAGAACCCATGGAGAGGCTTGCCCTGTTCAAATATATGTTTCCCTCCAATCACATGACAGGCATAGGAGGAAGGTTGCGGTTAGAGGCAAGCAACTCTGCAGAAGAAGAGTCAAAACATGGAGGCAATCCAGACGGACCCTGGGCTCATTTGTCACTTTGTGGTAACTTTAACTTTTAAAACATTTCCACTCAGTCTGAATAAGAGCGTCTTTTTATATTTTGTATAATTAATAACTTTGGCAAACATCTTTACTTAAGTGTATGTGATATTTGTTTACATAAGCATTTTCTTACAATCAGAGGTCAGACTTATAAAACTTTATGTAAATTCCAGTATGAAATTATGTGCATGCCAAAAAAGAGAAAAATGCATATGCCACAAAAAACAGATTTATAAAACCTGCCATGTGCACATTTCTGTGCAATTTACCCTTTGTAAATCACAATCATCTTGTAAATTTGCATACGTGAACATGGCTCAAATACCGCCCTAAAACATCCATTAATGGAGCATGGTAATCAAGCTCAAACATATGCAGTTGTGATTCTGCAGAACTTCATTGGCTGGTACAGCAGACTCCCACCTGACGCATCCAGACACCACCACCTGCATTCAAGTGTATCTGGGTGTGCTATGCAACTGATAGCGTAAGTTCGTGCATGCCATTATAACGCCTCTCCTCTGTGTTCTGGGTGTCCATGAAAGGCATCTGAAAGCGCCTGAGCAGGTAGTCACAAAATCCTAGAACATGTAATGATTTGATTGCTGTTACAATGAACAGTAGAAGCCATATGAAGCATTGAGGGTGCAGCCAGTTGTCATACCGACATGCCATCCACTACATGCAGCACCATCATGTCTGTCAAAACTACTTTTCCACAAAACAAATTAATCACGGGTTGACCCAGGTCAATGAGCCACATTTGTCAGTCTCAGTAGTTTCACACTCTCTAGGTTTCCTTATTACAATGAGGGCAGTGAATTGCTCCAATTTCTTTAGGAGAACCGGGTAGTAGTGAAAAATTGCATTTTTATGTTGGCAAAAAGATGTTATGGTTTACAAAAAAATGGATGGAGTAATCACTGGTTGGTTAATGGCTTCCAGTATAGTGAAGCTTGGCTGAAATATTCCTGACCTGTCAACCAGTTCACTGAGAAGTGACAAGAGGTTGCGATATAAACTGACAGAAAAACAAAAAGTTCTTCAGTTCAAATACGCAGCATTGGCCCTCTTAAAAGGTAACTAAAACCCAGTCTGTACATCATAAAGATCACTTTTGAGGAGTAATATGTTTGACACATCAATGCACATTAAATTAACAGCTTGGTGATTTGTATTATTATGTGTGCAAACTGTAATTTACCTGGTTTGGCTGCAATTCCCTACCTTATTAAGGGTGCTGTCATTTCCCCGTTTCTCTGAAATGTTGTGTATGCATGGGTCAGAGTTGTGGTAAATATATGCATAAATATATATGGTGTGAGGAACCAGCCCGGCCACAGACAGACAGACATAGAATATAATGAATATGCACACGTTTATTTATCTCGCTCCAATTCAACAGCACCAAAATGCCTAAAACAGCCAACTCAGTCACTGTCTCTCTCTCAACTCTCTTTCTTTCTTTTCCCTCTTCAACCACCTCCTCCTCCTGACTCAGGCTTCCGTCTTCTCCCTCCCAGCTCTAGCCTCGAGTGGAGTGCAGCGGCCTCCTTTATACAGCACCCTTGATTAACATCCGGCAGCACTTCCGGGTGTGCCGGCAGTATTGCTTACAGGTTCAGCTCCTCTTCTGGCAGCACTTCCTGTTTTGGTGGAAGTGCTTTCGACCACCGTTCTGGAGCTGTCTAGGCATCCCCTGGCGGTGACCATGTCCTCCCACAAGGTTGAGCATCCTGGCTCCGTGGCCCCCATGCAAACCAGGAAGGCTGCCCTTTCATTTTATGGGGAAAATAATGACCCTCTCCTGGTACTTCCCTTCCCTTCTCCCGGCGTCCCGGTCCCTGGACATCTGTCACAATGGCAAATATACGCATGTTCCTCATCAAGTTTTCTTTTACAAATCCTGACTTTTAAGTGGAAAGTTACATGGGCACATTTCAAGCCTCTTTTTATGCATAATGTTTGCAGTACTAGGGTGTTGTACTACATTATGAATGTAATTAAAAGTCAAGCAAAATGACACCTTTTATTGGCTAACTAAAAAGATTACAATATGCAAGCTTTCGAGGCAACTCAGGCCCTGGGGTGTCATTTTGCTTGACTTTTCACTATATTCATAATGGCTAACACGGTACAACACCCTAGTACTTCAGACATACAAGAGACTGAAATATACCGCTACAACATGGAATTAAAGACCCGGTTGAAGAAACTGGCACACATGGACAGCAACATCTTCATGTTATATTACATCTTGCCTGAAGAAGGGGCCTGAGTTGCCTCGAAAGCTTGCATATTGTAATCTTTTAAGTGAGCCAATAAAAGATGTCATTTTGCTTGACTTTTCACTATATGTGTAATGTCCAAAGCCATAGAGTGGAAAAATTACGACTGGTGCTGAAAGGGAAAAAAAGCGCCCATCTTCAATCAAAATGGATAAAACTAATTTATTGTATTCACAAAGACAATAAAAAATGATTATTTTTGAATATTATTTATTTACATAAACAAATTACAATACTTTTTATATAAAACTAACACAATATATAAAAACATTTGATCATATTTCCTTTTTTTCAATTATTTTAGCCAAATCTATAAAACAATATAAACTAATATACTACACAAAATTAATTTATCTTAAATAACAGCAGAAACACACTGAGATCGTAGAGATACGAGTAGACAGAGGATCACTACGAGAGCGTAATGACTGGTTGTGCATCGCAGTTCTGACATAAAGGTGCGCACCGCTCAGTTGTGTATATATATATAAAATAGTGCCGCAGCGGTTTTCAAGCAGTGCATCATTCTCATTTTTATTTTACTTAAACTGCACTTTTATTTTCAATAATTCAGCTGTGATTGTAAAAGACAATATAAACACATTTCAATGTGCAAGTTGTTTACAAAATCATAAAAAGTAAAAGGAAATATCTATAAAAGTTTTACAAATTTTCAGTGATATTAAAGTTTTTTACTTCTATTTAACCTGAAACAACCACAACATCGTTCGACATCCTTTGAAGATCGGCACTTGGTGTGGGTGCACAGTTCGCACCACCCACGCTATGGCTCTGATAATGTCACAGCCACTACAGCACACTGCCTGCCCACCACTGAACAAAATAAAGAAGATTTTAATCTTAAATGCAAATCAGGCAGATTCCACATTTTCTTTACTTTGTTTTGTAAACAAGTTATATCAATGTACACAAATAACCAGATATGTATAAAAACATGACAAAATTCAGTAAGCAGGATTCATGTTACCTTCTTGTTGCTGCACAATGTTTTTTTTTTAAGATTTTTCACTCACACTCAAATATTATTAAATAACTTTTGATTCTGTAAGTCCTGAACTCAAGATACTGATTTTTAATTACTAATAGCAATATTAAAAGGGAAAGTTTCTGTCTCTTTCTTTTGATTGATTCTAATATATTACACACTATGGAAAAATATGAAGAAATAATGAAATGTCTGTATATTATTAATCTTAAATTATTAAATAATAAATTATAGAACTTTGAGTCAGCTGTGTTACTGAGTTCTGCTCTTTAAATACAACAGATTAGGTAACATGATTTTGTGGAGAAAGAAATTTTAAAAATTACAGTATATTCTTAAGCGTAGTGTTATATAGCCTTTTTTTTAGACACCATGCAACAATGTTCATTTATTTTTATTATTGCATAAATGTAAAAAATATAGCATATCAATAACATGCAGTTATTACATTACAGTAATAGCAGACCTAACAGAATCCTAGAGATTAGTACAAATATAATATATACACATCATTTAGAAAATATAAGCAAGTATAAAACTTTGAAGGAGTATAGCCATACACATAAGAAGAATTAAAATATAAGCCTGTTTCAGATTGGAGACAAGCAACATCTTACTAAGAATATTTGGTTACAACAAAAGCTCAGTGGATAAACGTGGGTCAGGGATGACATGCTAGAGGCCACACAACACACTAGGAAGTGCTAGAAATCAGTCTTGATAATAATATCATAAAAGCAAGTGTTATCTACAGCAACAACAACATCATTTATTTCTTTAGCACATTGTTAGTGTAGCTCAAAGGGCTTTATAAATAACAGAAGAAAATCATAACCACAAAAAAGTAAAAGATAAGTAAGATTAGTGTGTTAACCTCGTTTAAACTGGGGAAACAGAACAAATAATGGAGCAATGGTATTACATATGCCTTCATGGTTATTGGAGTCCATGGAAAATTTTTAATATGAACCAGGAGGTGAAAGGTACAAAAAAGGGTCAAAAAAGAAGGTGGTCAAAAATACAACCTAGATCAGATTATTAATTAGAGATGTTTATTGTCCCATGCACTGCAAGAGGACAAGTGAAAATCTTGGGCCACAGTGACAGTGAATACATTCAGTAAATAAATAAGAGTAGCAGAAGATAAATAAATAAACATAAATAAATAAATAAGAGTGAAAAAAGAAAGCAATGTTCAGTACAATTGCACATAAACCAGCAGGTTGGTACAGAACACAGTGCTGAGCAGGTAGGATCAGGTTACTGGCAGTTCAGTGACCTTATAGTTATCTCTGATGTGGGTGGAATGAGCCTCATGTAAAGCAAAAGTGAAAATGGGATGAGCTGGGTGGCTATCATTAGACACGATGATTTCAGCTCACCTCAGACATCTGGTTGAGTAGACGGAATGAAGCTATGGAAGGTCAGCCCCAATGAATTTTAGGAGTTGTACAGACAAGTCCTTTGGAGGAGTTTGTGATTCTGGCAAGTGAGATTGCCAAACCACACCATGAAGTCAGGAAACCTTAAATAGTGTAGCAGTAAAAGTTCACTAGTGTTTTGGTTTCCACTCCAAAGCTCTTTAGCCTCCTCAGGAATAAGATTTTTTGCTGAGCATTCTTCATTATGCAGGAGGTTTTGACAGACCGTGAAAGGCAGTCAATGATCTGGATACCCAGGAACCTGAAGCTGATGTTGGAACAGGGCAATCATTAATGTGGAGTGAAGCATGAAGCCTTTGTTCTTTCTGAAGTAAACAATGACCTTCTTTGTTTTGTCGACATTCAGGGAACGGTTATTGCTGTGGCACCATACAGTTAGGCCTTTTAACTCCCTACTGTAGGCAGCCTCATCATTTCTGCTGATGAGACCAATCACAGAGGTGACATCTGTGAACTTGATGATGCTGTTGCCCTTATGCTTTTATGCACAAGTCATAGGTGAATAGACTGTAGAGCACTGGGTTGAGGTGGCAGCCTTGTGGAATGCTGATGTTGGTGAACGGTGTGGAAGAGTTATTTTTGCAGGCCTCACTGGGGTCTGTTTGTTGGGAAGTCAAACATCCAACTACAGATGGAGCTGCTCAAATCAAGTTCTCTGAGCATTAGCACCAGGCTGGTGGGCATCATGGTTTTGAAGGCAAATCTATAGTCAATGAACAGCATCCTGACATAAGTGATACTTTTTTTAATTCATACTTTTTTGTGAAATAGAAGAAACCATCAAATCACTAGTGCCAAAACCCATCAGTTCAGTCAGAAGATCGCTGAAGGTGGTGTTCTCATTTATGAAGTCTGTGCTGTCAGCAAGAATGATCAGATAACTAAAGTTGCTTGACCTTCTAGGCTAGATTTTTAAAAATTTAATTTCTCCCTCTTTTTAAAATAGATAGATTAGTGGCACTGAGTAAAGCTTTGTTTTTATGAAAAGGCAGATCACCATTGCTTTAAGATTCTATACATGTTATTCTTATTTTCTATTTTTTCAGTTTCTTTTACTGCTTGCTATTTAAATGTTGTGGGATATGGCCGGAAGCTTATCCCGGCCAATACCCTCAAGCCGCCAGGTGGAGTCCTCCCTGCAATGTGGAGATGCCCCGAATGGCAGCAGGGAATACTGGACAATGTAGTTTTTATTCTCAGCCCTGTTGGATACCTTGGGGCCTGCTAGAGGACGCTGCAGGGAGGCCCAGAGACTATTTGCCTTACGCCCAGGAAGTACGTCAGAGTCACGTGGACAAAGGGAATGATGTGCTCCCTGGGTGAAGAAAAAGAAGGATTTTTATCTGACCCGGAAGTGTTCCAGGTCACATGGACAGAGAGGGTGAAACACTTCCGGGTCAAGGACTATAAAAAGGACAGTGAAACACCAGAGCGTTCAGCTGAGCTGGGAGGAAGGGTGGCTAAGTGTCTGGGAGTTGGATGATTGGTTTATTGATTATTGTTTATTAATAATTAGTGTGGAGTAGACGGTGCTTAGTGCACATAATTATTATAATAAAAAGAAGTATTGGACTTTTACCTGGTGTTTGGCGTGGTACCTGAGGGTTCAAGGGAGCAATAGTGCCCCCTACTGTCACAATGTATATGCTTCTGCTGAACACAGAGTTGTCGTCTGTATTCTGTATGTTCCCCTGGTGCTGTTAAGAATTATTTTGTAAACTTTGTTTTCTCTCACTCTACTGGATTATTTGTAACTGTATTTGCATGTACGACTGGCATCCTGCCCTACACCTCTTGCTGTCAGAATAGATTCTCACTTCCCGGCACAAAAGTATACTATTAAAATTTCTTGTGATAATGAAATTTATGTCTAGATTATTCTGAGTTTGGCTTTCTTAATATCAGATCAGTGCAAATAATTTACTTGCAGCTGGTTTATTTTTTACTAATGGAGGATTATGAAACATTTGCTCAGTGAATTAGAATACTTATGAATGTCAATAATGTGGAAAGGTTTGGCTTATTATTAGATTCATTTCTGTTTACTTCATTCCTTGTGCATATTAATAAACTGTTGCAGATGTCAAAAATTGCCTCTTCATAATATTATATAAGGTGCAAAAGAATAAAATTAATGTATGTTTGTAATTAAATTTCAGCTTAGTCAGTATATAGTAATAATAGGGCAATCTGAAATATTAAAAAGTATTTTAAACTCTGCTAATATATAACTGTTCTGTCAAAAAGGAGAAGCTGGCCAGCACAAAGCACAAAATAAAAGAACCAGGGGCTTCGTGTATAACGCCATGTGCAGAACACTAAAACATGGAGTATGGACAAAAGACGAAAAGTGCATATGCACAAAAAAATCCAGATGCATAAAATTGGTGCACCTGATGACATCACCGCATGAAAGTCACATTGAGTTCCACTCAATCGCCAACATCCAACGTATCGTTAGAGTGGTGGATGAAACACTTTGATTCAAACCCCCGGCCTTTTGCCACCTGCTATAAAGGGTTTCTGGCAGCTAATTTGCATGTAATATGCAGTCTCCAGACGTCATGGCAAAGTGGCCTATAAGTACCCATGATGAATTTATCTGAACCAATTCAGCAAACTCTTGCAAATCAATGGACGGTGAATTTGGGGGTGGCTGCCGATTGGTTGACAGTTCCTACCCTCTTCACTCATATCTACTGACACCTGTAAGGACTCCACAGACTGTGGCAGAAGGGCAACATAATGGTGCGGATTAGTGGATACGCAGAGTGGTTAAATGCACAATAGAAATGTGGAAAATGCGCACAATAGGGTGGTACTGTGTCATAATAGTTGTGTATGTCATGCTAAATAATATTACTGCAAAAGCAGCTGTCCTACTGTCTATTGTGGATTTGGAATACAAGTAGGAGAAGAAAGAGGTGGTGTTGGCTATAGAGGCTGGTAACGACTAAATGCCACATTTTCCACAACAGGATGCCAACTAGACTGGTGAGAAAGCAAGGCAGACTGAATCTGAATACTTTGCTTGGTTTATCTTTGATTTCATAAGTGGCAGATGTGTTATTCATAATCTTATGTGGAAATGAATAAACCGAAGGAGTGGGAATTTTTTGTACTATTTCTGTTACTGTTAAATTATGCATATTCATGTACTGTACATTTGATTAAAAACAACAGTAAAACAGAAAGACATCATTTGAACTATATGTTGTCAAGGATTGTCTCTTTCCTCAGTGGGTGGTGGTTGTGTATCTGTAAACTGAGCACAGTACATTAAGACAGTGGTACTCAACCTGTGGGGTGCCCCTCCCCCCGGGGGGCGTGAAGTAACAAAAAGGGGGGCACAAAGATGTCAAATAAAGAAAACAAGAATCAAAAATATGAAAAAAACATCTGTTGAAACCAAAACAAATTAATTTAAACTACATTCTGATACTAGAACAATAAATATACAGTTAGATAAATGTCGATAAAAGTTAAGTAGGTATAATAAAATATGCATCTACATTTCGAAAAAATGTTAGGGTGGGCACGATTAAAACTGTTATGAAAACTCGGGTGGCAAATACTTAAAGGTTGAGAAACGCTGCATTAAGACACACTTAGTGGAATACAGCAAAGTTCGATATAAGCTTAGGTGCTTATATACAGGGTTTTGCTTAATTGATACTTTAATGTGACAGTGTTTTCAACTTGCCTTATTTTTGGTAGTGTTATTTCATCTTACTATAAGACTAATGACGGCACTTAATATCCTTGATCGATTATTTTCAATCGACTTGTAAGGGTTGCTGCAAGGTTGGGGATATCAACGTTGTAATTTATTTTCATTTATAGGATTCACATTTTAAGAAGCCTTTCAAGAAAATGGTGTAAAAGTTGGTCATTTATTGCTTATATCGTTCGTTACTCGCTAAATGTGAACATTATTGGGAAAATCACCCCAGATGGTGTATCAGCAAAGAGGCAGAAAAAAACCATAAAAACAGGTTTGTACGGTTAAACAGTTTCATTTGAAACATAAAAATAATAATGTTCCAAGGTAATAAATGGAAGACTTGATACAATTTTTAATTTGCATGCAATTTGAAAATTAAGGATTCATAAGTGGGATTGGCGATTCTAAATTGGCCCTGGTGTGTGCTTGGTGTGTGGGTGTGTTTGTGTGTGTCCTGTGGTGGGTTGGCACCCTGCCCAGGATTGGTTCCTGCCTTGCGCCCTGTGTTGGCTAGGATTGGCTCCAGCAGACCCCCGTGACCCTGTGTTCGGACACAGTGGGTTGGAAAATGGATGGATGGATGGATTTATAAGTAATAGAACCAGTTTGTAACAGTGAAATAATATTTTAAATGTTAAGGTAATAATGATCCATGACTGTACTGTTGAATAGTCAAGTTGTTCTCATGTATTTTTTTGGGGTTTTCTATCCAAAATACCGTCAGTTGCGCTTCAGGCAGTGTGTGAGCCTAATGATATAGTAGTGCAGTCATAATTTAGGAACTTTGGATGTTACAGATGCCTTATTTTGTACAATCCCAAATCAGAAAAAGTTGGGATAGTATGGAAAATGCAAATAAAAGTAAAACACAGTGATTCTTAAACTTACTTTGACTTATATTTCATTGCAGACAGTAAGAACCCAAGATATTTCATATTTGTCTGGTCAGTTTCATTTAATTTGTTAATACACTCTACATCCTTATCTGCATTCTAGGCCTGCAACACATTTCAAAAAAAGTTGAGATGGTAAAGCATTCACCACTTTGTAATGTCACCACTCCTTCTCACAACACATAAAAGATATTTTGGCACTGAGGATACCAAGCAATGAAGTGTTTCAGGTGCTATTTTGTTTCTTTTCTTTCTGCAAAAATGATGTGCAGCAATATGGGATCGTTGTTGTCATTTTTCAATTCAAAATTCGTCCCACATCCTCTCTTGAGGACAGTTCAGGACTTCAGGCAGGCCAGTCCAGTACCCTTACCCTCTTTTTTCACAGCCATGCTTTTGTAATGTGTGCAGAATGTGGTTTTGCATTGTCTTCTTGTAGACGTCCCTGGAAAAGATGTCATCTTGACGGCAGCATGTGTTGTTCTAAATTCTCTGGGTACTTTTCTGCATTAATTATGCTATTTTGAGGAAATACTAAAGAGGGCTGAGTCACTTATTGATAGTTGAAGCCCATATGGAGCCCTAGGTGGGTTGGCAAGAAAGATGGTGGGGATGTGCAAAGATCCAAAGCGTGTGCTGCTTGACTTACCAAAACTTTATCCCTTGCTGTCCATAGTATGACCACAAGAGAAAGGCATGGAGCACACGCAGTTTGAGTTATACAAACAGTGCCTCTCAATGGCCAAAGTATGCACCCCTTCACTTTCAGAAACAATGCCATTTGGGTGTCGCCACCTTAGGCAGTCAAATACATCACCTAATGGATTGATTGGCTCTGGAGTCACTGACTGGAAATCTAACATGGCCAACCATTTTCTCCCAAGCACAATGAACTATATGTTACTAAAAAGCCCAGATGACTCATTTTTGTTTCTAATGCACACAGTTGTCAAACAAAATGCCAGTTGATAGTCATCTGGCACGGGAGTCAGCAGGAATAGATTCAGAGAAGAACGAGCAAGGGAGAGGAAACAACACAAAAAGATGATCACCTTGTTTCTGGTTACACTGTTATATGCACCATCACCCTTTGTGTCCCTAACAGGCAAAATCATCATTTTGTGACTGTAGACATGTTGCTTGAAATTCACAGTGGATTGATTTTTGGCTGCAATTTTTTTTTTATAGTGAACTGTAATTGAACTCTGAACTCTTTTACCTAGAAAACTGGAACTTTACCCACAAATGTTTCAAACAAAACAATGCTGTGAGATTGTGGTTTAATGTTCGATTTATAATCTTTTATGGTTTGTTTAAGTCTAAGTTCTTTTTATTTTAGCTCAATCTATGACTTAAATTCTTACCTAAGACAGACCAGTCAATCTATAACTCTAACACTAGATGGAATATATGTTTTCCAAGGGATTTAAATTTCATAAAGGTGAACAATCTTTATAACATAAGGTGTTTTGTACATGTTTTTGTGATCAAAAGCTTGTGAGCAAAGTTGTCAATTATATGAGTAGTTAGCCAATTTTCTGTACATAACATTACAGTGTCCAGATAATGAAATCAAGGGGGTGAGAGACTAACTCCATTTCATTAGAGATTCCATCTAGCTGGATCAGAAAGACACCATCAATAGATATTCACAGATGCTTTCTTTGATACTTGTCTTCAGCTTTCATATTTGTATGGAAAGCATTGTTTATGTATTACGACTTTGAAACAAGGGTGTATTTACTGCTTTATTATTCATTTTTGCTGCTGTTATTCATTTTTTGTAATAAATAATTTGTCTGCCTAGGTTGAGTGATTGAAGTAATAAAATCTATGCAGGGTGCCTGGTATAATTAGTTTGACAGTTCTCACAGGAATGCCTTTAATAATGACTACAACAGGAAAGAGCAATGGGTCGGTGTTAAGTGGCAATAAAATAGTGCGTCATCATCCTGTATCTAGGGGACACCCATCTGGTGTGGTGAGCCCCTGTGGGTAGTATGGAGAAGTGATAGTCGGTACGGGCATTACTCATAACCATTGTTTAAGTGTGTATACTTCTGGGTCTTTCTGTGTATGGGAGTCTGTTAAGATTGGGATGTACAAGAGCAGGGAAATCCATAATGAATTTAGTGAGTCCTGTTCATCCCACAATAATACACATTATATCAAAGAAAGAATTTGTCAGATTTTTTTTCCTTTACCAACTTATCAATCAGATCATGTCTTGAAATGTATTGATCACAAAGGAGTTAATGTAAAATGGATGGATGGATTGAAATTATTCTAATACAAGAGATCAACCATCATAAATCAAACCATCCAAATGTATAACATTTTTACATGTAATGTGCATTCTCATAAGCAAATTGAATTCAATTCCCGAATAATAATATTTTTAATTTATTCAACATGGTAGTAATGATATTGTTTATTTATTAATCACAATACAAGGCAAATACCCTTCCTTACTGTATGAGTGCATGGGGAAGTCTCGTTACGTGCCAATATTACAGCTTCTACCGCCACCACATTCTACACTTGTCTCTGTGGTTGTGCTGCATCTTCCATGAATGTACTCACAGTGACTTAGTTCTCCTTCTCTTGAGAATGCACTATAGAAAGGGGAGGGGCTATATGTTTAGGGCGGAGCTCAGCATCCTCTCAAATATTCAGCTCCTCTCTGTTCTACAGGCTGCAGCGAGTAATATGTGCTGCTCTATGAGATCGAAGTTGGAATGTAACATTACATTCATGTCTGTAAAAGTAAAAAAAAAAATAAAAGAAACTTAACTTTTATAGAAATGCATGAAAGCTGGCTTGGTGACACTTTATGTGACTAGTGACTACATGTGTACTCAGTATTCCTGCAACCTCATGGCTGCATTATCTAAAGATTACAATGTTTCAGTATTTTCCTGAATAATTTATTGGCAAAGTACCACAATGATCTGAAATCTGTCATGTTAGAATTCAGCCATCAATTTTAGCTTGAGACATTAGCACAGATATGAAACTTCTTTAAAAAGTAATCTATACTAATAAAAGGCAAAGCCCTCACTGGCTGACTGACTGACTCACTCACTGACTGACTCATCACTAATTCTCCAACTTCCCGTGTAGGTAGAAGACTGAAATTTGGCAGGCTCATTCCTTACAGCTTACTTACAAAAGTAAAGCAGGTTTCATTTCGAAATTCTACGCGTAACGGTCATCACGGTCAACAAAGTCCCCCATGTTGAACTTTCTTATTTATGGCCCCATCTTCACGAAATTTGGTAGGCGACTTCCCTGAGCTAACTGAAACCGATGTACGTACTTATTTTGGTGGTATGACGCCACTGTCGGCCGCCATATTAAACTTTCCAACGTCACTTATTCTCCAACTTCCCGTGTAGGTAGAAGACTGAAATTTGACAGGCTCATTCCTTACAGCTTACTTACAAAAGTTAAGCAGGTTTCATTTCGAAATTCTACGCGTAACGGTCATAATGGTTGACAACGTCCGCCATGTTGAACTTTCTTATTTATGGCCCCATCTTCACGAAATTTGGTAGACGGCTCCCCTGCGCTAACCAAAACCAATGTACGTACTTATTTCGGTGGTATGATGCCACTGTCAGCCGCCATATTGAACTTTTCAGCGGTCTTTGTTACTTATGGGCCCATCTTCAAGAAATTTGGTACGCTGGGTTCCCAACGCTAACTGAATCCTACTTATGTACATATAAACGTTCATAGCCTGCAGCTCGGTCACCGTGTGAAGCGGCATTGGGTCCCCCATCCCAACGCCTCCCACGTTGTTGGCTGCCTGCCTATATAAGACCGTCCATCGCTCCGGGCTCTACATTCCCTTCTTTGCTTCACCACGGGATTCACGTCTCCCTGCTGATAACTACAGCCTTTTTATTTAATCCATGGCTTCTCCGCTGTTTTATTGTTCGTTTATTACGATTATAGTTATTGTGTAGGTATTTTAGACTTACTTTACATTGTTCAGGTACCCATTTTCTTTATCATTCCAACCATACCCCCATTAACATGTCTATCGAGGTGATCACCATCGATCAAAGAACTGTCACTTACCAAGTGATTTCCATGCCCAGAGATGGCACCTGCCTTTTCCATTCTCTTTGTTACATATTGCACGGCCATATCAGGCTCACTCTTAATATCCGGAGGAACATTGTGTCTTATGTATTGAATGACTGGGACAGGTTCAAGGTGTGAACTGATGACGGTACAGGAGATAATTATACTACACAGGAGCACTATAAGAGTGAAATGCTTAAGCCCGTCACCTATGGTTCTGCATGTGAGTTGATTGCTGCCGCTGAATTGTTCGGTTGTCACATTTCAAGTGTACCAAAATGGCCAAATATTTTACACCTTTCAACAACCGGCAATGCTTCTTAAACATCTTAGATTCACAGGTGACGATTTCAGTAGTGGACACTTTGATGTTTATGAATGTTTAAACTCTCAAAAGCTGGACGCAAAGTTATCGATGAAACCGGTTGTATGCTTACAACACTTGACACATGCCGAATGTCACTTCAACACAAGTCCTGCAAATACTGTCGTAATTGAAACAAACCATGAAACTCACACCGATTATGACAGCAGCAATCCAAGCTGTGATATTTGAGACAAGATTACTGTTCACATGGCCAACTGTACGTTGCATGCTTAAGAGTTATCTCAGCGCACAGCTTGGTCATATTACAACCGGAGGGCCGAACTGACAACGTGGTATACAAAGAGATCCTTAACAAATAATTAATGGTATATTTTCCTTCAGTTTAAAAAGGTTTAATTTTCTTCTTAATAAAAATTTTAAGGCAGTACTTTGCCGCTGTGAAGCATGGGTATTTTGCTAGTGTTTAATAAATTTGAACTACAGTTAACCACAGAGCCTCCACTTCCAACAACTAACAAAGGTACATGAATATTTTCTTTACCTGAGTTGGGATCTGCTCTCTGCAAAGACATCTTCAGGTAGATGATATTGTAAAATGGTATTTAAAAACATGTTTTACGTATATGCACTACTATTACAAGTAATCATATTTTGTTACTACTGAATACAATTCATTGTTATAAAAATATGTAAAAGAGAAAATTATGATACAAACTTTGAAAATGCTCCTAGTTTCAAACTGGCTAGCCAAGTCTCCGAACGCACCTGAATGCTACATCACATGTATGTTTTCTTGCTTGTTGAACATCAAGTCAAATCAATTCAATTCCGCTAATAGCACTAAGTTGAAAAATCAGCTATTTACCATGGCATTTCGGTAAATAGGTATTAATAAATCACACCTAGAATTCTTACATAGGACCTAATAAGGGTAAAAACCATTATAGCGAATACCAAAGTAACACTATTTTCAGAATAATGAATACTTATTGTTGGCCTGGACAAATGTTCATACAGCATCATGTACTCTGAAAATTGAGAGTACACCTTATGAGAAGGATTTAGGAGTCATAGTGGACTCTAAGCTATCGACTTCCTGACAGTGTTCAGAAGCCATTAAGAAGGCAAACAGAATGTTAGGTTATATAGCATGATGTGTGGAGTGCAAGTCAAAGGAGGTTATGCTCAACCTTTATAATGCACTGGTAAGGCCTCATCTTGAGTACTGTGTGCAGTTTTGGTCTCCAAGCTACAAAAAGGACATAGCAGCGCTAGAAAAGGTCCAAAGAAGAGCAACTAGGCTGATTCTAGGGCTAAAGGGGATGAATTATGAGAACAAATTAAAAGAGGTAAGCCTTTTAAGTTTAAGTTTAAGATTAAGAGGTAACATGACTGAACTGTTTAAAATTATGAAGGGAATAGGACAGTAGATGGAGACTGGTATTTTAAAATGAGTTCATAAAGAATATGGGGAAACAGTTGGAAACCTGTTAAGGGTAAATTTTGCACAAACATTAGGAAGTTTTTCTTTACACAAAGAATGACAGACACTTGGAATAAGCTACCAAGTAGTGTGGTAGGCAGTAAGACTTTAGGGACTTTCAAAACTGGACTTGATGTTTTTTTGAAAGGAATAAGTGGATAGGACTGGTGAGCTTTGTTGGGCTGAATGTCCTATTCTCGTCTGGATTGTCCTAATGTTCTAATGTTTATGACTTTGTTTCAATAAAATGTATATTTCAGTATAACAAATGTTTTTTTGACCAGAAATGATTAATGAAGATAATAAGGTGATACAAAAAATACTTAAAGTTGCCCCTATACTTTTGCCAAGTCAACAGGAGCCAAGCAACAGGCTGTTTCATTCTTGTTAGACCAAATGAAAGTGACAGTCTATTGCAAAATTTCTAGTCTCAGGCAGTCTTGGTGAGGCTCTGTGAGAGTGTATGCGTGACATCATAGAGGTATAGCCGAAATCTGAGTCAGTGCTCTGTCTGCATGGGTCTGTGTGGGTAGTTGTGTCATGTGCGGATACTGTATCATTGAAGTTTCATAGCACTTCTCAAAGTTTTCTTTGCGATTAACAAAAACAGTGAGAAACAGTGTCAGTTTGCAAAAAAAAAGTTACATATAAAGTCTCATTTTCATTCTGTATTCATACCTGTATTTCTATAAAAATGAAAGAGTTACATCTAAGGTCTCATTTTCAAATAAAATATTTTTTGCAGTTTAAGAAGTGCTGTTTTTTTTATACAGGTATTGTCAAGCTTGGGTCACAAAGCTGCAAGAGAGACAAGAAGGTGAGTCAAGGTTTCCAATGAAAATACAGGTATTTTATTACTATATAGAGAAGGTAGGTACAGTTTCAAGACTTCATTCAAAATAGGAACTATTACTTCATTACTCAAGCATATAATATATGGGCCGTGACACAGGCAGTCATCATGATTTAGCTTCCATCTTCAGGTTAGAAGAATATCAGTGGCTTGTAATCATCGCTGTGGCAGACCAGGAGAGTGCAAAGAAGAGCAGGTCAAAGCCTGATGTTAAATGTTCTAAACATCGTGAGACAAGCACATTACATGGTAATTTTTATCCTCCAGAGGACAACCAATTACTTGGCCATTTTACTGTTTACCAGATGCAGCAGAGCAGCTACAGAGCTGTCATTGCGCTGCTGCTATTAAAGATGGTTAAACACTGGCAACCCTAGTCACAATGGTATACGTATTTTTCCCATATTCATTACAATGAAATTTCTGTTATAACAAAATATTTCTATTGTCCCATGAATTTTGCAACAATGGAATTCCACCTATATATGGAGTCAGTAATCCAAGATTATTTGCAATAATGTTAATAGATATGTAAGGAATGCACAGGACCATATTAACTGGAAAAAAAGTTGCTGCCAACTAACGTTTAATATCCTTAAGGCATTGCCAAAAGGTAAGTTATTGAAGCCCTCTCACCATACTTTAAAGGAAGGTAAATTTGGGTATTATCAGTATAGCTATGATATGCAATATTATAGTTTTTTAGCATCCTGCAAAGTGGCATTAGGTGTAAAGAAAACAGAACAGTTTGTAAAATGGATTATTGGGGAACCTCACAAGTAATAGGAGCTACAGAGGATGAGTTGGCAGACTTTAAAGTAAATGCCCTGCACTTCAGAAAAGCTGAAAAACACCCAAGTACCATATCCTTAATTCCAATCTCTTGTTCAACTCGATTGATGAGGATATCACTAAGATCCAACAGAATTAGAAATATGCTGTATCTATTACAAAAGTACAGCGAACTTAAGCAAATCCTTGATGGCACTCCAAGGGTACACATTTAGATTAGCCTCATTCACAGTTGTCATTACATGCCTTTTGAATGTGTGAGAAAAATCGAGTAGCCAGAGAAAATCCATTCAGAAATGGAGAAAACATGTCAAGTCTACATCGGTTTAATCCCTAAATGGGTCATAATCTAAAACCCTGGAGCGTTAAGGTAGCATGACAAAACACTACACTGTCACACACCAAAAAGTAAATATCCAAAATATAATATTTACAGGATAGGAAAGAAAAATGTGTTATTTAATCATTACATTTCCCCATTGAGATTTTTAATAACATTGGCTTCTCTGTTACATAATTTTTACATTTTTTTTTTCTTTTCAGCTTAAGTTAAATAAGAGCAATGCACTTAGTGTGAGGACAGAACATGCCAAAGTGTGTTAAAAATTGCGACTGTAGGAGGAAAGCAGTGGAAAAGCCCTTGACCTAAAAGGATCAACATGAAATAACAAGTAAATGAGCAGTGAAATGCAGAATACAAGACTGTGGTAACAAGGATTAGAGGATTCAGATAGACAAAATTGGGGATTTAAAATAGAAAGTGAGAGAAAGGGGAACTTTTAGAAAGGTTTATCTATTGAGAGCAGCTATTGAAGAAAGCAAACAAAGCACTGGAGTATATATTGCAAAAGAATTACAAAAGACTAAAGCCTTGCCTATTATTCCACTTAAAGCAAACAGTTCATTTATTCCAGTTAAATACATTAGGACATTTTCAAAAAATGCCATCCAAATATAAAGGTGTTTGAATTTAGTCCATGGACAAGAGGTTTTATGTGAAAACAAATCCAGCAAGTCCAAGGATCCCCACTGGCTGAAAAGACGATTTTTTTTTGTATTAAAAACATCTGTGATATTAATCTGTAATATTATTATCATTGGATGCAGAAAAAGCATTTGACATGATTGAATGGAAATTCCTTTTTACTACATTTGAGTAATTTAGGTTTGGCCCGAACATTTGTGCATGGATCAAACTACTGTATACCAATCCAGAAGCTTCAGTTTGTATTAACACCATTTGTTCAGACTACTTTAAACTAGAATGTGGTACCAGACAAGGATGCCCCTTGTCACCGCTGCTATTTGCAATCGCCATTGAACCACTGGCAATACACTGTCGAAATGCTGATCAGATAAAGGGGATTATCAGAGAAGGACTGGAACAGAAAATTTCTCTATATGCAGATGATATGGTACTGTATATATCACACCCACAAACTTCTGTGCCTGCAGTCTTAGCAGCACTCACAGAATTTCAAAACATCTCTGGTCTCAGAATTAATCTAAATAAAAGTGTACTCTTTCCAGTGAATTCTCAAGCATATAATATTAAATTAGACACCCTACCTTTTATCATTGCAAAACAGTTTAAATACCTAGGGGTAAACATCACAAGTAAATATAAAGCTCTTTATCAACAAAATTTCGCAGTCTGCATGGAAAAAATTAAGCATTGCATAGATGGTCAACCCTTCATCTCACTCTAGCTGGAAGAATTAACACTGTTAAGATGAATTTTCTCCCTAAGCTCCTTTTTTATTTCGAAACATTCCAATATATATCAATAAATAATTTTTTAAGCAATTAGATTCAACACTAACCTCATTTATTTGGAACTCAAAACATCCACATATCCAAAGAGCGACCCTAAAAAGACAAAAGGCAGAAGGTGGCATGGCTCTACCTAACTTCCAGTTTTATTACTGGGCAGCAAACATACAAGCTATAAAAACCTGGACACAAATAGATGAACATACACAGGCCTGGTCTGCAATAAAAGTAAAATCCTGCAGTACTTCTTTATATTCCCTGCTCTGTGCCCCAATAAATGCAAGTTATTGGCAATATACTAATAACCCAATTGTGCTTCACTCACTCAGAATATGGAACCAATGCAGAAAGCATTTTAAGATGGAGAATCTTTTATCAGTGGCACCTCTGCAAGAGAACCACCTCTTTCAACCTTCGCAAACATATGCAGTTTTTAATATCTGGAAAAATTTGGGATTAACTTGCTTAGAGATCTTTATATAGACAACGTCTTTGCATCCTATGAACAATTACAATCTAAATTTAACATTCCAGCTACACATTTCTTTCACTATCTTCAAATTAGGAACTTTGTTAAACAGAACCTGCCCGATTTTCCTCATCTTGCACCCTCGTCCACGCAGGGAAAAATATTGCTCAATTTCAAGGACTCAGACACCATCTCTGCAATATATAAAATTATTTTACAGTCCCTCCCTTTCAAAGATCCAAGAGGACACTGGGAAAAAGATCTCTCAATTAATATATCAGAAAAGGAGTGGAAAATAGCAATGCAGAGAATTCACTCGAGCTCCATATGCGCAAAGCATACAATTATTCAACTCAAAATTATATATTGAACACATCTGTCTCGCCTGAAACTCTCCAAAATGTTTCCAGGGTATGATCCAACCTGCGAACGCTGCAATCAAGTCCCAGCCTCACTGGGTCACATGTTTTGGGCCTGCACCAAATTAACATCATTCTGGACCAAAATTTTTAATTACCTTTCAGACAGCCTTGGTCTCACAATCCCTCCTAACCCATTAACAGCTGTGTTTGGGGATCTTCCAGATGGGTTTAAAGTGGAGAAGGACAAACAAACTGTGATTGCATTCACTACACTTTTGGCACACAGACTTATTTTGCTAAACTGGAAGAATCCTAACTCTCCTCTTTTAAGTCAGTGGAAAACCAATGTGTTATACTATTTGAAACTGGAAAAAATCAAATACTCAGTTAGAGGATCTGTGCAGATTTTTTTTAAAACATAGCAGGATCTAATCAGTAATATTTTAGAATAAGCTCTTAAAGCACAGAGGAAGCAATTATTTCTGTATCCATTCATCTACAGTATATTGGCTTATCAAACTCATCAGTTTAGGTATGTTTACAAGCCTTAGTTTTACTCTGTTGGCCATGCTCTCTCTCTCAGGGGTGGGGATCAATTTGCTCTTAATCCTACTTTTTGTAAAAATTGATTGATTTGTATGGAATGATTGCAATAAAATTAATAAAATTAAAAAAAAAAATCTGTGATTTAAAAAAGAAAACATAAAAGCTTCTGTAGTGAAGAATGTTCTAAAAACAGAGTCAAACAAATTTTAACAACATGAATTGTTGATACTGGAAGATCAACACGACATGTCATTGAAACCAAAAACAAAATCTAAAATCAAAGTACAATCAAAAATAAGCTAAACATTTCATACCTTGCACTGAAGAAGATAACTTTCAAAATTCAATTTGTTGGCAGATGTTAGCAAACATATTTTGAATCTTTTACCAAAGAGCAGTTTGTTTGTCACAAATAAATCATTTAGTAGAAGTTAGTGTTTACCAGTGGATCATTAAGTCAATGCATCACACACAGAAGCCAAGGAAAGAGACCTTTAGTATTGACTGTGGGATCATGAGCATCAGATAAACATTAAGCTCTTTGTCAATATTTTGCTTATGATTCCATCTAATCTTTTTCCATGTTCAATTTTCAGTAATTTTTTTTCAGTAGTAATTCTAACTGAATGTGAGTCGTGGTCCACTAATAAACAGCTGTCACATGCAAGACCATGTCGGAAACCTTATGGGGAACAATTTCCAGGATACACACATTTCCAGAATTTTGAGGTTAAACTGTAGCTTACTTGTTTGCCATTTTTTTGCCAGGGAACAACAACCTATAACAGGAAAACATCCCCTGTCTCTAATCTACCTCCATTTTCATTCCTTCTGGTCTCTGGACCATTTAAACCAGAAGAACCACCTGAGATGTGCAAGTGTCGATTGCAAGTGATTGAATAATGTTGCCAAAGCACAATTTCTTGTTTATAAAATTTTCTGTTGGCTCACAGCAGTAAGTGGGGAGTACACCTTGGAAATTCAGCCATTTTTACTTTTTATTTGTGTTCCTTTTCATGTCAGCTTTCTTTAATTACTTGTATCACAGCTTGGGCAATGTACTTCTTGAAGTATGGTAAATGTCTCAGTAAAAAAAAATGAATTTAACACATAATATTTATAACTCAAGATTATCAGAAGTGTTCTTATCCTGAGTCTCTGTGATCTAGTTTTACTAAATAATGTTGTTCTTTGTATTTTTGCATCACCTATGACATGTATTTAACATGAAAGGTACCAACTAACCTCTTAAATGGGGGAATAGGAAGAAATATCAAAACTAGCAATGTAACTGTTACCTGTAACCTTTTACTTTTCTCACTGTCCATGTTGTACACCTCATATTTCACCCCCAGTACCTTGATGGCAGACTGCTCACTGACTTTACTTTCAAACCTTTACTTCATCCCAGTTTTCCACCAGTAGAGGGTTTCACAAGGGTATCACTTCATGAAATTAATGGAGCACTGTTAGACAAGGAATGAACAATCTAATATCCAAGCAATGCTAGTAGCACTCAGACAGAGACCCTGCCTTTCAGCTTTCATTTAAAAATAATAGTAATTATCATCAAAACCAATAGCATCAGATATAAAGCAATACAAAGAATCATACAACTTGAGTGGATTACATTTTCAAGCAGTCCAATCATCAACAGCAGAACACTGAAGAACATTCCCAAGTGGCTCAGTTTCTGTTTTAGATTGTTTATAAATTATATATCCTGTCTTTCCGGAGAGAAAGCTTTTTGGAAAAGTGTCCATTTCCGATTTAAAATGCAGCAGCTGAGAGAAGGAAGTTTCTGGCAAGTGTTCGTCAGTAGAAAAAATGGTGTCCAAGTGTTCAAATGAGCACACACATAAAACACCTGGCTTAATTACTTTCTTCTCTGTTACCAGAGCGCCATGACATTTTACAGTTTTCTCAAAATACAAAAAATGTCACAGAATCATTATCACAAGCTCGAAATTATATTCCTATGGGAATCGATAAGTTGCTTCATCCTTCAGCTTTCTCAGAATACACTGAACTCCTGTTCAGCTTAGTCAAACGCAGGCTAAAGCCTATCACCTGATAACCGTTGGCTGAAAAGTTCAAGCATCTCCTATACATAGGACAATTCTCATTTTTTTTGAACTGTAGCATATAAACTCAGCAAAAAAAGAAACATTCCTTTTTCAGGACTGTGTATTTCAACAATAATGTTTTAAAAATCCAAATAACTTTACAGATCTTCATTGTAAAGGGTTTAAACAATGTTTTCCATGCATGTTCAATTAACCATAATCAGTTAATTAACATGCACCTGTGGAATGGTCGTTAAGACCTTAACAGCTTACAGAAAGTAGGCATTTAAGGTCACAGTTCTAAAAACGCAGGACATTAAAGAGACTTGTCTACCGACTGTGAAAAACACCCAAAGAAAGATGCCCAGGGTCCCTGCTCATCTGCGTGAACGTGCATTAGGCATGCTGCAGGGAGGCATGAGGACTGCTGATGTGGCTAGGGCAATAAATTGCCATGTCCGCACTGTGAGACGCCTAAGACAGCGCTACAGGGAGACAGGAAGGACAGCTGATCATCCTCGCAGTGGAAGACCACGTGTAACAACACCTGCACAGGATCGGTACATCCGAATATCACACCTGCGTGACAGGTATAGGATGGCCACAACAACTGCCCGAGTCACACCAGGAACACACAATCCCTCCATCAGTGCTCAGACTGTCCATAATAGGCTGAGAGAGGCTGGACTGAGGGCTTGTAGGCCTGTTGTAAGGCAGGTCCTTACCAGACATCACCAGCAACAACGCCGCCTATGGGCACAAACCCACCTTCGCTGGACCAGACAGGAGTGGCAAAAAGTGCTCTTCACTGATGAGTCACGGTTTTGTCTCACCAGGGGTGATGGACGTATTCGTGTTTATCGTCGAAGGAATGAGCATTACACCGAGGCCTGTACCCTGGAGCGGGATCGATTTGGATCGATGGCTAGGGCCATTCCCCCCAGAAATGTCCAGAAACTTGCAGGTGCCTTGGTGGAAGAGTGGGGTAACATCTCACAGCAAGAACTGACAAATCTGGTCCAGTCCATGAGGAGGATATGCACTGCAGTACTTCAAGCAACTGGTGGCCACACCAGATACTGACTGGTACTTTTAATTTTGAGCCTCCCTTCATTCAGGGACACATTGTGAAACATTTTTAGTTTATGTCTTATGGTGTTGACTCTTTTAGTGTTCATACAAATATTTACACATTAGGTTTACTGAAAGTAAAAACAGTTGAAAGTCAGAGGACATTTCTTTTTTGCTGAGTATATAATTCACTTTTAAAATTTCAAATCCAAATATTTTCGTATATCCCAGTTTTTCTTATTTTTAATTCTTGCTTAACTAACTGCCATTCTCTTTTCTTAATGTAGTATTATTTATTATTATTATATAAAAAAAGATATAAATAACTCTTGTGAAAAATAAACAAAATGAAATAACAACAAGCTGAATTGTTCTTGGGTTAATCCAAATCCCAATGTGAATGCCAAAAAGTGCAGATCATAAGGAGTTACAATCTAGGTAAAATAAAGCTGGGTGATTTATATATACGTATACTGTAGTTTGCCTCGACACACTTAAAAAGGTTTGGGGCAGCCACCCATATATTATACCTGACTGCAAAAGTTTTTTAAATAGTACAGAGATGTTCTCAGTAAGGAGTCCAAAACAGAACTGTTGAGGGTTTGAAAAGATGGCAGCTCTAGGGGAACAGACAGGAAGTGACATAAGGAAACCGGAAGTGATGTTCTTCAGATGTCAGATTGGGTGCCGGAAATGATATTCTTCTGGGCGTCAGAACTGAAAATGATGTCATCTGTTCTGAATCAGACACGTTTTCCTATGGCTGGTCTGTAGAGATAACAGGAGAAGATTTAGTGTACCCCGCCAAACCCCTGGCCTGATGTGGAATTACCTTTGCTTGGTCCATACAATGTCCTCCTGGTCGCACGTGTGTGACAATATAATTATTAAATTGCAAATGGAAGAAGTTTGGAAGGTTGATGAATTAATTAGCCTTTATGAGTGGGTGCTTTATAGAGTTTAAAAATCAGGTAGGAATAGCTTTGTCTCAGATCAGAACAAGACTGTCAGACTGTACATTCATCTGTGTCTTATTACAGCTTTTTATTTTGCATTGCTGACAGGTATACCAAGAGAAAAACAATACAAGTATTTTTTGGCCAAGTGGTGAGTAGTGGAAAGGTTTATTACTTGAACGTAATCATTTTTTTTATTAATTTTATTACAATCCATACATAGCAATCAAGTTTTTACAAAAAAAAAAATTATGTTAAGAACAGATCGATCCCCACCCCTGAAAGAGAGAGCAAGCCAAACGGCGTAAAATTTAAGGCTTGTAAATATACCTAAATTAATAAATTCTCTGTGCTTTATAAACTTGCAGGATGTATAATGCTGCTCACGTTCTCGGACGGGGGTGTGGGGGGGCGGGGGGCGACTGCTGCTGTCACGCTGCCCTTCGATCTTTTTAAAGCATGTACAGCCGCTGTGATTTTTGCTACTTTGTGTCTCTGCTGCTCGCATTGTGATCGCTTCTCCGTGATCATAAATATACATCTGACCGACTTGTGTTTTCTTTGAAATTAAACTTGTTGTTGCTTTAACTGTTTCATTTATGACATATTGTCCTTTATACACTTTATATGCACTGAGACACCTGTATCTGTGTGTGCTGCTTCCCTTTATACTACTGATTTTTCTTTCTTCTCTCTGTTCTTTTATTTGTCTTTTGTGATCTTAACGTGAAGATCACATATCGTCTCCTAGTCATTCATTCCACAGGATTTTTTTTTATAATAGAGAGATAACACTGTAATCTAACTCTTTGAAAGACTTAATGTTAGATTCTTAGACTTAAAGAATGTAGTGCTTCCCTTACATTTTATAACAATGTAAATCATACTATTCCTTTGGCATGCCTCGGCACAGCACTGGATGTATTTTTTGTATGAATTAATAATGAAAAGCAATTATACACTGAAGAATAACAAGAATCAGTAGAGTCTATTCATTAACACCAACAAAAAAGTTAATAAAAAGGCAGGCAGTGTGGCCTAGTATCAAAGGATTTGGAATATAAACAATGAGGCTGCTAGCTTAAGCCACACTTCTGACTCACTATTTAACTCAGAACAAGTCACTCAACTGGAATAGAATCTGTAATGTACTTGGAATGATGGCCATTACACTTTGCTATTACAGGAAATCTATCTCTTTAAAGAATCCATATGTATTACATTTAGTGGCGGCATAGGTGCAAAGTGAAAATAATGGCAAATGGGATTCCAGCACATCACAAGCGCAAACAATGATGCTGATCAGCCCTACATGAACGTTTTTAGATATGGGAAGAAAACCAGCAT
Source organism: Polypterus senegalus (assembly GCF_016835505.1). Classification (NCBI taxonomy): domain Eukaryota; kingdom Metazoa; phylum Chordata; class Cladistia; order Polypteriformes; family Polypteridae; genus Polypterus; species Polypterus senegalus. Next base: position 66,855,674 of record NC_053157.1, on the reverse strand, counting down.
GTAACCAGAGAAGAACCAGACAGGGAAAAGATCTGCTGTAGCAATGAGTTAGCATTACCAGACACTGAAGTTCCTAACCCTTTAAACTAAAAGTATAGTAGGGCTTTGCTTCAAAAGTAGAAATATGAGATTGCTTATGTGTGCCAAACAGGAGCCGTTTAAGAGAGTGTTTCTCAATCATTAGGTTGTGGGCTGCCACTGGTGGGTCTCAAGTTGCTATTGTTTATAATGGTAGTAGTGCACAGTGGGTTGTGATTGTGCTTGATTCTCCAAGGGTGAGCCCCCCAACTCTTATGTTTGTGCTATACTCACCCAGGACACAAAGACATTTAAATGGGACACCAAAAAGGTTTAGAAACACTGATTTAAGGTATGAACAACCCTTGTTCTCACAGAGTACAAGCTGGAGCTCCCAAGTAGGTACAACCAGAGATCACACCACAAAGGAGTGTGTGGCTTCAAAAGTGAGCAAGAGCGGGGGATGGATAGTTGGCATTGTTTGGCCTATCTTCAAAGGAGAATGCCTTAGGGTAGAGGACAAAAGGTTATAAGAACACTGACATCTCCCTTAGGCTAGAGGCCACAAGGTTATAAGAACACTGACATCTGCTCTGTCCATTAAACATACCCATGAACGGGGGCACAGTAAGTGTAATACCCAAATGACCAAGGAGGATACCTTTGTTTTTGAGTACTTCTGACTTTACCTTTAGCTTCTGCCACAGAGAGCTGTATGTCACCCCTAAGAGGTTAGAATGAAAATCTATAAACTGATGGACAGGCATCTTTAGGATAATATTACAGTATAGAGTCATGCATCTGTATACAGAGGGTGATGCAGCAGCAGTGCTGCTGTTTCCCAGTAAGGAGACCAGGGTTTAAATCCCATGTCCTTTCTGCATGGAGTATACATGTTCTCCCACTGACTTCATGGGTTTCCTCCAGGTGCTCTGTTTACCTCCCACTGTTCAAAACCATGCAGGTTAGATAAACTGATGACACTAAATTAGCACCTAGTGTGTGTTTGCCCTGCAATGGACTGATACCCTGTCCAGAGTTTGTTCCTGCCTTGTACGCTATGCTAGCTGGGATAGTCTCCAGCCACCCTCTGTGACCCTGGTCTGGATTAAGCAGGTTAGAAAATGACATGACATCTGCATGTGGCTATCAGCTATTGTGTTATTGTGTTTGTGTTAATATGTTTTACGTGAAGTGTCATTTTGGGGTGCTCTGTGAAACAGCTTTTTAGAATATTAAGTGGCCTTAGATTTTCAATTACTCCTCCTTGAACCGTCACCTTATCGTGGTGGAGGGGTTTGCGTGTCCCAATGATCCTAGGAGCTATGTTGTCCGGGGCTTTATGCCCCTGGTAGGGCCACCCAAGGCAAACTGGTCCTAGGTGAGGGATGAGACAAAGAGCGGTTCAATAAACCTCCAATGAAAATAAAACTGGACAACGCTTTCCCTTGCCCGACGCTGGTCACCGGGCCCCTCTGGAGCCAGGCCTGGAGGTGGGGCTCGATGGCGGCGCCTGGTGGCCGGGCCTGCACCCATGGGGCTCGGCCGGGCACAGCCCAAGAGGTAACGTGGGTCCTCCTCCCCATGGGCTCACCACCTATGGGAGGGGCCAAGGAGGTTGGGTGCAGTGTGAGTTGGGTGGTGGCGGGCGGGACCTTGGCGGTCTGATCCTCAGCTACAGAAACTGGCTCTTGGGACGTGGAATGTCACCTCTCTGAAGGGGAAGGAGCCTGAGCTAGTGCGCGAGGTCGAGAGGTTCCGGCTAGATATAGTCGGACTCACCTCGACGCACAGCTTGGACTCTGGAACCAATCTCCTTGAGAGGGGCTGGACTCTCTACCACACTGGAGTTGCCACCGGTGAGAGGCGCCGAGCAGGTGTGGGCATACTTATTGCCCCCCGACTCGGAGCCTGTGCATTGGGGTTTACCCCGGTGGACGAGAGGGTGGCCTCCCTCCGCCTTCGGGTGGGGGGAAGGGTCCTGACTGTTGTTTGTGCGTATGCCAACAGCAGTTTGGAGTATCCACCCTTTTGGAGTCTCTGGAGGGGTTGCTAGAGGGCATACCTTCTGGGATTCCCTCGTTTTGCTGGGAGACTTCAATGCTCACGTGGGCAATGACAGTGAGACCTGGAAGGGCGTGATTGGGAGGAATGGCCCCGATCTGAACCCGGCGGTGTTTTGTTATTGGACTTCTGTGCTCGCCACGGATTGTCCATAACGAACACCATGTTCAAGCATAAGGGTGTTCATATGTGCACTTGGCACCAGGACACCCTAGGCCTCAGGTCGATGATCGACTTTGTGGTCGTGTCGCCGGACTTGCGCCATATGTCTTGGACACTCGGGTGAAGAGAGGGGCGGAGCTGTCAACTGATCACCACCTGGTGGTGAGTTGGCTTCGATGGTGGGGAAGATGCCGGTCAGACCTGGTAGGCCCAAACGTGTTGTGAGGGTCTGCTGGGAACGGCTGGCAGAGTCCCTGTCAGAAGTAGCTTCAACTCCCACCTCCGCAGAACTTCAACCACGCCCCGAGGGAGGTGGGGACATTGAGTCCAATGGGCCATGTTCCGTGCCTCTATTGTTGAGGCGGCTGACCGGAGCTGTGGCCGCAAGGTGGTCGGTGCCTGTCGTGGCGGCAATCCCCAACCCGCTGGTGGACACCGCGTGAGGGATGCCGTCAAGCTGAAGAAGGAGTCCTATAGGACTTTTTGTCCTGTGGGTCTCTGGAGGCAGCTGATAGGTACCGCAGGCCAAGCGAACGCTGCTTCGTTGTTGCTGAGGCAAAACTCGGGCATGGGAGGAGTTTGGAGGCCATGGAGAACGATTTTGGACGGCTTCGAGGAGATTCTGGTCCACCGTCCGGCGTCTCAGGAGGGGAAGCAGTGCAGTGTCAACACCGTATATAGTGGGGATGGTGCGCTGCTGACCTCACTGACGCTAGGGTCGGTGGGAGGAGTACTTCAAGACCTCCTCAATCCCACTAACATGCCTTCCACGAGGAAGCAGAGCCTGGGGACTCTGAGGTGGGCTCTCCCATCTCTGGGACTGAAGTCACCGAGGTGGTCAAAAACTCCTTGGTGGCAGGGCCCCGGGTGGATGAGATACCGAGTTCCTTAAGGCTCTGGATGTTGTAGGACTGTCTTGGTTGACACGCCTCTGCAACATCGCATGGACATCGGGACAGTGCCTCTGGATTGGCAGACCGGGGTGGTGGTCCCCCTCTTTAAAAAGGGGGACCGGAGGGTGTGTTCCAACTATAGAGGGATCACACTCCTCAGCCTCCCTGGAAAAGTCTATTCGGGGTTCTGGAGAGGAGGGTCCGTCGGATAGTCGAACCTCGGATTCAGGAGGAACAGTGTGGTTTTCGCCCTGGTCGCGAACAGTGGACCAGCTCTTCACCCTTAGCAGAGTCCTGGAGGGTGCATGGGAGTTTGCCCGACCGGTCTACATGTGTTTTGTGGACTTGGAAAAGGCATTCGACCGTGTCCCTCGGGAATCCTGTGGGGGTGCTCGGGAGTATGGGGTACCGGACCCCTGATAAGAGCTGTTCGGTCTCTGTACAACCGTGTCAGAGCTTGGTCCGCATTGCCGCAGTAAGTCAGCCCGCTTCCAGTGAGAGTTGGACTCCGCCAGGGCTGCCCTTTGTCACCATTCTGTTCATAACTTTTATGGACAGAATTTCTAGGCGCAGCCAGGGTGTTGAAGGGGTCCGGTTTGGTGGACTCAGGATTGGGTCACTGCTTTTGCAGATGATGTTGTCCTGTTTGCTTCATCAGGCCGTGATCTTCAGCTCTCTGGATCGGTTCGCAGCTGAGTGTGAAGCGGCTGGGATGAGAATCAGCACCTCCAAATCCGAGAGCATGGTCCTCAGCCGGAAAAGGGTGGAGTGCCCTCTCAGGGTTGGGGAAGAGATCCTGCCCCAAGTGGAGGAGTTCAAGTATCTCGGGGTCTTGTTCACGAGTGAGGGAAGAATGGAGCGTGAGATCGACAGGCGGATCGGTGCGGCATCCGCAGTGTTGCGGCTCTGCATCGGTCTGTCGTGGTGAAAAGGAGCTGAGCCGTAAGGCAAAGCTCTCAATTTACCAGTCGCTCTACCTTCCTACCCTCACCTATGGTCATGAGCTATGGGTAGTGACCGAAAGAACGAGATTGCGAATACAAGCGGCTGAAATGAGTTTCCTCCGCAGGGTGTCTGGGCTTTCCCTTAAAGATAAGGTGAGAAGCTCAGTCATCCGGGAGGGGCTCAGAGTAGAGCCGCTGCTCCTCCGCATCGAGAGGAGTCAGATGAGGTGGCTCGGGCATCTGATCAGGATGCCTCCTGGACGCCTCCCTGGTGAGGTGTTCCGGGCACGTCCAACCGGGAGGAGGCCCCGGGGAAGACCCAGGACACGCTGGAGGGACTATGTCTCCCGGCTGGCCTGGGAACGCCTTTGGGATTCTCCCGAAGAGCTGGAAGAAGTGGCCGGGAGAGGGAAGTCTGGGCCTCTCTGCTTGCTGCTGCCCCCGCGACCCGACCTCGGATAAGCGGAAGAGAATGGATGGATGGATGGAGATTTTCAATTACATTGCTGTCAGTTTAACCCCCTGCCCCATCTTCGTGTTACTAATTAATAGACAGGGCGTCCCTTAATTTAGCAGCATTAAGTTTGTGAAATACTTGCAAATTTAGTTCTTTAGTGATGATCTTGGGATGGCACCACAAACAATAAAAGCAGTTTGTTGCTTAAACATCATTTTCTGTAAAGAATTGAAGAGTACAGTACATATTATCTCACTGTCATCAAAGGAGGGCCATACTATGTACGTTGTACATATTGTAGGCTCATTTTTAATTTTTGTGTATACTTGAAGAAGCACATCAATTTAAATTGACAATTTATAAAACATTATTTAATTATCCATATATTGTTTTTGATTGGAATATATCCTGCCAGTTAATGCCCTCCTATAAATAGTATGGAAATGATAGTCGCAACACAGTAAAATTATATACTCTATATGAAGTGAGCTTTATAAAAACTATCTCAGTTGAATTAAATATATTAAGTTAATCTTCAACATCTTACCTTCAGACTACATTTAGCATTGTATAAAATACATTCAGTGTATCAACAATTAATGCTTATGTTGATTCCATCACAAAATACAAATTTAGAGAGAAGAGAAGCCCTACATACACTTGTATGTTACTATATCCTTGAGTTTGGCAAAAGAAAACAGCCAAATGATCGGTTTACAGGAATGTCTTAACTGTCAATGCTGAGAGGGTTCCTTGACACTTTGTGTTCTCCTTATAGACAACATAACAGTTTGCTTGACTGGCAAATGGTTGCCTGGGTAAGAAGAGGCCTAGGACTAACACATGTAACAGAACAGGTTCAGCAAGATCTATTTTTTAAAACAAAAACAGAAAAAACACTCGTATCTGGTAACTTCCTCCATATGCCAATGTGGGAGGTATGCTTTATTTGTTGAACTGATGCCCCAGGTCCCAATTTCAAGGACTGCATCCATTTGTTTAAAAATTGACAGCAGATAAAGAGAAGTCACACCACATCAGTCTCCTTGAAAGACAATATGAAAAATATAATAGCCCTCTGCTTTGGTATTTGGATGGAATAGGGGGATCTTCACAGCTTCTGTATATTTAGATAGATAGATAGATAGATAGATAGATAGATAGATAGATAGATAGATAGATAGATAGATAGATAGATAGATAGATAGATAGATAGATAGATAGATAGATAGATAGATAGATAGATAGATAGATAGATAGATACTTTATTAATCCCAAGGGGAAATTCACATAATCCAGCAGCAGTATACTGATACAAAAAAAAGCAGACAATAACTGAGTAATGTTAGCATTTACTCCCCCGGGTGGAATTGAAGAGTCGCATATTGTGGGGGAGGAACGATCTCCTCAGTCTGTCAGTGGAGCAGGACAGTGACAAAAGTCTGTCACTGAAGCTACTCCTCTGTCTGGAGATGACACTGTTCAGTGGATGCAGTGGATTATTCATGATTGACAGGAGTTTGCTTAGTGCCCGTCGCTCTGCCACAGATGTTAAACTGTCCAACTTTACTCCTACAATAGAGCCTGCCTTCCTCACCAGTTTGTCCAGGCATGAGGCGTCCTTCATCTTAATGCTGCCTCCCCAACACACCACCGCGTAGAAGAGGGCACTCACCACAACCGTCTGGTAGAACATCTGCAGCATCTTATTGCAGATGTTTAAGGATGCCAACCTTCTCAGAAAGTGTAGTCTGCTCTGACCTTTCTTACATAGAGCATCAGTATTGGCAGTCCAGTCCAATTTGTCATCCAACTGCACTCCCAGGTATTTATAGGTCTGCACCCTCTGCACACAGTCACCTCTGATGATCACAGGGTCCATGAGGGGCCTGGGCCTCCTAAAATCCACCACCAGCTCCTTGGTTTTGCTGGTGTTAAGATGTAAGTGGTTTGAGTCGCAGCATTTAACAAAGTCTTTGATTAGCTTCCTGTACTCCTCCTCCTGCCCACTCCTGATGCAGCCCACAATAGCAGTGTCATCAGCGAACTTTTGCACGTGGCAGGACTCCGAGTCATATTGGAAGTCTGATGTATATAGATTGAACAGGACCGAGAAAGTACAGTCCCTCGGCGCCCTGTATTGCTGAACACAATGTCAGACCTGCAGTTCCCAAGACGCACATATTGAGGTCTGTCTGTAAGATAGTCCACAATCCATGCCACCAAGTGTGAGTCTACTCCCATCTCAGTCAGCTTGTCTCTAAGGAGCAGAGGTTGGATGGTGTTGAAGGCGCTAGAGAAGTCCAAAAACATAATTCTTACAGCACCACTACCTCTGTCCAAGTGGGAGAGTGTACAATTAACTCTGCTTAATAATATTATACCACAGCACAATGACACAATGTGTACAGAACAATACGCCTGACAGCTTTTATATTAGCTTTTCACATCTACTCTACATATACAATACCATACAGAGACCATCTTAGCTCCTTATTATATGCCCCCCTAATGGGTAGGATAAACCAACGGCCTTCAAATAACACCAAAGGCCTTTTTGGCACATATATTCTGAAAGGGTCATCTCATAATTTTCCAACATGTGTACAGACGTCTCTAACATAACCACTACCTTACCTAACTATTAATATCTGACCGTCTTTTCTTAACAACTTCCAAATCCAGCAAGCTAACACACCATTCACGTCACAAAAATCAATCAAACAATGGCATGCTGGTGTCTGTTCTGTCTCAGTAGGTATCAAATCACTGTGTTGCCCTCTGCCCTCATAATATATCATTTAACAAAATACAGTAGCCATATACATTTGAATGCCAAAGTAAAGTAAGAACCTTGTACCACCTGCTGCATGGGAAATATTAGCTACGAACCTCCTAATAAGAAACAGCAACTCCTCGTGTTTAGAGTCAAATGGTTTTTGAGGTGAAACAGGACAAGTCACAGTAACATGGAAAGGATACACAGGCCACACAAACAAAAGCTGAACAATTTGAACTGCACTCTGCACGGTGGTAGCTGCGTTAACTACCATGTGGTCAGGTGTTTGCCGTACCAGGCTAACTAACAACTGAAAAGACATTTTCTACATACATATCTGTTCCTTCCACACCAGAATTCTGCACTTCTTTGTAACAGGGTGATGATACTGCTGACTTCTATCCCATGAAGCGGAAGGAGCACATGTAGGCTTTTTTGGTGGCTTTTCTAAAATATAGTGTGGTCCTCTTCAGCAGTGGGTGAAAATCAAGATGCAGCATAATGTCTTATTAATATTGCATTTCTTTTTTTTTTTTTTCAAATTACTGTGGCTTTCTTTTTGGTAGCAAATTTTGTACTCCTTTTTTGGCTTGTGCTGCAAGGGAAAAGTTCGAACCAGAAGTTCAAGCATGCAATTATAAAAAAAAAAAAACAAAACCAGAATAGATCATCCTATTTTAACATGGCAATGACCTTTAAGCCCTGTTGCTAAACTGGAAAGTTCCGGTTGGACAGGCATGTGCAAATCAAAGGTACAGAGAACACTGTTGAGCCAATTAGTATGAAGAGAATATCACATACAAGAAGAAGCAACATCAATCCATCCATCCATTATCCAACCCGCTATATCCTAACCACAGGGTCATGGGGTTCTGCTGGAAACAATCCCAGCCAACACAGGGTGCAAGGCAAGAAACAAACCCCGGGCAGGGCACCAGCCCACCGCAGGGCATGCACACACACACCAAGCACACATTAGGGACAATTTAGACTTGCCAATCCACCAAACCTGCATGTCTTTGGACTGTGGGAGGAAACAGGAGTACCCAGAGGAAACCCATGCAGACACGGGGAGAACATACAAAATCCACGCAGGGAGGACCCGGGAAGAAAACCTGGGTTTCCTAACTGTGAGGCAGCAGCACTACCACTGCGCCACCGTGCCGCCCAGAAGCAACATTTTTCTAGATAATTAATTACATTGAGAATTTGGTGAAAAACTGAAAAAATACCATAATTGACTAAGCTGAGGTTTGTTATAAGCATTTTAATAAGAAGTTAACTTGCTGAGGGAAGTATATTACTTATTTTGCGCAGCATTTGGTTGGGCTATGCACAACTGTCCCTTAATGCAGAAATACTAACTAAAGAACAGTAGAACTGATTGCAGAAATCATCCTAAAATTGGAGCATTTAAAGGTATGACAAGGCAAGGGCTTAACTAGCAAAGATGTGGGAGGAAGGTTGAGATAAAAGGATAGAGGATAGTAGGTATGTGACAGAGTACCGAGTTTGCATCTTGTTGTTGAGCAAGTGAGCGAGCTTCCTCATTTTGTTAATAATGGACCCAACTCTATACCATATACTGTAGGTATGTTAATCTGGGCAATTTAGGTGAGTTTTCAATTTGTTCATCTGACACTCTTCCTTTCAGTACACTTCCATTATGGTTAGTTGTTATATGTGTAATATGGCATTCATTTATATTTGGAATTTAACATGCCTTGTTCTGAGATAGGGTAGTACACAAACGTCCCTCATTATCCCACCATAACAGTATACTGTTTAGATAAATCTTTAGACAAACTGACATAAAATCCACAGTACAAAAGTAGATATGCATTGACAATGAATAGCGTTCACTTTCTGCTTTATTTGTTTACCTAAGAGCTTTGCATTGCAAACACCGAAACACTGGCAGGCATTCCTTTCTGCTGCCTTTTGACCTTTGCATTAGCCTCCAAAGAAAGATATATCTATTTGCCATTTTGAGCTTCCTTCAGAACATACAACTAGTGTTTTGAAGGCTGAACAGATGTGAACATGTGTAATTTTTTAAGGAACCTGATATTTTTTTGAGAACAATATTATTTAGAGTATATAAAAACTTTGTATAGACATTTCTCTGACTATTAATGGAAATTGGATGTTAGTACTGTGTGAATGCAGCACATCCCACTATGCCTCCCAATTTTGTTTTGATGTATTTTAAATAGTGCTATTTCATAGTGCTCATATTTAAGTGCAAATAAATCTGAAAAGTGTCTGTTGTCCCCATACTCTATTCCCCCAGATGTGATAGTTACCTAAAAATATAAATTAAATATTCCCTTATGTGCAGGAACAAGGAGTAACATCTTCTTGTTATGCATTAAAGCTGAGCATAACATGCTTATGTTGTATTAAAGACATTGCATACCAGCATGTCATACAGTACTGTACATACCTCCACCCTTTACAGCTGAAAAAACTGTTTACAATGCGTTGCATTTGCAAACCATAACTTATTTTAAGCTATTGTGTATTGTAAAATTGTGAAAGGCCATTCCTTTTAATACAAAGTAGGTGTAATTAGCATAACACAATTTCCTCTTAAAATAAAACTGTTGAAAGAAGAACAGCCTCTCTACTGTTTATGCCGTATAATGACAAAAAAAAAAAACAAATAAAAGCAACCTATAAATCAAAATGTTATTATTGTGAAGCACCTTTAAAAGGACTTGAGTTCACCAAGTATAAAAAAGAGTAAAGGGACCAGTAAAGAGAACACTAAATCTAAAAGGGTAAAGTAAATTTACAAGAGCCTGATTCCAGACACGAGCAAAACATCAGAGGTCAAAATATCTTACAAAAACGTAAAAAGCAGACTAACCAAATTTTTCATAAAGCACAATAACCACCAGTAGGTTGTTTAGAGAACTCAAAAGCATGGGTGCAGATGCTACAGCACCTCCATTTTTTATAGGAAGAACATGAAGGGATAATATGTCAGTTGATTTGTGTGTCACCTGATTGGGAGTAGTAACAAAAAAGAATATAGCTGCAGATATGAAAAATGAACACAAAATCACAGCATCCACAAAAAAGGTAGCAAGGAAATGTCACCCAAACAAATTAATAAAGCAAAGTAAAAGCATTAACTTTCACAAAAATGAACAAAAACAACTTATAGCGTTAAAAAGAATCCTGAAATCATGACAGTTACAATATAACTTCACTGATTAAAGTAATCACTAAGCTCTTTATGGAAGTCTTTTGGCTGTTTGTTGTTGAACAATTTTGGCAAAGTTATTGCTTCACTTTTCCAATAGGATTCCATACCACTAGTAAATGGAACCAGGCCAATGGCTTGACCCCAATTGAAGAAAATGGCAAAAGAAAGTGTTCCTCATACAAATTATTTGCACAGGTGTTCTATTAGAAGTTATAATGCAGTGTTAATTATATATTTATTTATGAAAATTATGAAAAATGCAATGGGTCAAGGTCTAAATGTATTGAACATGGAAAAACGTTGTATAGACTTATTTAAGTTTTCCATTTTCTCTTGGCACCGTTTAACTATGCATGCACTATCACTATTATTCTTATTATTGCAATTTCGGAGTGCTATTTCAAAGTATTGTGACACAGTAGTGCTGAGGTTATTACTGTTGCTTCTCACATTCAAAATCCTGGGTTCAAATCCCATAATCCATGTGGGTTTTTCCATTCTGTATTAGTGGACTCTGCAAAGGATTGGTGACACATACAGGCCTGCCCTCCCACCCGGGTTGCAAAATGGATGGCTTTACTTTAAGAATGTTATGTTATTTCAAAGTCACTTTGGAAACTGTAGTCAGCCTGATCTGCATTAAGTGCTTGCGCTTTGTCACTGGTTCATTGTACTTTTGACAAGTTAATAAAAACTGTAAACCATCAATTTAATGGTCCAGTCGGGAAAGAGAAGTCTTTTAAATCAGAATAATGAATTGTACCTTTTCTACAAGAGCTGTATTACCTTTGTAATTTTAGCAATGAATTGAGTCAGATTTTTTGATTATGAACAAGAGATTAAACAAAGTACATTTCTCACTATTAAAGACAAATATGACACTGGCGTTCATTTTAGCCTTAATTTCCATTACCCTTCTTAATTGTTTTTGCACTTTCAATCAATAACCATGTTGTACAGTTTGCCTACTGCTTTTAGCAAATGATCAAGGAACACTAATTCCTTAGATTTGCTTCATGTGCAGTGGTAATTAAAACAAGATAATGTGATATAATAGGAGGGTAAATATAGAGTTAATGCATATCTCAAAATGCTTTTGATGATTAGTTTAAAAAAAAACAAAAAATAAGCTCCTTTGTTAGGGCAGAAGACGAAATAAGTAAAGCACTTAAGCACACTTCCACAATTTTTTTTTTCTTCACAAGGTTTCATGTAAAGGCAGTATAATTGAAAAAAAAATGGCATGAAAACAGTGATAAGGAGTGCATCAGGTTAGCTAATGTATTATTATTGTTGATTATTATTGAGTAAATTATTTATTTAACAAGTTTTTTCTTATCAGATGTATTGGCGCTGCTGCCTCGCAGTTAGGAGACTCGGGTTCGCTTCCCGGGTCCTCCCTGCGTGGAGTTGCATGTCTACGTGGGTTTCCTCTGGGTACTCCGGTTTTCTCCCACAGTCCAAAGACATGCAGGTTAGGCGCTTGGTGGGTGTGTGTGTGTGCGCGTGCCCTCCGGTGGTGGTGCCCTGCCCGGGGTTTTTTTTTCTGCCTTGTGCCTTGTGTTGGCTGGGATTGGCTCCAGCAGACCTCCGTGACCCTGTAGTTAGGATATAGCAAGTTGGATGATGGATGGATGGATGTATGCTGCATGTTTCTCGGATATGCAAGTAAGAATTTCACTGTACCGTGTACACATGACAATACTACTACAAATACAGTATGTTGCCTAAACAGTCAAAAAACAAAGGACTTGAGGTGGTAATAAAGGCTTCTAAGTGTGAAATTGTGTGTGCAGCTTTCACTTCTTGGTATGACTGGGATTGTAGAGCATTAGATGGAAGGAAAAACATTTTTCAGACTACTTTGGGTTTGAATAGACATCGAAAGTTCATTGAGAATGCATTCATGGTTGATTACCATTAGAGCAAAATTCAGATTTGGAAGTTCCAAAAGTCTGCCAATTGAAGATTTAGGAACTTGAACTATGCAAACCTGATTAAACAATACAACCAAAGCAACGTTATCAAGTGTATATTTTAATGATTTTGCTGCTTGGATGTTGACATAAGCTTAGGCCAAGTAGTAACAACCATGGCAACACATCCTTGTTAAGGTCTTACCAGATTCACGGATGCTTCTGGATACTGAGCACAGGCACAGGTAATTTCAGGAACCTACTGAAAAAGAAATCTGTCAGTCAGCAGGTCTTCCATCCTCATCCATGTTTTCCTGGCCTCAGTCCCTTTCTGATAAGAGGGTGAGGCATCCCTAGCATCCACTGGGTTGCCTTACCTCTAGAATGCTGAAGTGATATTGCATTGGCAATGTTACCTGTTACCCTTTTTGAAAGGATCAGACTTGACATACTCAAAAAGGTTTGGGGCAGCCACCAGTATATTATCCCTGGCTGCAATGGGTTTGGTTTTGTAGACAGAAGTGTCTCTATTGGAGTCCAGACATGAACTGTTTGAGGTTTGGGAAGATGGTGGTTTAAACTGATAGAACCAGAAGTGACTAGGGAATCCATTCCCCGGCTACCGATTACCGGGAGTCCAGGATTCCTGGACATTTTCCATTCCTGCATTCCCGGGAATGAAAATGCTGTAATTCCCGGGAAACCAGGAACGGCCAAGCTCGTATACTGTACTGTACTGCTACTGTATATAGCGTGTAAATGTGTAAAAATCGATCAAGAAATAACAGAGTTATAGTTGAAAATAATTAATTGGCACTTTTTTTGGCCCTCGGTGTAGTGTGTTGCCGATTAATTCAGTCAAGAACAGACTAGCAGCAGTCAGTCTCCCGGCTCCCACTAAGAATGAGTACAGTGGACTGGGAGGAGTCTGCACTCTGCAGCTCACGAATGCCGGGACGGGGCAGACTTCATTGACGTCTGTCAGGCAACAGCTTTGAAAAGCAACTTGAAATTGCAATGCATTAGTCTCTTGTATCCGCATTATCTGTGCCAAGAAACTTGCCATCACAGAATGATGACAAGAAACTGGATGCATAAGTAAAACCTGAAATGGCGGTGTTTCAGAGCAACTGCAAGCGTGGACATTGTTTAGAACAAGTATATCAGTATCTGATAACTGTGCCGCCTACTTCAGTGGAGGCAGAGTGTGCTTTCTCAGCAGCTGGCTTACTCTGCACGAAAGTGCATTCTCGCCTAGACGCCCGCACGATGGACACGTTGTGCTTTCTACGTTTTTATTACCGCAACTAACTAGATACTTATACTTATATGACAGCATGAACTGCTTGTAGATAAGGTTAGTCTTTTATTGTTGTCAACATTTTGCAGTAGTTTTATTAAAAATAAGTGTCATTGTTCTAAAACCATTCACATGTGAGATGCCCGTGCACTGTGTCATCCCCAGGGGCCCGGGATTCCCGGGAATGACATGCGGGATTCATGAATTCCCAGGAATGGATAAACCCATCCAGGAATGGATTCCCTAGAAGTGACATAGGTGAACCGGAAGTAACCTTCTTCTGACATCATCGTAGGCGCCAGAACCGGAAGTGGCATTAGTCTGGGCGTTTGAAACCGGAAGTGATGTCAGCCTATGTGCCAGAACAGGAAGTGACGTCCACCTTGGTACCGGACCTGAAAGTGGTGTCCGCCTAGGTACCAGAACAGGAAGTCACATCAGCCTAGGTGCCAGAACTGGAAGTGACATCTTCAGCAATGAGTCAGACAGGTTTTCCTGTGGCTGGTCTGCAGAGATAATAGTGCACCCCACCACCCCCTTGCCTATCGTGGAATTACCTTTGCTTTGTCCATACAACATCCTCCTACTCACACATGTGTCACACCTTCCAGAACATTCCAGCTGATGTGCTGTACTTACCATCACCTGGCACCTCCATCTTTCCCTCACTCACAGATCTTTTTCTTGCCAGCATATTTTCTCACTCTCTTTATCCTTTTGTATTTTCTTTGAGGTAAAAGACCCTTCCCTTTGCCATCATAGTAGTGCCGTCTCCTGGAAACTTTCTGACAGCTAGGCAAATTAATCAAAATAGCACCATATGTTTTTAAACTTAAATCTACCATTGTGCCAAAAGATCACTTCACATTTTTATTCTTGTATGTCAACTTCTCCATCTGAAAGATTACCATATTGCAGTCCCCTACCAATTAAGTTAACTTTATTAATGTGCACAAGCTTTAAAATACATTCATTATTTGTCACATTTAATGTTGTAGTAATTTGTTGTAGACATTTTCCTCATTATTGAAACATTTTGTGCTCTGCAGAAATGGTTTAGAATATCAATTAGTTAAACCACACAGTATACAAAGTGTTTAAAAGCATATTGAAAAAAAGACACAACAGCCTCTAGGAGTTCAATTTTCCCATTATAATTGGTATACAACTCACCCAAAGGTCATTATAGCTTTTTCTTATACAAATTATTTCCCCATTGTGAAATGCGGTATGGGAAGATTTGATGTATTTGTTAACAGAATAAAATAGCAGTGCTAAGTGACAAGCATTTCTGCTGTGTGCCATTGTTCTTGTTAAAGGTTCCTAGGTTACAAGGCAAAGAGACTGTAGTCACTGAGTATCCACTGTTTGAAAAGAGTCTCACAGCCTGGAAGTATCTCTGTTACTACTTCTAGGTTTTAAGGCATTTTAGCAATTGCACTCTGGATCACAAGGCAGGGGCACAAATTGAATGAATTTCTCTGCTGGTAAATTATTAAATTCAAACAAAACTGACAAATTCAATGCAATTTTGAATGGAGTTCATGCAGATTAACATCACAAAAAGTTGTAATGTAAGCCGGGTAAATGTATAAAAGAAATACTGTCAGAGTTGACTTGGGGTCGACCCGGCTGAGTTGCCCAGGAGGACCGGAGGAGGGCTACACCTCCCCCGGACCATGTGGGGGCGACCGCCCTGGTACCTTTGGGGGCCTGTGGTCACTGCCAGAGGGTCCCCCTATGCCTTTGTAGCCCTGGACCTCAGCACTTCCGCCACACCCAGAAGTGCTGGGGGAAAGAGGAGCAGGGACACCTGGAGTGCTTCCAGGGATGCAGCCGGCACTTTTACCACACTGGGGATTGCCATTGGAAGATTGCCGGGAAGCACCTGGAGCACATCTGGGTGGATATAAAAGGGGCCGTCTCCCTTCATACAATGACTGGAGTTGGGAGAGAAGAGAGGACAAGGTCTGGGAGGAGAGACAAGGAGGCAGCCTGAAGAAGTGAGGCATTGTTGGTTGGCCAGGACTTTGGGGACTTTAGGGGTTTGGTGTGCACTGTTGTAAATAGATGGATCGTGTAAATAAATGTGTGTGCGGTGATTTAAATGTGTCTGCCTGTCTGTGTCCGGGTCATCTTCCACAATATATTGTTAATAATTTCTAATGTCCATAAGGCAGTAGCTTGCACAGAGTATCACGGAGCACATTTGGGAAGAAACTGGAATACCTGGAGAAAACATAAGGAGACTATGAAGACTGTCATCCATTTGTGCTGTTCACACATAATACCTTTACATAAATCAGTTTTTTAAATGTATATATTTTTCTCTATTCACAGAAATAAAATGAAATAATATTCCCAAACCCAGTTACTGTACTCCAGTTTAGTGTCATGGGTGTTGGAGACTTTCCTGGCTGCATCAAGTGCTAGGCAGATATCAGCCCTGGATAGGGGACCTGTCTGTCACAAGAAAATGACATTTTGAAAAATACATTTTTATGTAAATATAATTTCCACCGTTTCAATTATAAGGATATATACTGTATATATATATAGTATATATAGACTAGCCCAAATATTGACCCATACTTTATCACTGCCTTCAACAGTTTTCTATGCTGCAGTATTCAACTAATAATGGATTCTTTCTAACCCTGTGCACAACCCTTTATACATGTTTAAGTATGAACCCCTGGCACTGCCAAACCTCAATGACAGACTGGCATAATCTATATATGGAAATATTTTATCTGGTGCTTTCGGTGATTTTTGCACACTTTATTTATATACAAAAACTATAGAGCAATATATTTTGGAGAACATTAAAGATACATGGCTGTTAAGGAATGTCGTCTATTCTATGGCTAGGGTGATGCTCTTCTGGCATCTGTGGTTCAGCTACTACTACGAATCCCCATTTAAAACATGTTTTTTTTTCAGGAAGGCCAAGGAATTTTATTTCTTTGTAATTAAACACACCTTTTGCTCTTCATTTCTCTTAACACACAAACTTCACCACCCTGTCTGCAATTTCCAAGGTATTTCCCCATATTCCACGGGATATTGAAGAGGCCTATTAACCAAGTCAGCTCTACAGTACACAATGCTCTCTCAATTTCCTAAATGTTTTCTTTTCTGCATTTTAACAATATTCACAGTTGAGGTTATGGCCTGCTTCCCCATGCTGGGCAGTCCAGTTACTGCTCTTCAGTCATCACATAATTTGTTTAGTCTACTTTAGTTGGTTTATTTTTGGAATGTAACAAAAACAGCAGCTACCATCTGCCATGCCTGTTTGTCCCTCCTTCTGAAATCTGAAGATCCTTTATAACAGTGTATGGAAGGCTTCTTCCTTTGATCCAACAACGTCCCTCACCACTGGTATCCAGCTCCTTCCTATAAACTTCACTATTAATATCTCCAGTTTCCATATAATAATACTTATCGTTCTATCTTTTGCATATGCCTTTACTTAATGTAATTTACAAGATTAGGAGAAATTGAGATTGTTTATATATTTTTATTAGCAGATTGACATAGTCAGGTAAAGTGACTTGCTTAAGTTTGTGGTTTATAGTATTGATTTTCCACTACCAGTCCTCTGGTACATTAATGAGCAATCTCCTGCTCGAACATTTTTCTTAATGGAGATTGTGTGACTACCACAGAAATACTATAACAATTCATCATCAGATTTAGATTGGGCAAGCTGTTCATCTCAATAACGTCTCTTCTTGTATATATATTCATTGGTGTTTCTCAGTAGCACTACAGTTTGAACAGGCAGCTCCTTTTCAAGCATCGACAACCACTGTCCCTACAAGGATACAATATGTAGAACCATTTTTACTTGAGTATACGTAGAAACAATAATCACATTCATCTTCCTTAGCCTAAGGTCATACAACGGCAACAAAATTAAAAATTACTGAAAATGTTTGAGAAATAGCAAATTAACTAAATAAATACTTTATTTATTTTACTGAGTCGTTGTACAAAAGTAAATACAAAGAATGCCTCATACAGAGGTAAAAACAAGACCTGTTTTTAAAAATGGCATTACATGTACTTCTAGGACTGCCTAATGCCCAACTGGATTATGTGTAATAAGGAGACAGGTCAATACACAAGTTAGATGTAATTAATGAACTAGGTACATTAGAGATTAACAAAGCCATAGGATAACGTAACAGTCTCTGTGCTGCTTAATCCATTTCAGAGTTCAGAAGCGACAGGACCAATCCCAGCTGCATTGGGGACAAAGCAGGAACCAGCTCCAGACAATGTATTAGTCACATTCCGAGCTAATAAAACATACCCCACATTCACAATAATCAATCCCACTTCATTTGGAATCGCTCATTGTTGTGGGAGAGGAAAACTCTAGAAAAACCAAGATAGGGAGAACATTCAAACACCACACGATTAGTAACCAGACATGAAATTCAAACCCAGGACTAGATCCATGGTGCAGCAGAATTGATCACTGTGCCACCACATGATATCAAGTGTGTATCTAATGGAATTGTACCAGAATATCTGAAACAATAAAAATGCTATTTATTAGAACATGCTCCAGCAAGCCTTTCTGATGTACCTGATGACTTTAATGTTACTCACGTTCACAGGGTGGGTGACAAAATAGATCCCAACAATTATACAATAATAAGTCTTGCCTTTATGCCATGAAAAATAATCATAACCGCTGTAAGAAATAAATTTCCACCCTAATTTTACCCTAATTATATTCGAAATGTGAGAAATGATGGGTTCTTATTTCACCAAACTACTCTGTTAGATATGTAAAAATTTCCATAATCAAAGTATACAAAATAATTCACTTTCAGAAAGCTTTTAATACAGTCCTGCACTGTGGATTAATTGTGAGGCATGAAGCCAGTGGCATTTGAGGTAATTTACAAAAGTTCATTTCAAGTTGGTTTTAACAGGCCGAAAGTAGTAAAGAGTACACATGGGACAAGGTCATCAGTGGAGTCTGTGGGGGCCTGTCTGTTGACTTTTATTCTTTCTAATTTATATTATTCACATTAACTCTGATGTATTTAAGTAAACCTATGAAATTTGCAGATGACAACAAACCTAAAGGGGTAGAATATACCATGTAGGCCATAAAAGTTATTCAGAAAGACCTGGGCAATCTTCCAAATTGGGTAAACACTTGGAAAATAATATTAAATGTAGAAAACTCTGAAATGCTGAACATACACTACCAGTCAAATGTTTCAACACACACAAAACAGTTTATTTTTGCTAGCAATTGATATTTTTTTATATCAAGATACCAATAAAATACCAAAGGATTTTAAAATACAGCCAAGAAATTACTAATGTTGCTAGCAGCTACTACTGCTTGAAATGACTGGTTTTTAATGTATTATTCACATGTCACTGTAAAGCCTCATTTTCAGCAGCCATTCATTGTGTCCTAATAGTGAGCTCTCTTAGCTCATCCTTAATTAGTCATTTTGAATTCTAATTGTTTATTAGTGAAACCTTTGTAATTGCATTAGTACAGCTAAAACCTGTTATTCTGTGCACTTGGGTTGTAAGGTACTGACATTCCTTATACTTAGTTTTGGGTTCGAAAATTACCACAAATGAGCTTTCTCGAGAAACATGTCAGCATTTTATTTTTTTTCAGAATGAAACTTATTTATTCTGACAGTATGCCAAGAATCTGACAAAGGTGTCAATTACTGCCTTATGAAATAAGCACAAACTGAATCCAACCAGGACAGAAAAATAAGGAAAGACTCTGCTGTGCAACTAAATAAGTGGATAAGAACATAACAATGTGAAGTTTCAGAAACAAATGCCTTACAGGTCCTTAGTTGGCTTCTTCTTTAAATAGTACATGCCAAATACCAGTGTCGTCTGCAACAGTGAAAACACAACTCCATGATTTTGGCCTAAAAGACAGAGAAAGAAAACAGCAAATACAAAGAAAAGGTTGAAATGGGCAAAAGAATACAGACATTGAACAGAAGATGACTATCCTGTGGTCAGCATCCTGGGGTCATGTTTTCTCTGTTGCAGACAACACTAGTTTTGGCATGTTTTTTAATGAAGAAACCAACTAATGACCTGTAAATTGTTTATTCCTTAAACTACCAACTCTGATGTTCTTATCGTCTTATGCAGTTGTGCACCATAGCCTTCCTTTCTTTTTCTATCCTGGCTAGATCCAGTTTGCCATCTTTTCTCAAAGCAATAACAGACACCTTTGCATTAAATCTCTTGGCAATCTGTCACATGAAATAACATTTTAATGCCAAAAAAAGTACATTTCTTGAGAAATCAGTTTCTGTCTGGCCATTTTTGAACTCAGAACTGAACTTTAGGAATGCCAGTACATTGCAACCCAAGTGAACCGGTTTCAGCAGTGCTAATGCAATTACAATAGCTTCTCTAATACAAATTATTTACAGTACAACTTACATTATGAATAGAGCTCTTCACTGTGTGCCGGCACAGAGCGCTGTGAACAATTCTCAGTTAAAATACAAGTATAGGTTACACTAATTACTAAATACAGAATTGGAATACATATAAATACATATTTATTAAAACAAACAGAGAACAAGGTAGAGACTGATTAAAAATAAATGAAAATCAACAACATCTGCCTATTAATTAATTAATGATTAATGGTATGTTGCCTACGGTGGGGATTAAAACTGTAAAAGAGAAAATCAAAAACAAAGTCAAAGTCCTGGAGACCTCATCCCCTCATATTTTCTATAATGGAGTCTCTGTTGGCCATCCCATCTGATGAAAGAATCTTTCCATCCGCTGATTCCAATGCTCCTTTCAGGCCTGCACTTAGGGGGGGGAATAGCCATGACACTTGTCAGGGGCCCGAGCTAGACAGGGGCCCGCCCTTTAAGTGGCGTTTTAAAATATACGCACATATTTGAAACACGAAAGGGGCCCGAACTCTGTCAGCTGCCTGGGGCCCACAATTTCCTAGATGCAGGCCTGCTCCTTTATCCAAGTCAGTGCCGTCTTAACAGCATCTTAGGCCCCCAGACAAAGTAGTGCTCTAGGGCCCCTGTTATGACAGCAAAACAGAAACATACATAGGAATCAGAAACATCATGAGCCCCTATGGTTCTATGGTGGCCGGCCAGTGCCCATTGTGCTCATACGTTAAGACGGCCCTGATCCAAGATGACTTTTCCATACGCAAGAGAGCAGTGGCACCAAGTGCTAAATTCAGATACTAGGAAGAGAAACAGAACAGAGAAGGGTTAGTGATGGTTTAAAATATTGTGATACTTACAAATGCTAACAATCAATGTGCATTTAAAATGACAAATTAAGGATAACCTAAAGGAGCTGACCATTAGGATACTGATGGAATGGGTTCTGAAAATGGGACTTTGCTGTCATAAGTGAATAATAAATTAAAAAGTCATTTGAAGCAGTGACGTAGCGTGGGTATCAGCCGCCCCCTTATTTAGGTATTTCAATTTAAAAGACTAAAATATACAGTAATTCTTTGCTGCCCCCTAAAAGTGCCCCCCGGGGCGGGCTGCCCCCACTACGTTACGCCACTGATTTGAAGAAGTAGCCATTAGCAACACTAGAAACGTCTTGACTGTATATTTAAATTAATTTAACGGTATCTTGATACAAAAGAGATATCAATATCTATCAAAAACATGAAAATGTCTAGGTGTGTTCAAACTTTTGACTGGTAGTGTCAACAGGCCCGCACCTATGGGGACAACCATGACACTTGTCAGGGGCCCGAGCTAGATAGGGGCCCGCCCTTTAAGTGGCGTTTTAAAATATACGCACACATTTGAAACACGGAAGGGCCCCGAACTCTGTCAGCTGCCTGGGGCCCAGAATTTCCTAGGTGCGGGCCTGGTGCCAGGCAGAGGAAAAATTAATTATAAATATAAATTAAGTTTCACTGACCTACAGGAAGCAACATATGAAAATAATTTAAGGGTTAAAGCATTAGTTTCATTGTAATACTGTAAAGAAGCAATTACAAAAAATGATTCTACAAGCATTTGCATATAAAATCAGGTGGATTATACAGTATAATACAATGCAAATGGAGTTCTCGTTTATGAATTTAGAGAAACTTAATACAAATATTAATGTGGATATATAAGACGTAAGCGAGACTGAGGTGGAGAGGCAGCTGTAAAGTTTCTACAATTACATTACATACCTTTTTAACAAGAAATTTAAACAAATAAAAGTTTGGAGCATTTTTTCATTTTATGAAACCAAGATTAAAAAAAAAAACCTTCCCTATAGATAAACCTGATAATAGAATATTAAGCATAATAATATAAATCACAGCACGTTAGGTTTAACTATTTTAACTAAGAAACCTAAACAGGCGTGTTTTTTGAAACTCGTTTTTTTCCAAAAAAAACTGGGAACCAATGTTAGCAGGCTTTTGCCGTCGCTTAAAGTGCGGGTAGTTAAAGGTGATACACAAGCTGAATCGAAGTGCTCACGCAAAAGTGTTTTTACGTGGGGGCGTCAAGTAGCCTCTGAGGCTTTATGTCAGATTTCATGAAATGGGAAAAGAGTCTTAAAAGTTTTTTTTTACAATTATTTTAGTCGTCTCGTTATGTGTTGAACCGTATAAAATCATATGTGTACGTATTAATAGAGAAGAGTGCTCTAAAACCGTTTATCTGCACAAATATCTCAATCAGACTGCGAGTACATAAAACTTTAAAGAAAAAGCTGCCAACTACTGCGTATCTCCCCTTCCCTGTGAATGGACAGCTCTTGGAAAGCAGGCGAATCTGTATTCCTTCTCCTCCTTTTCCCCCTCCTACTCGGCGGCCGCCTCCTCCCACCAGCGGGGAGCCGAGTAGAACTTCGCTCGGCGCGGTTGGTTTTATTTCTCGTCACGCCGTGCGTGTGAGTCGTTACTGCCACCCGAATGCGATTTGATTACTTTTTTCAAGCATAAAACTTTCACTGAAACGAATCATGGTCGTTCGTGTGCTGTTTCGTGCTGTCATCATGGGACCCCCAGGCTCGGGGAAGGGTACGGTGTCGGACCGGATTGTGAAAAGTTTTGGTTTAAAACATCTGTCCAGCGGAGACGTCCTGCGGGCAAATATGAAGTCCCAGTCAGGTAAGCAGTTGAGATCGCTGCCGTCTGAAAGTTGTTGGCTTTACGGACACGTTTCATATGTCGGTGCAAACTGTCTATGGGCTCATTAGATGGAGAATTCAGCAGGGTCACCCAGGGGCTGCCAGCATCTGTTCAGTGAAACTGTGCTGCTCTTTCAATAACTACAGTACAATCGGTGGATTCATAAAGCGCACTTTCTTATCGCCCTTAACATTAATCGCCTTGTTGGCGCAAGTGTAGCTGAGGCTCTCACTACATTGAAGTGCGCAGTACTTTGTTTGTATGGAAGTGTTGGGGGGGGTGGGGGGCATTACGTGTGGGAACTGTAGATAAGTCAGCAGCTCAAGTTTCAATAGTTTCTTTTCCTGCTAGCGATCATCAGGCTCATAGGTCAAAACCACATTTGCTATATTTGCTTATTTATCTCATTTTCTACATTCAGTTGGAAAGGGGGTGTAGGGTGGTACACAGCTGATTAAATAAGAGATCCTATCAGAGTGAGCCCGCGCACGTAGCCTGACCAGTCACGAGATTAGGACCCCCATGATCGCGGGGCAGTTGAGGCAGACTGTGTGTTGTGTACTCTGACCAATGTGACACCACATGTTGTCAATTTGCTTATATTCCGAGTTGGGGAAACTTGCCTTGCAAAAAGCCGTTAGTCCTTGCAGTTTCAGTTAATGCTGAGGAAAAAGAATTAACCTAGCTACTTTTGATTTAGTTCCCTTCATATAAAACATGCACAACAGGAAAAAAGATTTTGCTAAGTATTTTACCGATATGGTCATCCATTTTCAGTTATTTTCATTTTCAAATCTGCCTTTCACCACGTATTGTAGCATTGCTAGGCTTAACAGGCACGGGGATCTCGGCCCTAAAGTCCCGGGTATGTTTTCCTAGTTTTAAATGAGTTCTCCTGCTTTTGTGAGTGTGTAGTCCTACATTGCCTCAGTTTCTCTGCTTTTGTTCACAATTAACAGAGCATGAAAGGGTCTCATTCTCACTTGGCTAAATAGTACATTGTTTTATGTCCATTTGCAGGGTTACTGAATCACACAACAAAATTAAGAACAAGATTGGAATCAGCATGGTAAAGGATTCGAGTCCATCAAAGCATAATTTTGTACTCAACCTTGCTGTTTCTTACTTGGCCAGTTTGATACAGCAGCTGTCAGTTTACCTTATATGTTTTATGGGCATCAGGATAAAGAGTAGTTGACACTACTATCTTAGCTTCCGGAGACAAGAGTTTAAAACAAGGGCCTGTTTGGTGCTGATGTGCAGTATGCACATTCTTGAAGTGTCTGGGAAACTGATGAATCTTAATTGTTCTTGTACAAGGGAGCACAATTTTCTGTGTGGTGTTACTCTCCTGTGGGAAACCATCCACAGTTTGATCCTACCCTGTACGCAATAATGTTGACTTTGCCAACCTACATAAGTCAGATCATGTGGTTACAGTACATATAATGACTGAAATTAACATCTATTGGAATATGAGGTAAAAACAGAGAGTTCAATATCCACACATATTTTAAGTATCCAGGCCAAGAGACTTAAATTTGAGTTAAGATGGAGAATTTTTAACCACTGCAGTAGCATGATACAGTGGTCCGCGCTGTTGTGTCTCAGCTGCAACCTGTACAAACCACTCAGTCCTCATTGAATATTGCTCCTTTTTATGTTAAGTACCAATGCAAGAAGCTTTACATAGCTACATAACATGACCGGGAGAAATGTCATATAAATCACAGAAATGAATTAACAGATTGGAGTGATAAAAATAGGATACACTGGGGATATACTTCCTGAATACACAGCCCAACTGATCCACTTTCTCCTGCTTAACTGTCAGACTGAGACAGCTGGGTCAGATGTCAGGACTAGTCCAAGCTTGAGACTTTGCAATGCAATATATAGGAGGGATCTATTTAAATCTGAAGAACAGAAAGACTAAAGGACTGTAACTGTTTTTTTGTGTGTGATATTCTTTTTGTACTTATCCCGTGTTGTTATATTTCAGTTAATATAATGAATTCTGTTTTGTCTTAGCTGTGTTTGTAGCCTTTTTTGTGCATGCGATAGGCTCTGGTTTTACATAGTCCTTTACTGGAATAAGCATTCTAAGGATATGGATTGTTTTTAATGCTTGACAATGCTTTGTTATACCGAAAAGGTGTTTTGAACCTATAAAATGATACCAACTCATCCAAATGAATCAGAGTGTGATTTTTTTCAGCAGTTGATTGATAATTGTAAATAGACAAGAGGCAAAAGAATAAGTAAATATATAAAGGCAGACGGTCACTTTGTTTTAAGTACAAATAGTTCTATAAAGTAGCCAGCCTAATTATTTTTCCATGTAACATTATGTATCTATCATTTAGTTTTATCAATCCATTTACTGAGCTTGCTTCATCTATCTTAAGTGTCACATAGTGCTACAGCTGATTTGTCATACAAACTCTTTTAACAGGAGTTCTTAGGTTGATTTTAAACACACATTGTTCTGTGCCACAGTTATTTGCACACCTGCACCTTTCTAATTGATCATTATTGTGAAAGCATGATATATAAAAATAAATCATTTTGTGCTATATTTTTGTGACTCTTTAAATATAATGCTATAAATTCTGAATTATTTGTCCACACAATGTGTTGATGCTGTTAGTTGTCATTTGTCATTAATTCAGCAGAATTATTCTTTTTATACTTGCCCACAGTAAAGCAAGCAAACATAATGTAATATCCTCGACCCCACTTAATCCAGTTTATAGCTTTGGGGATCCAAAGCCTACCCTGGCAGCTCTAGAGCAAGCTAGGAACCAGCCTTGCCCTGTCTAGTATATGGTCTTACAGCCTCTGAGGGTCAATTGTAAATGAAGTCTGTAACTTGAAATCCCTAGAAAGTTAGTGAAATGTGACAGAGCCTTAAAAGGCATGTCTTTGGGATGTGGGCGGAAAACCATATAAATGCAGAGAGAATGTGCAGACTTCACATTGACAAAGGCTAGGCACAAGATTTGAACTCTGAATACCGAGGCAGCAGCCCTACCCTCTGTGCCACCTTGCCACACCAAACATTGAATTGCCTTTCCTAAGGTTTCTTCCATTTTTTTCCCTATGCATGCATGTTCAGAGTAAGCAATTCACATGAAGCAGCAGCCAAAACTGATGCAATTCAATGTTACCATGAATTGGAATTCAAGAAACTTCTGTCTTCACTGTTGTTATATTGTACTGCATCCTACTCTCTCAATTTCTACAGAAATCTCTCTGCTGAAATTTAGGGCTAGGCTAAGACAGTCCTAGTTAAATCAAAGCACATGGTAGCCCACATTCTTTATGACCATAGATAGCACTACCATTTCTTCAGTGACTGCTGAGCAGCAAATGCATTTTAGTCCTAAAAACTAGACATAATATGTAAATGAAAAGCAAAATGAAAAATTACTACCTCGGTTAAGGTGGAGAAGACATGAGAAAGGGCTCAAGTGAGCAACATCTGACAAAACCTTTTCTAGTGTAGCTGTTTTTTTCTAACCTGAACTTTTCTGTATGCTTCTAGTTATTCTAGGACTTTCTGCCATTTTTTCAAGCAAATGAGTACATTTTATGGACATCTTGTTCTTTTTAAAGAGTTTGATTTATGTGTTGGTTTATTTCGCAATATGTGGGGCAGGTTAACAGGAAGTAGAACTGCCTTGCTAACAGTTAGAACTTGACCTGTCCTCTGTGAGACCTGTATGAGTTCATAGCCAGCATTTCCACATTTCTAGCTTGTGTTGTGCTAACAGCTAGTCCTAGCATTCGTGACTTTGCATAAAGTTAATAGACCTGTTATCTTGAGTACAGAATTTTTATCTGTTAATTTTTAACCAGGCAGTTTTAAATGCCAAAATGAGGCCATTCACCCTGTATGGTATGAATGAATGTTTGTGCATCCAGTTTCTTAATCCTTTTTAAGGGAGCCTGCTCAAGTAAAAAATCTTTAAAAATGTGTACTTTTGTAGTTTTATTTTTTTCTTTATGCATAAATAGCAGCTAAAATAATGGTTTCTTCTGGGCTCTAATTAGAATCCCTTATAAGTCATAGCACAATACAACTTTCACTGAGTGTAGGCACAAAGCTCTGCGAACAAAATACTATATACTAGAATTTTATTACTGTGATTATGAATTATTTTTCGATTATTTAATGTATAGAGGATGTCATTCAGTATCAATATCTGAACAAAATAATAGCAAAATATTTAATAATCTGATTTTATAGGAAGTCTAATTCATCACACTGTTCAGTGTGCAATTTGTGGATTTCACTAGTGAAGGCAGGTGTATGTGTGTGTGTATGGCTGCGTTTGTCTGTGCTGTGATTCCTGCCACACTGGTATGGATACCTGCCTAGGCATTTTTTTGCACCATTTCAGCAGTAGTTTTTTTGAGGCTTTATTTAGTTTCTGTCCTTTATCCTGTTTGAGTTTTGGTATTGGCAGCATTATACAGTATGTTGATGGCATTTTAAGGACAAATGTGGGAATTGGCCTCATGAGTGACTTTAAGTGCTTTCCCACCACACACACTTTGTTCTCATGAAACAATGAGCTCCTGTACAATGTAGGCCCTTGGGCAAATTGTGGTCGCTGGCCACTTTTGTGTGTTGCATTCCCACCACAGAAAAGGAACTGTCCCCTTTACAGAAAATATGTGACATGAAAAGAAAAGTGAGGTACCATAATTTTTCCATTTGTAAATGATTCATTTAACTGTACTACAAAGGATATTCAGTGCTTTGGGTATTTTCTTGCATCCATACACTGATTTGTACATTGGCATTCATCTTCAGGCAGAGTTGCTTGGAGTGATCTTTTGTCTTCATTGTGTGGGTTAGGCCAAATTACGGACTTCCCACGTGTAGAGCATTCCAGATACAGGTGCATTTATACTATACTATACTCAACTGAAGCTCCTTGACTCTGCACAGGTGATTGCCATTTCATTAATTATGTGAATTCTAATTGGCTCTCCCAGTGATGATTTAGGTGTGCCATATTAAAAGGGGTCAATACTTATGTGATCAATTATTTTATGTTTTATATCTGGTATTAATTTAGATCACTTTGCTGTGATCCGTTTTCACTTTGTCCTTTTTGTTGATCACTGTCAAAAACGCAAATAAAATTCACTATTAATTCACTGTCGTATAGCAGTAAAATGTGAAAACATTCAAGGGGGCGAATACTTCTAATAGTCACTGTAGCTATGTTTTACGAAGCAGCTCCACTTTTGCTCTTGAGAAGTCACCTGTGTCTCATCGAACAAACATTGTCTGGCAGGGCTTGAAGTTGGAGATAACTCTCTAATTTAAGGCAGCAATGTTACATGGTGGACTATTAACTTTGGTTGTACAAATAGCTAGCAATGCTTATTTGTGAAGATCCACTATTGTTAGTATAAAGCCTTTATGGAAGTCTTAATAGGGCACATTGACTGGATTAGTATGAGAAATGTGCAGCTTTCAAACCTCAGTAGCAACAAAGTATGCAGGCCAGAGAATGAGTCTTATTATTTGGTATTGAGCTACATGATGTAGCTGTATTGGTTTTACTTTGACAGTGCAGCTGTACAGCTGCTTTTAACACCTCCATTTTTGCTTTCTTGTTGAGGTTGTACGCCTTACTGTATTACTTTTGTAGATGCTTCTATGTAGCCTTTCTTTAAAGAAGCTTGTGCTGTGGTGGAGATACTACAGTCTAATTCTCAGAGTTCAAGCTGTAGTATGGGAAATAAAGTTATGTCTAATTAAACAAAAAGTACCATATATTTTAAATGTAAAATCAGAATAGCATATGCTATATACAGTTTTAATTGTATCGATCAGGCAGAGTATATATTTATCACAAAGAACATTATAGGTTAGGGCTGTCGAATTACCCAAAAATTGAGGTTTGAATATTTCAATTAAAAATAAGTAAATATTTAGATATATTCAAACTTAGGTTAATGATTATGGGTTTTACATGAACATTTGTATGTGTATTGTTACCAGAGTTAGAAAAAGCACACACAGGTGTGTCCTATAAGAGAGAAGGACCTGTCTTCAGTCTAGTGGTGGGTGAGGAAGTATTACTAGGATGCCAAGTTATAAAGTAACAATACTGCAGTTATCAATTCAAAGAGTCACCTGAAAACAAACATTCACAAAAATTGAGTTCTCTGTGCATACAAAAGCCATGTGATCAAAAAGAAATTAGACTTGGACACAGTTAGTACTGCCACTAATGCACATATTCAGCACAGACTAAATTGTCCGTAATTGCTTAAACACGCTAAATGCAGTTGTTATTTAATTTTTCCCTAGCTAAGCTATTTGTTATTATGCTTTAGACCCAAAAACATGAGTTCGTTGTTCGTCTCTTTTTTGAAGTATAGTGAGTCTGTTCATATCTCACAAATGAAATAATTTAATGTACTAAATGTTACATTATAATGATCATTAACTATTTAACTATTTTTGTTTAGCCGACATTGCTATTCACAGCAACTTTCAAATTCTATTTAATGACTTTGGGTGTTGACAAGGAAACAATAAGTTAGCAGCTGATAAATATGGAGCAAATCACAAGAGGCGTAGGATGTAGTTAGTTAAAAAAATTAAACAAAATGAAGAACATAGCTGGTGTAAGGTAAATGCTGTGTGTGGACCGATTTGCTAAGTTTGTAGCATGGAGTTGAGTGCTGTAAGTGGAAGC
This sequence comes from Polypterus senegalus, assembly GCF_016835505.1. Classification (NCBI taxonomy): domain Eukaryota; kingdom Metazoa; phylum Chordata; class Cladistia; order Polypteriformes; family Polypteridae; genus Polypterus; species Polypterus senegalus. The sequence goes on along the minus strand of NC_053157.1, from coordinate 66,826,036 downwards.
CAACAAGGAATATCAGACTGGATTAAACTATATTTATAGTTTCAGCAGAAATGTAATAAAGATGGCCTGAATATTGTTCATTATGCCTCATTGTTTTAGGCATTATGTTGTTTGTTGTCTAAGATAAATAAATGTGTATAGTTGACACTAAAAGGCTATTTAAAGTAGACATTTAAAGTGTATAATAATAGAAGGAAAATCAGAAATGTAACAAGTTATTTTCTATTTGCATTAAAGCAACCATCTTAGCATGAAACAACAGTCAAGGATCTTAGGTTTAAGAGAAAACCGACATAGGATCAGATGCTGAATGATTAGGGATGAGAAAAAAATACAGATTTTATGATTAATTCCAATTTTGGTTTTGCTGATTTGATATCAATTCATAAAACCCCCAAATCAATCTTGTTAATTTATGCAGTTTGCCCATGACTTTGTAAATATTTTTGGAGACTTTTATGTATATAGGTCTTTTTTATCCTGAGTATGGTGCTAGTTTCCCTCCCATCTGTAGTATTTACCCACCATCTCTGCTTAACTAAATTTAATAAAATAAGTTATTGTGTCTAACAGCAATGGCAGAAGGTGGCAATCTGAAAGCAGCACCTTCAATCCTTAAAGCATGCTTTGGAAGTGTTCTGAATTTTAAATCATTCAGAAATGCAGAACAACTGATAAAAAAACAAATATATTTGCAAAGTGTACAGGGGTTAAATATTGTGGTAATACCACAGATCTCAGAGATCATTTATTGATGCATCACCTGCACATTCTGAAGTTACAGTCCAAGCCAGTCTTCGTTTCATGCTGCATTTGCTTGTAAAGTCCATATAATTTGCTTTGCTAGAAAAAATAAATATTAAAAGTTAACATTATTGTGGAAGTTACCAGATACAGGTAAGATAAACCCGTTCCACTATCAGAAAATCCACTCAATTGGTGGAGAGCACATGAGGGTTATTATTTACTTTTGTCCCATCTAGCAAAGGGCCACCTTTGTAGCTGTGGGACCAGTGTCCCTGCTGAAGGGTTTTGTTTTTTTTTTTCCTACAGCTCGAGGCAACATTACTGCACAAAGAAGTCGCCTCACTCACTCCCAAGAATGTTGACCAGCTTCCAGTGTCTAAGAAATGATCGGGCCTCAGATGTCACTGAATGTTTTTGTTTTTTCACTGTTTTCAGAAGTGTTACTAACTTTGAGAGGGCTACGTGCGGAGTAGGCTATTACTTTAAAGATTTTTTTTTTTACATTGTAATAGAAATTATCAGATAACTTCAGTTCATTGTTTTGCTGGTTGGGTAAATAAAAAAAAGAAATTTAATGTTTAATATTGGCAGTTGTTAATGTTTAACATTAGTCTTCGCAGACAATCATTTTAAAAAGAAGTATTGCAAAATTAAACTGAATCAAAATCGAAACAGGCTCATGTGAATCAGAATCAGATTCCACCTGAATTGCATGCCTGATTCCCAGGACTATGAACTATACTTTTAATTTACCTGTGTTATAAAGTCTTCTCAGAGTACTTCTGTGGATTTGGATGCATGGGAAAGGTGCTATATAAATAAAAATTATTATTAAAAAAACAGTCCCGTGAGAGAGAAGAAAAACAGTTCCAAACTAAGTTGTGAAGGAAGTTTGGCTGGAAGGTTTACTAAGCTAACTATTGAAAATTTCTAAAAGGCTCTTTGTAATGTGCAAAAGCAGATCTGCGAAATGCTGCAGCATTGCATAGTGTGCCCAGAGTAACACAATGGCAAAATTTGTACGGGATAACAGCCATTATTTCACAATAGAATGTCAGACTTTGCCTTTGAATAAGATCTTTTCCAAAAAGTTCAAATTATATATGAATAGTGACATTTGATCTGACAGTCTTATTATAAGTGTTTCTTGCTGTGATACTTTTCTAGTAACTTCTTTGTGGCTTTCAAGCCAAGATATCTATTGACTACGTGAAATTTGTGAAAAGCCTTTTTTACATTTATCATTTTGTGCTATTTTAGGTACAGTTATGTAGACATCAATAAAAAATCTAGTTAGATATATCTGTAAATATATTTTGATTAGTCAGAGTTTGAATTTCAAGTGTCTACAGTTCAATTTTGGTTACACTGATTTTGTACAGTGATTTCTAATTATGATTTTCACTTGCACTTGTTAATTCAGACAAAAAATATCAAAAATTCTAATTTTTTAGTTGTCAAAGTATATTTGCATAACATAATATTTGTCAGGCACAAGGCAGGAAGCAGTTGGGACAGAGAGAAATTTCATTGCATGTCTCATACATGCATATATCCACACTTGTTAAATCTCTAATTCATTGCTCTACAAAAGTCAATTGGAAATGTCACTCAGTTGTTAGTTCCCAACATGTTATTTATTACACGCCTAGTTATAACATTTACTGGTAAATATTTAGTTCCAAACATAAAAGTATAAATCTATGCATATTCTACTTCCAAGCCACACTCATGTCAGTTTTTTGTGTATTCCATACCTTTGATGTCATCAATGCATAAGAAAGGCCATTGATATACCACAGGAAGATGTGTTATATGTCAGTATTCCCAGATACTATGGATTAGACCACTCCATTCTGGATTTCAGAAAACCAGCTGGACAGTTGACCATCCCTCTTTCTATGGGTTTCTCATGTGATATTTATGTGGCTTATTTTTGTTTTTTGTTTTTTTTTAAATATACATAGCATTTTAAACTTAGTGATTTTTAATGGTATGCAGTTTTGAGGATTCTTTGCCCAGATTATTATTAACACTTATTGCTCTTTTAATCTTAAATACTTTAACTTTACAAATTAGAGTGGCCATATCAAGCAGTTGATCCCTTGATCTATTGTGTTTTACTTTTCTTTTAAAGCTTGATAGGTTGTAGTTTCTTACACAATGCATTTACCCACAGTTACTCATACCAGGACAATTTAGAATAACCTGTTAGTCTAAGATGCATATCTTTGAAATACGGGAGAAAACTGAAGTACCCAAAGAAACCCTCCATGCACAGAATATCAAAAAAATTTACACAGATTCTATTGAACCGTGTGGCTACAGTGCTAATCACTGCCAATTCCAGTTTTATGTATTACAACTTAAAAAGTTCCTGTCATTTATAATAATCTCTCATCCTCTCAAACTGCTTTTCATGGTGAAAATTGTGGCCATTTATGAACAGATATATTAAATGAACTATGGAATTTATGGAGTTATTCCTTTAATGAAGTTGTTTGATTTAAATTTGGCCACCAATACTGCATTGATAATCTTCTGAAGTGTATTAAGCTGGTTTAAGAATGTTATGTTCAGTTTACCTGAAGATGCTTTTTAACACTAAATTTAAATTATTAACAGTTATTTTGAATCATATTTAGCATTACTTACAACATTACTGATCAGAAGCTTTGGATTCTATGCCTTCTTGTAAAGGCGCTACAGCACTCCCTTTCCCATCAATGTGATGCTTTGGATGTCAGGAAAAGTCTTATTACACAACTGAATTGGCAGTAGTGCTTTAGGAGTCCACTTAAAAATATTATGCTTGGTATAAAGTAAATAATATAAAAAGGACTGGAAATGGAGGATTCTCAAAACACTATTCTAGCATCCAAAGTCCATTTTCTTTTGCTTTGTTGAAAATTGTTTTGCAACTGATGTGCATGTGAAGCAGTGAGGACTCAGATAATGTAGGTTGCTGCTAGCAGTCCTGCAATGGAAAAAATCAGTTTCAGAAAGTGATATAAAGAGGTACACTTTACATTCATCATGTTGACAAAGAGAAGCAGATAAGGTATGTGGTAACGTTTGCATTGCATGTATAATTAATGTTGTTTAGCCTTTTCAGGAACTTGACACCTGCATAAATCTAGCCATGTTTCTAGTGTTTTATTAATTTTTTTTATATTTTTTTATGTTTGCAGAAATTGGCCTTCTAGTTAAGTCTTACATTGACCAAGGTCAGCTTGTCCCTGATGATGTTATCTCCAGGCTTATCCTTGGTGATCTGAAACATCTAGAGAACTGCAGTTGGCTGCTTGATGGTAGGGGTTTTTTCTAAATCAGTATCATACTGTTACGTTTTTTATTGTTTGTTTCATTTGGTACAAAAGTATACCTTTTCCTTCCTTCAAGCTCAGTCCGTTTCAGTGTTTTTAAATTATTGCATAAGCAAATTGTGCTCTAACTAGGGGTGGGCGTTATGACAAAAATTCTATATCATGGTATTTTTCTAAATTATCCCGGTTTCACGGTATTCAAAGGTATTTTTTTTCCCCATGCATGAGTGGATGTTAACCATATTTTCCACTGCAATTACTGCAGTAGACTGGCTAAGAATAACCTATTGCACTGTCATGAGCATTGTACATTGTGCAAAAAAAAAAACATTTTAATGTGCACACAAGTATTAATACAGGTTTGCATGGCCCCATAAAGTGATAGTTTTCAAGGGTGTGGCACTAATGAAGAGAAGGATTCACATCACATGACAGATGCAGTCAAAATATAGAACCTTTTTATTGAACAAATTTTGCAGTAACTTAAACTTAATTTTGACAACATATTTTCAACCATCCAAAGATGCATTTAGACTATCCAGAGGTGCTTGTCAAACATTGTATTGCAATAAACATGTCTTAGAAAAGGAATAAATAGTAAATATTTTTTGTAAACCAACTACACTTTCTGTTAATGTTAACAATCTCTGTCCACTGACACGTTAAAGTGACTTTTTAAACAACTTTACCATCATTAAACTGCAAAGTATTTAAACTTATAAATAATAACAATAAAATAAACAATAGTATTATTACTGATAGTTGCACTATTACTTCAAGACTTCAAGCCCAGGTGCATTACACATTATTCACCACATTAAAATAATATAAAACAAGGGCAACTTGGTGATGACATCTTTACCACCTGAACCATCATTTAGGCAAACTGCATTAATATGGACCTTGCTTCAAGCTAAGCTATATACATAAATAATAAAACTGCAACTTGCATTTATAATGTTATTTGTGGTATGGCCCTACGGATTTGTATCAGGGCCACAGTGAAGAAAAAAAAAAATACTGACACAGGGAAGAAAAAAACAAAACATTTCCACTTCAATTTTGACGCTTATGTCGAGATTAAAGTCGACATTTCCACTTTATTGTCGCCGTTTATGCCAAGATTAAAGTCGACATTTCCACTTTATTCTCGCCACTTATGTCAAGATTAAAGTCGATATTTCCACTTTATTCTCATAATTTATTTTATAGTTAAACTAGAATGTCGTAAACTAAACTTCACCCTAAAATCAATGTTTAATTTACTAGATTTTCTCAAACCACGTCATAAGTTAATGCAGTACATTAAATGCTTTGTGTTGTGTTCCCTGACCCAGTTGTTAATCACTGCGCTTTTTAAACTGACTTCCTCCGCACCAAGAGGCGGCGTCAGCAGAGATCACCGCATAGAATCCATTCACTTCATGATATTCCTGCTCTCTGAAAATTTAGAATGCTAAGATAATTCATTTCATCATAAAAATGATATCAAGAATTTAAAGCAGGTATTAAACATGCACGGTAGTGAGGCGGTAGTGCTTCTCCCTCACAGTAAGGGGTCCACAAGTACTGTATATGTTCAGTGCAGAGAACTTTATGGGAGGTGTGGCAAGGCTCCAAAAAACTGGATGTATGAATGGGTATCGCTGCCGGCACCTCCTTAGTACAAGAGGAAGTCAGTTTAAGAAGCACGTACTGATTTAACATGGCTCGGGGAACACTTAACACAAAGCATTTAATGTGCCATATAACTTATGACGGGGTTTGAGAAAATCTAGTAAATAAAATATTCATTTTATGATGAAGTTTAGTTTACAACATTCTACTTTACAAATTACGAGAATAAAGTCAACATGTCAACTTTAATCTTGACATAAAAGTCGAGATTAAAGTCAACATGTCGTCAACCTATTACACAGTTCCCAGGTACATTACACTGTATTGAAAACAAATAAAACAAGTACAACTTGGCTTGCAATATTATCCAGTAGTATAGAAACAGTATTTACACATTTGTACATAATGGTCCACATCCGACCTTTTAAAACCAAAGTATCTCCAGGCAACGGACGTGACTCCTTTTTTTCGGCAAAAGTTCTTTTGTGTCATCATGTTCAACTTTATTGTCTGCTTCAGCTTCAGTTTCGGAATGTTCTCTGTCCATTTTCACCACGCAATACCTACACTACCACTACCTATTTAGTGGTGTAGCAGTGAAAAAGAGCCCCCGGGCAACACCTCTGTGATTAGAGGTGTAGCAGTGAAAAAGGTCCCCACTTGAACAGTTTCCCGCTGCACCACGTTCCGAATGTCGTTTAGGCAATTTAAACCAGTGTTGCGGTATAAGAAAAATCCATATCATATCATAACAAAAATTAAAAATGGTTTTCGGTATGAACCGGTATACCGCCCAGCACTAGCTCTAACCATAGAAGAACCATTACTTTAAAACTGCAGACTGGTGGCTTTACTTCCACTCATAATTATAGATCTCTAAGCAGTTTGATTAACCTTTACAAAACGGATAAAACTTTCACTTTAAACCAGTCAAGTGGAGCAGGAGGTCTTAAAAGTTATGGTAACATTTTAGGGATCCATGTGTAAAGTTTTCATAAATAATCCATATAAATGATAATATTACTATTAAAAGCAGAAAGAATCTTAAAATGCATAGCCATTTAGCATTGTTTTATGCCGTGTTTAAAATGCTTATGTTTTATGTCTTGAGTTATTAAATATCTTTATTTATAACATTTTATCTTTAAGTTTAGAGAGGTGTTGTAAAATATGTAATTGATTATATTACTTACAGCATGTGTTTATAAATATTTTATGTTTTTTTTTTTTTTTGTACTATTAGAGAGTTGCCTTTTTAAATGTTTAGAGTTTGTCTGAATATATACAGAATACCTTATTTTGAATTATGAGACAGAAATCTGATATTCACTGTATTGAATGTAGTAAATAAATAAAAATTATCATCTCCTAGAGTTAGGCAATACAGTCTTCCATATTATGCAGCCTACGTGGTGTCATTCTTGGAAAGGTAGGCATACACACCTAGGCAATGTTTTACAGTGCATCATCAGGGAAATAACATGAAAGCAAGATGTGTAACAGTGTGGATGTTGCATCAAATGCAACAATCTCTCATACACAGAACACAGACTAGGAGCTTTGGTAATTATTATTCTGGCATGTTAGTAATATTAAAACTGAATTCTGTGTGACACACCATAGAAAATATCCTCACTTATGGTGTCACCATGTGGTATCAAAACAGATTCACACAGAGCAGAAAGGACATTCAGAACATTGTGAATAGACCTACTTATAAAATTACAAGAGCTGATCTGGCATTAATTGATTATAATTTAGCATCTATGTGGTAAGCTGGTGGTCAGTCAATCAGATACATCTAACTATTCAAGACAAAAACTACTTGAGAAAAGAACCTTTTCTGAATGTGGAACTCATGAGAACATTTATGCTTGTGTTGGCTTGAGTATTTATGTAACAGACTTTAGTAAGGCAACATTTTAAAGTTTTTTGTAACTGAAAAGTCAATCAAGTTAATGCTATAAGTTATGCAAGTTATCTATTCTATTATATATACAAGGGACGTTCAAAAAGTTTCCACACTTTTATATTTTCGTTGGAAGCAGTTAAGGTGGGAGGAGTAGTATTTGGGCATTAAAAAGTTGGTACGGTCCTGGGAAAATTATATCGTACATGTAATTTGTTTTTGAAATTCTTAATAAATGGAGTTAAAAAAAAAAGTGCAGAACGTCCCCTGTATTTATAATACTACCTAATATTCATATGTAATTTTAAGGAAAAAGTGCTTAATCTTTCCTTATAATGGATACCTAAACTGAAATTTTACTGCATTTATTTTTTAGGCAGAAAATCTGTGCCTCAAAGACAAAATTATTGCTTTCTATCTGTTTGTGTCATTTGGGTAAGAGTTCTTACTCAAACTGACTGTATCTTTTCCGGCACTATGTACACAGTTTACTTCAGTTACTTTTGTCTCACAAATGTATACATTTGTATGTTGCCATTCTAGCAGACCAAATCTTCAATATGTGTATGCTTTCAAATTTTTAGTTTCATGAAAACTATGTATTTGATCTCCTAAATTTCCTTTTAATTCAAATGGTGAATATGAAGCTGAACTACAAAACAGATTTTCATGTTTTTCTAGATGTTTCTTTGCATAATTGTTGAACCATGCTTTTTGTGTGATTTCATAAAATCACAAACAAATACTGTTACTCTTCATTGTTTCTGATTACTGTACATTGTACGTAAAAAAGGTAGTATTGTATGATATTTATATAAATAAATGCAAAAAAAGGGAATTGTATGTGTAAAAAAGTTTTCTTTTCTTTAAGCATTGGACTAGTTCTGCTGGAGTTTGCTTTTTTCAAATCTAAAAAAGATCAATTGATCAAGAACTACTGTGTTTTCTGTATGACATTACATAAATAACTTGTACCATATATAGAATTATACTAAGCATTATATTAACCTTCATATTAGAGAAGTTTTGAACTCTTGTCATCTTGAGGTAAGTTTAAGTTGATATATTTAAATTGCACAATTTTGTGACAGTTTGTAAACTGGTATAGTTTACTATGAATAAGGTTTCCGTCATTAATTGTTAGAGATATATTTTAATAGCCTTAACTATTTATTTATTTATTTATTCATTAATTATATAAATTTCCTCATATCTTTCACATACAGAAAAAAAATCTTTTGATAAAATAAATTTCCAACACAGTATGTACATTTACAAAGGCAAACCAGTCTACCAGTTGTTACTCCCTATTGAGCATGGTTTGAATATTATATTAGGTAATATTATGACAGAGGTAGTCAGCATGCTCTAGAGAAGACAAAATTTGGGAGTACTTTAATTTAAAATAAACCAACATGTCTTATTCCTTTAAAATCAAAATCAAAAGATCAACTACTGTATATGTTGGGCAACTCGCTGTAGGATTTCTCAGTTTTGGCTACGTTTATGTATTTCTTAAGTTTCAGTTTGCATGGTTTAAATGGGCATAATCAAGCATTCTTTTTACATTTTTTCCACAGTGAAGATTTTCTCCAAATCTTTTTGGCTTTTTTGCAAGCAAAGATTTCCTAAGCATTGTTTTTTAGAAAAGAGAATTTACTGGTATAGTGGTCCTTAAATACAAAGTATAGGTACGTTTAAAGAAAAAATAACTTTTATGATGTTATGAATTCCTTAATCACTCCACTTTGTGAATTTGGCAGGGAATTGTGGTGTAGGGCACAAGTAGTGAGAGGCTTAAAGCTAGAATAGGTTTCCTATTGTACTTTGCCTCATTACTTGACTGTACGTGTAATTCTTCGTATTAGTGTAATTTATGATTTGCTTGGCTGCATAAATTACCACTGCATACTTTAGGCCCAGAATTTTAAAAATACATATAAATGTTTAAAAAATGCATTAGCGTGTATTGTACAGTTTATTGATTGTAAAGCATGTTGCTGTTGTCTAAAAAGACTTACTTACTGACTGAGCACAACAAAGCATTAGGTATTTTATTTTTATGTTATTTTAGTAAAATATTTTGATTGCACTCACAGCCAAAGATTACTGAATATATTTTACTTTGAATAGAAATCAAATGTTTTTTCAAACATCTTCACAGGTTTTCCTCGAACAGTAACACAAGCAGAGTCCCTACATCAAGCCTATCACATTGATACTGTGATAAACTTGGATGTGCCTTTTGAAACAATTAAAGAGCGCCTTACTTCACGGTGGGTGCATCCAGCAAGCGGCCGTGTCTACAATACCAACTTCAACCCCCCAAAAATACCTGTGAGTTTTTCCAAACAGCGGAGCTCTTAAAAATTTTTGTGATACTCTTTATGCATAGTTTCTTAAAAGGAAAAGAACTGCATGTGGGTTGTCTGAAATATTTTGATGTCAAATATCACGTAACACCTTTCATGTTTTATTTTCAGATTTGTCCTTATTGGCACCCAAATCTCCTCTCTAATATGTAATATAAAAATCTTAAAAAATAACTTGAACTTTCTGAGTTTTATGTAGATAAATCTATTACCTATTTTAAAATTTTCAATTGTGTTTCTAAATGGTACAATGATTTTCACACTACACTGCGGCTAGGGAGAGGTTTCTGTTAATGGTTACATCACAGACCACTTATTAAAAAGCTGAGACTTTCTGTGTTATATATATATAATATATATATATATATATAATATATTAGTCCCTTGTATTTACATCTGTCTTGCAAATTTTACCAGAATCAGGGGAAGTCTATTGACTAGACACTTTACTAGGAAGTTTTATTTTATTTTATTTTTTTTTAATTTAACCGTGTGTACAGTATTATTATGGCACCCATTGCTGCCATAATAGTCTGTTCCTTGTCAAGAACCCTGAATTGAATTAAACAGGATTAAGAATGCTAAGTAATTCATGTTAAGAAGCTACGAAAACTATAAATTAAAAATAATCATCTTCTGAAAATTTTTCTGTTTAAAAATGAACTGTTTAAGTAAAATATTTTTTATTGAATTGTGATAATAAAACGTGTTTAATTGCATAGAAATGGACATCCTTAATAATATTATTTTGTTTTTGATTCGCTTTCTATGCTATCTGCAGGGTTTAGATAATATTACTGGAGAACCCCTAGTACAGAGGAATGATGATAAACCAGAAACTGTCACAAAGAGGTTAAAGGCCTATGAAACACAGACTAAGCCAGTACTTGAATATTACAGGTAAGTGTGTTAAGATAATTTATATATATATATTTATGTATATACTGGCTTATAACTTTGAGTGCTTAGGCAAGATTTGCCCTCAACTAAAATGGGGTGTGATGTACATGCAGAGTTTCCTTCACGAGATCAGAGAAACAAGAGTGTGATCTTTGTCACATCTTTAAAAAAAAAAAAAGTGACATTCTAGCTGCATTTTAGTTGACTAGCAGCCCCATGAGGTTATCATAGTTTTAATTTCAGTTCTTTAGCTCTGGCCACAAACACAACAATCCACTACCAATTAAGTATTGTAGTATAGCTCATCATCTTTGAGGTGGGCATAAATGGATCCATTTAATATTCTCTTTATCCCTTATTGAACCACAAGGCAGAAATCATCCGTGGAAAGGGCATCTGTGTATTATAGCCTGCACATACTGACAACCAGGGTCATGGGATGGGAGTAGTTTACCAGCAATACTGGACGCAAGGCAAGAACCAACCCTGGAGACAGCAGACCTTCAAAAGGCACATGCACTCATGTTGGGCCAATTTAGAGTCACCAGTTAATCTTGTGCTTAAATATTGGAGCTATAACTTGTGAAAAACCCATATAGGCCGAAGGTGAAAATGCAGATCTATAAGATCGGTGCTGAAAATTTTGTACCAGTGTTGATGGTAATATTTAAGTTTTCCTTAGCCCAGTCTGTAGTACCAACATGCTTTAAAAAATCCATTATTGTTCCTTTACCTGAAAAGGCAAGTCCAACCTCTCTGAAAGGCTATCGACCTGTAGCACTATCACCTATAGCAGTGAAATGTTTCGAGAGACTAGTAAAAAATTACATATGTTCTTCTCTGCCAAAATAATTAGATCCACTACGGGTTTTAACTTCTGAGAGGCAGACCCCAGTTGGTTCAAGTGGGTGGCCACACTTCTTCATCCCTTACTCTAAACACAGGCGCTCCACAGGAGTGCATTCCAAGTCCTCTGCTGTACTTCATGTACATAAATGACTGCATTGCTTTATGTGACTATAACATAATTGTCCAGTTTGCTTATTACATAGCTGTGGTAGGCCTTATATCTAACAACAATAAGCAGGCTTACCTAAATGAAGTAGAATGTCTGACACACTAGTGCAAGGGCATCAGTCTTCTTATGAATGTCAGCAAGACTAAGGATTTTATTGTGGACTTTGGAAGAAAACAGCAGAGGCACTACCACTCCCTCAGTATTAACAATACTCATGTGGAAAGGGTGGACAGTTTTAAATACCTTGGTGTCCACGTCACAGAGGACCTGACCTGGATCAAAGCACTATTGATGAAGAAGGCACAACAGCATTTTACCACCTCAGACGCATCAGAGATTCCATGCTGCCCTCCCAGTTACTAAAGACGTATGCATCCACCATCAAAAGTATCCTGAAAGGAGGTGTCACTGGCTGGTTTGAAAACAACACACAGCAGGACCACAAGGCTCTGAAAATAATGGTGTCGTTAGCTGGGTGCATCAGTGGGTGGGTTACTTCCAGGACATCTACACTAAGCCATGTCAGACCAGAGCAAGGAAAATTATCAGTGACACCAGCCATCTCAAAAACAGCGTCTTCTCTGTGCTGCAGTCAGCAAAATGGTACTGCTGCTTGAAGATCACTTCAGAGAGACTGAGGAGGAGCTTTTTTTTTCCACTGCCCATCTGCATCTTGAATGAGAAGTGTCTAGAGCTACATGATGCTTTATTGTTAACTCTTTTACGCTGTTATTTATTTAGTCATTATTCATTTTTTGTCACATATTTTATAATTCTATTATGATGCATACTATTGCACTCATTTAACAAAATGATTTTATATTTATAAAGTAATGCTTTATAGTTATTGTCCTTTATATTCCTCTTAAATGTACAGCCTTATTGATTAGCAACTAAACATTTTATTACATATTATGCTGTATGTATAACTTATGTGACAACAAAATTTGATTTTAAATGGGGCCTGCACTTTCATTTTCATACCTTAAATGACCACTAATGCTAAAAAATTATAGTAGCACTAGCCAACCTGCGGCGTACCATACGCCACATAATCAGGACGATTTTTTAATGATTTTTAAGCAGAGGGAGAAAATTAACATTTGAAAAATCAGTAATGTAATAAATCAGCAAGAAAAGCAGCATTGTAACAATGCACGGAACGAACCAACACACAATCGTCTGAAGTGACTGAAAACTTGCGCACCGTCTTCGTGCCTTCTTCTGCCAGACGGAGGGATGGGGGTGCACGGCGCAGAGTGTGGAACGGGAGGAAAGGAGAATGACGTCAATTCAACTCCGTCCGTCATGCTAGTCTGCTGATTTCTCGTTCAGTATGCACTGCCCACTCATGTGCCCACCTCCAACTCGTCACTTGAGTCGCCGTCTTTACACAGTACAGATGTACCTGTGACTGACGTAGACTTTGATTGCTCTGTGCGGTTTTGGCTGCTATTCTATATATATTCCACCAAGACACCCGACCACGGTAGTAGCGAGGTGGGAGGGGGGTGTGTACAAAGGGTTGGGACGCAACCAGTGGGAGCGTATGAGTCGCACTTGGTGGGACTTAGTTTGCAGCCCGAATGGGGTTCAACGGCTTACCCACGCCGGGTAGACACACACTCAATGTCATGCATAACTATTTATTGAATGCTAAAGACTTCTGGTAAGACACGGTTGTCTAAAACGGTTTGGTGTGAGAATACAACAGTAAGCGAATGAAAAGATGGAACTCTGGAGAGAGCAAAATACAACGCAATAGTAAACCCGCGGCATAACAAATGGTGAATAATTATTTAATGATGGTTGAACACTTCTGGAAAAACACAGTTGTCTAAAAAGGGAGGGTTTGAGGATACAACAGAAAGAGAATGAAAAGATGGAACTCTAGACTTTTCATTGCTCTGTGCGGTTTTGGCTGCCTTTCTATATATAATCCAACCAAGACACCCGATCATGGTAGTAGCAAGGTGGGAGGGGAGTGTGAACAAAGTGCAGGAGCATCTAAGAAGACGCATGTTTGTCGCTGAAGCGAATTGATGCATGTAGCGTGTAAAACAGTTTGCTATGGTACACGCAGGCGTGCGTCGTAACCGAAAACTCTTTTTTTTTAAAGACTGCCTACTTCATTGTGTTTTAACCACAGTTGTAAAGGAATGTTTTAAGGACCCCATGGGATACCCCTTAGTTTTGGCTGCTTTTCTATATATAATCCACCAAGACAACCGACCACGGTAGGAGGGGGGTGTGCACAAAGTGTAGGGACGTAATGAGTGGGAGTGTATGAGTCACATTTAGTGGGAATTCCACGGCTTGCAGCCCGAATGGGGTTCAACGGCTTACCCACGCCTCTCTGCGCTGGGTAGACACATGGTCAATGTCATGCATTATTTATTGAATGCTAAACACTTCTGGAAAGACACAGATGTCTAAAATGGGTTGGTGTGAGAATACAACAGTAAGTGAATGAAAAGATGGAGAGAGCAAAATACAACACAATAGTGAACCCGCGGCATAACAAACGCCGCGTGGCTCAGACGTGCATGCAGACTCTTACCACAGACGAAAGGGACTAACTGGGTGGTCGGTGAGTTTTTGCGTCCGGGCAAATGGGCAGGAAGTGTAAATGCCTAGAGAACGAAAGTAGACGCCATCCAGTGAAAAAGGAGCATTGGTGGGCAGGAAAACGTCTTCCGTGTTCCTGCAGGAGCATCTAAGAAGACGCATGTTTGTCGTGGAAGCAAATAGCTGTATGTAGCGTGTAAAACAGTTTGCTATGGTGCATGCGGTCGTGCGTCGTAACCGAAAAGTTGGTTTTTAAAGACTGCTTACTTCATTGTGCTTCAACCTCAGTTGTAAAGGATTGTTTTAAGGATCCCATGGGATACCCCTCGCAAACCGTTTCACTCGCTGCATATGGCGATTCACCTTCGCTAGAAACATGCCTTTATGAACAGTCAACGTAGCTCGGAGGTGCATGACATGCACATGGCATTAACCTGACCTGCACTGCATCTGGCCTCTACGACAGACGAATATAAATGACGCCATTTTTTCTGTGTCGTCGCGTCCGAGTTGGTGGGCGTGGCCCTGCGAGTTGTCGTCGTATCCAATGGTCTTGGAGTTGGTGCGTGCACCATAGGTGTCTCACTTGTCGGCAGCTTAGTGTATCCACGCCTCTTCCAGCGTGCTTTCCATGGTTGTCTTGCCTTAGTGAATTATATATATAGATTCCTGGAAAATTCTTGCAAATACACTTGAACCTTTGTTTCAGATATGACATTATTTCTTTACAAACAGGTACATATTGCCATATCAGAGTAAAGACTTTTTTATTTTTGTTATTATTTGTTTAAACATACTGTGTTAGAAACCAGTTGATTACTTGGGAAATGCTCAAATAAATAACTTTGTTTAAAATTGTTAGCTAAAATAATTTAAACTGGATGTCAATATTGTGTTAAATTACAATTATGGCTCTTTCAAGCTGAAATTTGTATAAAATAGAGTCAGGCTGCATTCACAGTATGTAGCATTGCACAAAAGATGTCCAATGATTTGCAGCATTTTTTCTATTAACAGTACTAAACTTGACTTTCCATGTTATGCGTAAGTAGACATCTGCTAAACTGAGATCCAGTGAAAACATTTAACCAAAGATGTAAGTAACTTTAAACAGAAACATCCCCTGCTGCTGAATGGCAGCAGAGAAATGGAAACTTGAACTGCTTAAAGAATGAGCATTGTCATATTTTCTTTTGGAACATGAAATTGGGGGAAATATTATTTTTTTTCAAAAGTTGGGGACAATGATTTATGTCCTTTCTCCGTAGCTCACAATGACTGGCTACCTGGGTTTTCAGTTATCACCTTCTTCTCTAAATTGGTCACTGGTACAGTTGTACATTTTGGAGTAGTTGCATCAGTACAGCAGTGTGTGTTTTGAGGGATGAGGGATTATTCTGTCATCCTCAGAAAATGAAACTTGCTTTCTTATTTACTTATTTAGGCTTTAGCACCATGTCTTATCTAATGCAAGTCATGAGGAATTCTAGTAGATGATGCACAATCAAACATCAGTTACACGACTGTGTTATTTAAAAGTACTTTACTCGTGGTACACAAACTGTATATCCTGCTTTGTTACATGCGGAAAAACTTAAACTCCCAACAAGATCAAAGAGCACTGATTAACGGCTTATGGAAAATAGATTACAAAACTTTCCTTTCATACGACAAGAGCTATTGCATTTTGGGTTTGCAGCATTAAGGCAGTTTATCTATAAGCCCTGAAAAGAAGCTGGGATTTGAAACATTGATTTCTTTCCAGTGCTAATGGTATCTGGAAAGAAAGCTCTGTGGGTAGTTTATGTGGATCATGAAGCAAGTGATAAGACGAGACACACTTCTGGTTAATCAATTAGATCTGTGCATTGACTCCATGGATGGGCTAAGACTATTGCTGGGAATTGCACTATGGAAAGGCTGCCTTAAAGCCAAAACTGAGATAAAACACCACCACCACAAATAATAATTGTTATACTTTGGTTGTACTAAAGAATTTTTCAGCATCCAAATCCCTAATCAGGTTGTACACGGGGACATACAAGAAAAGTTGACAGTAATAAATGCAGTAGTTTCCTGAGGGTGTCAGTCATTATGGCATCCAAATGGCGTTAGAGCCTGCAGAGGTTTGGAGGCTGGAAGGTAATGAAAAGCTGGAATTAAAAAATCCCCGGATTGATCAGATCAGCAACAGTGGTACTCCAAAGCCAAAATATGGTGACACTTTATGTAAGCTAATATTTTGGTACAATAAAACTTCTCAGCATCTAAGCAGGAGCTTCACCACCCAGTTATATCAGGGAAACAAAGAACATTCTTGTCATTTTTTTCCTGGCAGAGCGCAAAAAATAGTTTTTCATTGACTTGTAGAGAAAAAGTTAGCACTCTAACATAAAGTGATAATAATAAGCATGTATGAGCATACTATGTATTATTTGAAAGAGTAATATTTCATCACAGAGGCTATTTATATAAGTGCAAAACCAGTGACACACTGGTTATAGATCTTCACTGTTGTTAGGTTTAAAATATCACAGCTCTCTAACTGCATGTAAATGAATGGAGACCAAAGTATCACTTGAAAACCTTGCTTTTACAGTAACACTTAACTTTTTATTCCAGTAGCTCACTTCCGAGGTTAAGATGTATTTATTAAAAATGTGTGTCTTATTGTGATCTGACCATTGTGTTTTCATAATGTGTGTTTCTTTACAGAAAAAAAGGGATACTGGAGACATTCACAGGGACAGAAACTAACCGGATTTGGCCACAGGTTCATGCATTTCTATGCAGCAGAATCCCTGATGACCCAAAGGCAGCGGCTGGCAAAGTTTGAAATCTTGAGTGATATTTTAGAGCCAGCCCAGATTACTACATGTGACTACGTGACCACTGCCTGCCACTACAATCAAGAGGAAATGATCACATTCCATAGAGGATTCTACCACTGTACTTAAATGGGGCCAAGAAAAACTCGCTTCTTTACATCAGCACTGCATTGACTTTTTGTACTCAATGAAGAGTGCTCTTTATGTAAAGGACAGCTCTGCTTCTTAATATTCCATTTGCTGATTTTTTTTTTTAAGCATTTTAAATCATTCAGCATTTTAATTTGATCATGAAGAACTATGCGCTCTGAATACTGTATGTGCATTCGCTTTTTCTTGCCTTGTAGTGTACATTTGCAAGGAAGTGTTTTTTTTCTTCCTATCACACAGCTACAATGTAGTTTATTAGTAATCTGATAAAACGTGAATAATCAGTGCCCTAGCTAAGCAGAAAGTAATATTTTTTGATCACACTGATATTTGAGAACATAACTGAAATTCATTAAGGGAACAGAAAAATGATGTGTGAAAATATTTTTCTATTTGCTGCCTGTATAGAGCTGAAGTTGCAAGTAGGATGCGAATTTTAAAAGGTATATAGCATTATTTAGAATTTTTTAAAATTGAACTATATTTTTTTAATTAAAATAGTCTCATCAGTTGTACTTTCGCTTAGGGTAGGTGATATTTTACCGTCCTCTGCTGCCCCTGATAATAATGTTCAATGCTAGCAAAACCTTTGATCTGAAAACCACTTTATCATAAGTTGTTTAGCATTTACATGGGACACAAAGTAACTTGACTGGTGCGGAGTAGCTGTGCTTTCAGCGTATTTCTGAAATAGGTAGCTTATAGCAGACAGGCTGCTGTAAATTTTTGGCCAGTTAATATGTGATGTTGCTTCTGCTTTTGTTTTTTTTTAAAAAGTGGTTTACCATCTTAAGAATGTAATATTCCTAAACAGTATTTTCTGGACTGACCAGACATTTTGTGTTGCAGGAGTTTAAACAATGCTGTATTTTCCTTGTGTCTTATTTGCTCATTTAGTATGCTGATACTTTCACCACTATCATGTACAAGAACAGTTTAGGGGAACAGAGGGTCTATATCACTTGCCTGTGGAATTGAAAAGATGTGTTTAACAAATAATCAGTTATCTTAGCAAATAACCAACACGAGTAAGTGTGTCTTTTTACCACAGTCAGCTTTATCCATGAGGTTTTATTACCACTGTGTGTGACATACAATGAATAATCCATGGAGGGGAAAAACTGAAAAGACTGAACAGGAATCTGTTGTCATACAATGACTCGGTGCCCACTGCTATTTTTTTTTTTCAGCTCTGTGGAGACATTCTATAAAAATAGGAAATATTTCATTATTGTCGCCACAGTATGACTTTATTTAACAAATTGTCTCTCGTCTCCCCTGCCACATCTTGGCATTATATCTAATTCAAGGGCTTCATACATATTTCATTCACTCATGTATGTGCACTTGCAGTGTGTGTATTGATAGCAACACCAAAGGAAGAGTCTGGGGCAAAGTGCAGTACGTATTTACAAATAGATATCTAAAATGGTACTGAATAAAAAAAGCACCATTACAATGTGCATGTAATGCGTAGCATACAGTGGCGTAGCTACAATGGGGCAAGGGGTGCAATGCACCCGGGCCTCGGGAGGGCCCATCAGGCCTTTTTTTTTTTTGCGGCGCTCTCATCAGGTGATCAGGGCATCAGACACAGTCAAATTAGTTAGACTGATCGTATTGCTTATTAAATTAAGTAACTTTCACATGTCCGTATTTAGCGATTTTAGCCACCGTCAGTCAGCATTTTTACATTTTCCCACAATTACATTATTTTAATTAGCGCCGTCCGACTCGGCCGGGCGGGGCGGCACATTGTGTACAGACGGCGGCGGCTAAAAACAAAGCGACATGTTCGCTTCATTCTCCGAAAGGCTATAGCTTAGTTATGAAGCAGGCAAGCAGCTTCCCACGATCGTCGATGAACGGCTTCCCGCTTCCGTCTATTTCTCAGTCAGTTCTGTTAGGTAAGTGAATCGATCAAAATCAGTGACGCCCAAGTTCATGTCTCAAGCTGATGACCAGGAGCTATATGATGCCTCTATAAAGTTAGTGAATATGTATTCAAAGGACATAACTGCAGACTATTGCACCGAAGTATTGTCCTTCAAAAACGCGTTCAAACAAGATTTATGTCGAATGAAAAGTGTCCGTGATTTGGCTGATTTTTTGATTGTGGAAAATTACTTATCATCATCAAGTTTTCCAAACAGTCACAGTTCTGATCTTGTTTCTGACATTGCCAATCACTGTATGTTCAGCAGAGCGCACATTTTCAAAATTGAAGATTATAAAGAATTATTTGCGGAGTACAATGACAGAGATGAGACTTTCTGCATTCGCTGTGCTATCGATTGAAAGTCGACGAGCCATGAAATTGGACACCAATGAGCTTGTAGCAGAATTTACAAGAAAGAAAGCAAGAAAACAAAAATTCTGATGTGTGCAGACAGTACAGTGTCAGGTAACTCACTTGTCAGGTTATCAGTCAAGTATTAGTATTACATGTACTTAATTTATGATATCATAATAATCATAACAATGGTATTCAGTGTATGTAAGTTTGTATAACAATTTTTATTGACGAAATATAAATAGATGAGAGATTAAAATTGTCTGATTTTTACATAATTATAGACGTTCCATACTTCCGTATAGTATGGGATTATTGGGACAATTTCGGCGCCCCTGTCTGTCCCGTTGCCGTGAGGGCTGAGCCCCTGACGAATATTGAACGGAATGCTGAAATGCTCATTATATTCCATATTGAAAGTTTTATCCGTCGTGATTTTGATATGTAAACATAATCCTTTATTTTTATTGTTCTATAGTAACGGCTGAGACAACAGACGAGTACAGTGTATATACACTATTAGGCAATAACGCCAAGTCGCCAACACACGTCTGTTTTTACGCTTTACAAAACTATATTTTTCTCAGAACATCGTTTTTAATGGTTTCCTTCTCAATCTATCTTGTCTTCAAGCATTTCAGCAGCGAGAGCCCCCTCCGAGCTGAGCACACGCAGCCAGAGGTTTGGGGCCCATTCAATGATGATTGCACCCGGGCCTCTGTGAACCTTGCTACGCCGTTAGTAGCATATATATATTTTGCAATTGCATTCCCTTTTTTGTTACTGAGGTGCAGAACAGAGTTCATTGTGCTTCAATGTTTAGTTTTACTGTTTGACAAATTAGAAATACTGTATGTTCATAAGTACCTTTTATAAAAAATGAAGCCTTGCCTAAAAAACAGTAAGTCTTTTGTATGTATGTATGTATGTGTATATATTCTTTTTTTTATTGAAAGACTACAGTTGTAGTACTTGATAGATGAAACAAAAAAGTAAGATTTAAAGGGACCCATACAGCCCGAGTTAAATATCAGTCAGATGTGTAACCTTCAGTGCTCAGGATGCTTTTTGTTTTAACAAACTGTGACATTCTCACACCTGAATGATCTAATTCAGGGATGTAGGGTTCCAGAACCAATCCCAGCAACATTTGTCACAAGGCAGGAACCATCCCTGAGGTGGGACGCCAGTCCATTGCAAAGTCTACTTACGCTCGACACTCACACTCTCTAAACGAACCTAACACTCACCACTCACACAGCTTTGGAATATGGAAGGAGAAAATGGAGATGATGTGCAACCAGTTGTGGGATTTAAACCTAGGATCCTGAAGATATGAAGTAGCAGCACTAACTGCTACACTGGTGTGCTGCTCAGTTGAGAAAATGATTAATATAATTATAAGGAACAGTTAAATATCTAGATTAGCCAAGTAAAATCAATAAGGATGACCCTGGAATAAATTCAGATTTTTGCATATGCAGTATGTAATTGAAATGACTTTTTTTTACATTATGGAAGCAAATAATAATATGTTAACCTTCACAATTATACTGTACAGAAGAAATTAAGAAGGCTAAAGGGATTCTGGGTTACACAGCACTCGGTCTCAAGCTGAAGTCAATGGATGATGTGCAAAGTCTTGGAGAAGCCATATCTAGAATATTGTATTCAGTTATGGTCTCCATTTTACAAACAAGTTCTAAATATCCAGAGAAGAGCTAGTAGACAGATCCCATGATGTAATTGGCTAATTTGGACAGTTCCTTCATTCATTCTGTGAATCTAATTTGTCCATCACGTGGTTGTGGCATGTCACAGCCATAATGTGCCAGCCTTAGATGGGTCACCACACAGCCCTGCACCTACTTATTTAGGGCTACCAGTTGATCATATATGCACAGACTTGAAATGTGTAAGGAAGCTCGAGGACCTATAGAAACCATACATATACATGGAGAACTTGAAATGCTACTTTGGGAATCTCTCAGTGGAGATAACACAAAAACCTGCAGTGTTTAAACTGCCACCTCCTATGGCTGAGTCATTCAGTCTGAAATTCCCAGAGGGAGACTTAAACAGTTTTTTGTGTGCATGCATCTGACAATAAATCTGAATATTTAGCTGTTTTGGAGAGAGTGGACTTTGTGTTCAAACAAATGCTCCCTCTTAACTCCATAGACCAACTGCCATAGTGAAAGAGGAAGCTACCTGGCAGGCAATGACTGAGAGAAAGGGCCTCTATCGTACTTTAGTAACAGAGAATAGGGAGCGTGGTCTAAGTCCTCTGCCAGGGAGTTACTGTAGCAACAAAGGCCTCATCAATTTCAGCTCTCGTATCAAGTTAATCCAATAATCCGCCTTCAAAGAGAGTCTTTTTATAGTGGGAAAAACACTTCATGCACTATAAATACGATTAAAATTACATTGGGAGCTTTTTGGTCTTCAGCATGATTAGAGTTCATTGTTAAAGAGTGAAAATTCATTCCTAAAAATGTTGCTCCAGTTTGAGGGAGATTGCTTTTTTGAGCTGAAGAGTTTAGGAAACTGTGTGAAGTGTCCTGTGTGGGCAGGATTTATCATTGTTTTACTCTTTTTCAAATTACACTTTTCACGTACTGTCTCATTATTCAATTCAATTTTATGGTATGGTCCCAAGAGAGAAATTTGGTTTGAATGCAGGTTTTACAGAAAGACCACAACGTAACATTAAAAACATCAATAAAGAATACAGGCATCAAACATAAACTTAGTACAAATAAATATACCCTAACAGTGAGAAAAATACTTCTGGTGATTGAATATATTAGGGCAGGTTTATACTTCATGCTCATAATGTATACTGTGACAGATAGGGGCGCTATCGCTCCCTTGAACCCCAGTCCAAGACTCCAGACACCAAGTAAAAGTCCAAAAGTTGACTTTATTTTTATTGCACAGTGCACAAAGCACCCTCCTCTCCACTATACTCATAAATAAACCAATCACCATCAATAACAAACTCTTCATCACTGACAGACGCGTTGCCCTCCTACCACCCAGCTCAGCTCGCCATCTGGGAGCTGTCACAGTCCTTTTAAATTCCCTGACCCGGAAGTGTTCCAATCCCCAGTTCATGTGATCCTTATCACTTCCGGGTCAGATTAAAAAGACCTTTTCTTCATCCCGGAAGTGCGTCACTTCTGCTGTCGCTCTGCCTATGATGCACTTCCGGGTTATAGGGAACATATGATTCTCTATGCCTCCCTGCAGTGTCCTCTGTTGGCCCCTGGAGTATCCAGCAGGTTTGTAGGGAAAAACTCCAAAGTTCATGATTCCCAGCTCCATCTTGCGGCCTGGGGGTATTGGCCGTGATGACAAGCCGGCCATAGACCACAGTACTCTCCCTCAGCGAAAAACCATGTTCTGAAGCATCCAGCCCCGCAAGGGTAGTCTTCCTCCAGGTAGGACCTTGGCTGTGCCTTCTGTAGTATTCCCTGGAGAACCTAGGGGGAATTTCATAACGGTAATCCACCTTATCCCCTGTTCTCCAGGGACAGTTGTGCCAAATATGGCCCGGCCATCGGCATCCGTAACACTGCCTTTGTCCTCCCGGAATTCTCCCTCTCTGACACTGGAAACACTCTGGGGATTCTGTCTCTGCCCCTTTTCTCACCGAGGAGGGTTACCCAGTTGCCTCTGTGTTTTTTACGCCCTTCTAATCAGGAGACCCCCACTTTATTTTTGGGATCTCCTGCTTACTGTGGGGTTTGTCGACAGTTTGGGTCTTTAGGAGCGAATTGTTCCCAGAGACCGCACCATCCAGCTGCTCCAGCTCGATCGTCCCTTCCCCAGGCCACTCTGTAAACGTTTCGGGCTCTCTTGTAGGGCACGCATCCACTTGGCATCCGCTATGGATTAAACGCTGGCCCGAGTCACTCTGCGTCCCTATTTCATTATGTACGGCACCGGCTTTAACTACCTGTACCGCCAAATCATATTAGTCGGGAGAATGTCATCCTAAAGCCGCAAGAATTCATCCAGTTTCCGGAT
The DNA here is from genome assembly GCF_016835505.1 of Polypterus senegalus. Taxonomy (NCBI): domain Eukaryota; kingdom Metazoa; phylum Chordata; class Cladistia; order Polypteriformes; family Polypteridae; genus Polypterus; species Polypterus senegalus. Next base: position 66,802,276 of record NC_053157.1, on the reverse strand, counting down.
GGGTGCTTCGACCGTCTCTCCCAGTTCTCCGACAATCTTTTTAATCACCGTCAGCATCTGCAAAACACTTTTGACAGGCTCAATAAATTTCTCGAGTTCCTGGACATTTATAATACCATTTAATTCAGCCGGAGGTAGACTTACTTCCTTGTTCACCTTACCATTTGGCCGGGAGCCAATGAACATGCCCGCTCTCGTCACGTGTTCTGATGGCCTTCGCAGAGACTTCTGGGATTTGGAGTTCGTTATCTCAGAGGACTGGGGCGCCTCCTTCGGCAGACTGCGGTCTGTCTCTATTCATTTTTTAACCGACCGATCAGCCATTTCCCGGCCCTCCTTACCTTCTTGTAGGGCGAGCAGTGCTTCGCTCGCCTCCCCCTTCTCTTTCGGAATGTCCGAGTCCATCTTCTTGCAGGCAAAGGTAGAAACAACGGGACGCGGACCTTCTCATTCCCACAATGCACCCGGTTAGGTCACGTGTCCCATGCCGGCACCTGACATGCGGAAGTCTTTTGTATTCCCTACCAGCTCGAATGAGAGCGTACCTCCGTCTTCGGATAGAGTTGCCTGCCTCCCGCAAAGCCTCTGGATGACGTTCTCCAAGGTATGTGCACGGCCCTAAATGAGATGTTTTAAAAATATGTTCGTTAAATACGCCGGCACATACCTCGGTGTTTTTCTCTTCCTCCAGAGGCTTCTCCCGTGCTGCGCAGCCGCTCTGTACTCCCTCCCGGGTGTCAGCCATGGTGAGTAGATCTCCTCCGCTGGTGCTACTACTTGGACTCAGCTTCTTCTTTCCCATAACGGACTTGATAAATGTGGGTTCTGGCGATGTTGTTGTGTGACCTAATGCTGTCGTCTTAGGGTTCCGTCCACAGTAAATTTTTTCCAGGTCCTCTGCCAAACTGACAGCCAGAGAATCCTGCCGGCTACGCCAGCTGTGACAGATTGGGTCTCTCTTGACCCCTTGAACCCTCAGACAACTCATCAGACACCAAGTAAAAGTCCAAAAGTTGACTTTATTTTAATAGCACAGTGCACAAAGCACCCTCCTCTCCACTATACTTATCAAATTAATCACAAATGCAATAAACCAATCCTCCACTCCCAGACGCGTTGCCACCCTTCCACCCAGCTCAGCTCACCATCTGGGAGCTGTCACAGTCCTTTTAAATTCCCTGACCAGGAAGTGTTCCAATCCCCAGTTCATGTGATCCTTATCACTTCCGGGTCAGATAAAAAGTCCTTTTCTTCATCCCGGAAGTACGTCACTTCTGCTGTCGCTCTGCCTATGATGCAATTCCGGGTTATAGGGCACATATGACTCTCTATGCCTCCCTGCAGCGTCCTCTGTTGGCCCCTAGGGTATCCACCAGGTTTGTAGGGGAAAACTCCATAGTCCATGATTCCCTGCTGGCATCCAGGGCACCTCCATGCTGCAGGGAGAGCTCCATCTGGCGGCCTGGAGGTATTGGCCGTGATGACAAGCCGGGCATAGACCACAATACGCACACACATCATGGCTGCCACGCATTGTTTTGATAAGTCCTCTGAGCACATTAAAAGAGATTGACACGACATGTGTGTGAGTTGCAGTACCTGCAAAAATACGAATGATGTGTGTGTTCAAGTTTTGGTACGTGATGGCGGGATCATTGCTTACCATCAATATGTGACAGTAAGCTGCAATGCAGCTCCAACAGGATAAATCGATGTTTGATGAATGGTTCAATGCAGCGAAGCAAATCATTAGACTTAAATGCTGACGTGCAAATGTCTTCATGGTGCTTTTCTTCATTTCTCGCATTGGCAAAAAAAGCATCTCATATTCCCCACTGTAATGATGCGATACATTTAAAGGTTTCACATATCATCTGTATTGCTGTTGCCATCTCTTTTTTTTTTTTTGCACTATTTCAAAACAGCATCAGAATGCAAAAATTTTTAACATCATAGTTCCTCAACTCACAACACATCGAAACTGGATGTTGTTTTCTCACTGTGATGTCTGACACTGACACCTGGTGGGATCCTCCAGATTTACTTAAAATAACATACACAAGTATAGACCATACACTGCTTGCACAGTAGCTCTGTCTTCAAGCTCACATGTCACAAAACGTTAAGTATACCCTCAGCATTAGACGAAATAATTAAACCAACATTTAGACTTGACAGAAGATTGATACAAATGTTAACTGTTCATCCAATGATTGAAGCCTGTGGATGTTTATTAAAGTTGATCTTTTTTAGAAGATTAATAGCAGTTGTGCTGAAGGAGTATTTGAACAGGCAACAACTGGAATTGAGAATGTAGTGGTTGAGTCCTGTTTGAGAGAACACACTTCTCTTTCTATAGTACTTGCTTTTTAACTTTTTTAGCGTTAACAGTTTTTCTCAAAAAAATGTGTAAAAAGCATTGCATTTTTTGGCTTGAAATAAGACATTTTTATTTAATCCTATCTTTCTACTGTACAACGTGTAAAACACTAAAAGTTTGAAGGCAGAAGTGTAGAAGTATAAAATTGATATAATAATAATAACTGATAATATGAACAGCACTCTGCACATGTGCAAATGATACAAGCATCACTTTCACTGCCTGAAGACAGATTCACTTCGTCATCACTGCTAACAAGAGGCGTTTGCTACGAGATGCCATTATGAGGCTGGAAGAAGACACGTCTACATGGTTGCCCAGGTAAGGCTTGGGTCTGACACTTACGTAAAAAATGCCTATACCATTGCCCGAGTAACGCTCAGCACTAACGTTGTTCGCACTTTTACAATCCGAGTAAACCTCAGCTCTTACACAAGATACACCTATACCGTTGCCCAAGTGACGCACTGGTCTTACACTTATGTGAGACATATCACAACTATACCATTGCCCGAGTAACACTCGGCACTAGCGCTGTTCACACTTTTGCAGTCCGAGTAAACTTCGGGTCTTACGCAAGACGCGTCTATACCATGACACACCTATACCGTTGCCTGAGTAACGCTTGGCACTAATGTCATTTGCACTTTTACAGTCTGTTACCACTATCATAGTGACACTCGGGACTAATGCTTTTAGCACCATTTTTACAGTCCAAGTGACGCTCGGGTCTAACTCTAAGGAAGGTAAAAAGGGCCGTCAGATCTGACTGTTGAGAACCTGTTACTTTTGTTTTATAGTTTGGTTTGTTCTTTTTTTTGTTTCTTATGTTACAGTTTCCAAAACAAGGCAACAGAACATAAGTAAAAGTGTAGAAAAGACTTGTGACACTACATAACAAAATCATCAGGACCAGGGGCCTCATATATAAGTGCACAAGTGAGGAATCGTCTGTATCCGTAATTGATGCCAGGAGCTGCTAATCGCCACACCTGTGCCACGTCCCCATTATAAATAGGAGAAGCACAAGTGCGGAGGAGTTGAAAAAAGAAAGACCAGAAACGTGAACGGAGGTAGAAGTAGAACAAGAACAAGAAGAGCCAGTGAGTGAGTGAGGGTAGGCTCGCTGATAAGAACAGGCAGCTGCGAGGAGAGCCCCTCAGAAGTGTTAGTCTGACACCCGGGGGCAACATAAGGAAGCTGGAGTTGGAGGCTTGGGAGGTGAAAGCCCCAGCATGAGCGCCCTGGTCGCTGGGGAGACCAAGACGGTCTGGTGAGAGACCTAAGGAGCCAGGCACCAAAAGGCTACCAGACTAGAAGGAGAAGGTCAGCTACAGGTAGGGCGACTCCCCTGGTGCAGGGCCCGGATGGGAGAAACAGGAGAGCTGTCAGCTAAGGAAGGCACCGGGTTTTGTTTTAAAAAGGACTGCTTCAAGCCATTGTTTAACCTTGTTTTAATGGATTTATTTATTGGATTTTAACCTCCACATTTTCACTGTTTTTAATAGATTATTTATTTATCTGGAGCACTGCACTATTTATTTGAACACTTTTTGGCTTTGACTGTTTTCAAATTAAAACACTTCTGCACTTTGTACCTTCCCTCTTGCTTCGTTGTGGTGTCCTCATTGTTCAGCTCATCCAGTTACATTACCGACAGTGTCGAGTTCAAGAGGCTCCGTGAAGGAGTAATGGGAGCATGGAGCAGACACACTTCGTCACACTTCCACAATGCTATATTGGAATAAGTAGTTTCAGAAAATAAGTGAATTGAAAGTATAGTAAAGGTAGAAATGCATCTAAAAGCCCTGTGTGGATGTGAACTCCTGGCAGGTGTAGTTTTTCTGAGCTCCCCTCACAATATTATAGTCTCGCTTCTCCACTGTGGTTACCAACTGCAAGAAATTTCCCAAAAAAGACTCTTTATTTCCTGGATTGTCTGTACACCTCTTGCAGGGCTGGAATTATTGTTCTTTAGGCTTACCACCCAGTTCTTCCCTAGTAGAAATCTGGGAAAAAACTAATTATGATGCAAATCCCTGCTTCTCCCATACTGCTATAACATGGAAATCCTCCATCATTTCATGATTGAAGGTATCCCCACACATTTTGCTGCACATTTTCTTATTGTTAACTTGCTGCAACACTGTTTTCAATTTAAAGGAACAGAGAACAGGGAAAAAGTACATCCTTATATAAACTTAATAAAAATACAGTAATTTCAATCATTAAGTTACATTTGATCAAAATGAGGGTCACTGTTATTATTGTAAACGTTATTCATTTTGAACATATGAAAAGGCCCTGACAACAGTATATGTAAAGTAATGACGACGTGAGGTGCACATTAGTAGAATCATATCTGAAGCACAATTATCTCTCTGTAACTCATTTTCCAATTACGTAGTGTAACTCCTCTAGGGGGTAAGCCAGCAACCCAACCCGACACAGGCAGACGCTAGAGGCACATTTATAAAACAAAAGATAATTATCTTTTTTTTTTCTTCACCACGTGGGAAACCCCTTCCCCGTTTCCTACAGGCACAACTCAGTCCCACAAACAAAAAAGCACACAATACTTATAATTCTTTTTCTCTTTTGCTCCTCCACTCCTCAGCAAGCTTTGTCCACCTTCCACCCGACTCTGGCTCCCTGAGTACTGTCCACTGGTCCCTTATATAAGGCACCCGGAAGAGCTTCTAGTCCTCGTTGCCCTACTTCTGGCAGCACTTCTGGGTGTGGCGTAAGAACCACCCACACAGGCTCAGGAACATCAGCAGTGCCCCCGGTGGTGCCCACAGATCCCAAAAGGGCTGTATTGGACTCCATCTCCCATGAAGCCCTGCGGGAGTTCGAGGTACGGCTGCCTCGCAAGGGGTGGCCATCTAGTGTTTTGGGAAAGGTAGTGTTCTGTTTACACTGGCTCCCCCAGTCCTTCCATAGCAATGGTGTCCCGGCTGGGCAAGGGCCCCAGCCATCTGTGACAGTAGATAATACAGAAAAGTTGTCATTCATTGTACTCACAGCCTTTTTCTAATAACCAAATTATTCCAATAGTCACCAAAGTGTATAAAAGTCTGAAGCTGGACAATATTCGTAAAGAATGTCTCATCACAGCGTAAACTTAACAGTGGAGCACAATCTGTGTATAATACATTTAGTGAGAGATCTCACAGATCTGAAGGACACCCATAAAGATACCTCCATGACACCCTGAAGGTATATAGCACAGAAGAAACCTGCAGTATCTTTCAGTGTGCACTTTCTGAACTAGCGGCCGAGCAGTATTGCAAACTTAAAAAAATGTATGAATGTAGGAGCCAGAAGGACAATTAGACAGGGCATTAGACAATGGCTGTGCAATAAGATTTGGGGCCAGTGGAGGTGTGGTTGCTCCCAAATGTATCACTGTCCAGTGACTGTGCCATTGACAGTTCTGTTTGTTGATCCATATTTCTGATTTCTTACGTTACACAATATAAAGATTTCCATACATCACTTTTCTTTTTTTGCATTGGCATTTAGTTAAATTTATTTGATTCGGTACCATGCTATACTTAAGTTCAAATAATAATGTAAATTTCCATATGTTTTAAAGGGATATAAGTGATTTTTCATGGCCGTAATAATCTGTTGTATGCGCACAGAATTCATTTTCATTTACCCACTGTATTAAGTCCATTAAACCTGTTCTCAAGGAGATCTAAGTTAATAAGAAACTTTTTTCCCCTTTCTAAGAAGCCCACTGCAACAGGACTTAGTCCTAGTCTTGGTCTGCTGAAAGCCTGCAGCTCTAAGGCACACTGCAACAGACCTAAACCCCAAAGTTAGTCTCATTATCGTAAATACAGTATGTACTAAGAGCAGACTAGTATGGGATCATCTTGAACTTATAGCACACTGCAACTGACCTGGTAAGTCCATTACAGCTGAGCAAGTGATGTCAGGCAGAAATCATTTGTGGATGGTGTGATGGACGCCCCTGGAATGGAAGGATGGGGTAGGACAGCTACTTGCCAACACTGCCTCCCCCAAAACGCTAGATGGCAGCTCCCCTGGAGTGTAGTGGTGCTCTGGATTCCCGCTGGGCATCCTGGGACTTGAAGTTCAGTTTCTCAGCCCTGTTGGGTGCCATGGGTGCTGCCAAGGGGAGTTGTCAAAGAACCTGAGGACTCATCCTTTCCTTATAGCCCGGAAGTACGAGATAGTCACGAGGACGGAAACCCCCCTAAGTACTTCCGGGCTGAAGAAAATGTCAGTTCTTCATTAGATCTATAGTCAAGGACTACTTAAAGGACTGATGGGAACCCAGCAAGGCAGCCGGAGATGGGAGGTAGAGGACAGAGCTTGCTGGGAGGGGAGATTTGATTCATAAATATTTGTGTTTTTGTGTTTAATTATCTGTTTATTGAGGTTGGGGTGTTTTGGATGCACCTTTATTAAAAAGAAGCATTAAAACAACTTCTGGGTGCTTTTGAAATGTGTTATCAGTGTCTGTGTGTCGGGTTAAGCACTGGTATAGCGCCATCTAGGGTTACAATGGGAACACATGACATCTTTGGGACGAGGGAGGTGACTGTAGTACTTAGTCAAAATGTAGTCAGAAAGTGAACAATTTCAGATTTTAATCCAGAATCCAAAGCTTGATGCATAGCTACTACACCACCATGCCCTTCATAGGCCAGTTTAGAGTTTCAGTCATATTCTAAACTGCTTTATCCTGAATAAGGTCATGGTGAGAACCTATCCCAGCTAGCATAAGGCGCAAGGCAGGAACAAACCCTTAACAGGGCTCCAGTCCATCACAGGGTGAACACACTCACATCCTAACCACACACTAGGGACAACTCTGTATTGCCAGTCCACTTAACTTGTATGTCTTCAGACTGAGGGAGGAAACTGGACCACCTGGAAGGAAACCATGCAGACATGGGGAGAACATGCAAGGCAGCAGAGCTACCACCGTGTCACCGTGTCGCCCCAGTTTAGAGCTGCTAGTTTGGAAAAAAATCAACATATTATTTAAAGAAAGAAACTTATCCTCTAATAGGACAAGTTTGATAAAACCTGTTGAATCACTAATCAGGCAGGAGGAAACTTATCCATTTTGTCTGTAGCCTCCTTAGTGTTAGACCCGAGCGTTACACAGGCTGCGAAAACCATACTAAAAGCGTTAGTCCCAAGTGTCACAGAAAGCTAGTGAATCTGTATCTTATGCAAACATTACATGCCAGCTTGCAGAACAAAACATTGCCATACATCCACTCCACCGCTAAATAGACGCAGTCGACCCAACACATCGCGTATCAATCCAGAGCGTCTTATTGGTAGACATTTTATTAATTATACACCTCCAGCAGAAGAAAACAGAGTCCAACTCGTACCTGTGCAGAGTGCCGTTCAAAAATTAATAAATCTAGAAAGAAAATCCGAAAAGAAACACGTTATTATTGTCCCGACTGTGACGTTGGTTTGTGTCTTTAACCGTGCTTTAAGATTTACCACACAAAGGATTCATTTTGAGATTATGTTTAGGCGTTTTTTTAGGAATAAAATGCAACGCTAAGGAGGTTAATTTACTCCTCATTAAATACCAAAGAGGGAACATCCATCACAGCAGTCTGTACAGAATGGTCAAAAAAGTAAGGGCAGTTTTATAAATAACTAAATTTATGTAACAGTGACGATTAATGCACACATTCACTCTGTTTGGTTTGTTGGTTTACACCCAAATGACAAATTGAAACAGAAGTCTATTCTATTACACTCTTGTTCTTTTCATATCTACAGTACTGTGAAAAAGTATTTGCACCCTTCCTGATTTCTTATTTTTTTGCATGTTTGCACAGGAGGCAATTACTTTTTCATATAGGGCCATGTAGGTTCGGATAGTTTTTTTCCCTTAATACATAAAATCATCACTTAAAAACTGTATTTTGTGTTTACTTGGGTTATCTTTGTCTAATATTTAAATGTTGTTTGATGATCTGAAACATTTAGGTGTGGCAAACATGCAAAAAAAAGAGAAATCAGGAAGGGGGCAAATTCTTTTTCACTGTATAATGTTCAGCTATTATCTTTGATGTCTCTGTGCATGTGACGACTGTCCAGTCTTGTTGTTTACAGGACATCTGCTGATCTTGTAATCATCTTCTTGTACATTTTGTGTGTTACATCAACCATTCTCGTAGTACATTCTTGTCTTTTATCTACTTAACCATTTCAATAGTTCTCTTCATGCCATGTCTAAAACAAATGCTTACATATTTCAATGTGGACTACAAACCAAAATACGTAACTATTGTTACCTTCAAATTATTCTCGCACACTAGATGCAATGTAACACAGAGGTTTAAAACTATACGGATCCACATTTGTAGGCATATTTCATTTTTATGTCACGCGATAAATGTTAGGTGAAAGCATGTACAGCAGTAGATAAAACATTTAGAATGTTTTGCTTTATTTTTTATTGGGGTTTACATTACTTAAGCTGTTTTCAAAGGCACTGGTTCATTTGATATTAATCTATCATTTCTTTTATTCACTAGGGAGGTGCAGTGCCAGATGCCTTATTTAGCAGTGTGAGTCACGGATACACAAACAGTAAAAATGACTCCCCGCTGACTGTTAGATCTTCGTTTAATCCAGTAGATTCAAGTGCTTTCGGGGATTTGTGTGTCTGAAGCACCTACACCCTTGACTCCAGTTTCCCTGAATTGCATTTATTTTATTTTCAGTGAATTATCTAGTGAACTACACATACAAAATCCGAGTCACTTTAAATCGCCAACAGTTAATGTGCACGAATTGAAATTTGTAGCTTTGGAGCTGCTTAACACATCACACAACATCACATACAAATAACATAAATAACAGAAGTTAAACAAAATCGTGCAATTATAAAGGAAATGCGCAAATGAAAGCGCCTGTGTGTGTATAATGTGTATAGCGTGTCTGTATATGTGCACACATATTCACTTCCATACATTGTGCCGCCGACCCGGACACAGACAGGCGGACATGTTGTTAAAACACCACCACACGTTTATTCTACAATATTTACAACAATTGGTCACAAAGACCCCAGTTCATTGGTCACTCAGACCCCAGTCACATGCACAAATACCCCAATCACAGTCCTGGCCACAATGCCTTTCTTCGGGCCGCCTCCACAGCTCTCCTGAGCTTCGTCCTTCCTCCTCCCGACTCCAGCCTCGAATGAAGGGAGACGGCCCCTTTTATACAGTCCCCGGATGAGCCCCAGGTGTTCCCGGCGTTCCTCTTCTGGCCACGCCCCGGCGTGGTGGAAGTGCCGGCTGTCCTCCCGGAAGCTCTCCGGGCACCGTCCTAATTCTTCCCCCCAGCACTTCCTGGTGTGGCGGAAGTGCTGGGGTAACAGGTCCCCAAGGCATTGGGGCGACTCCTGGCGGTGGCCACGAGCCCCTACAGGGTGGAGCTTCCATACCCTGTACCCGTGGCCATCAAAGCAACCAGGAAGGCGACCCCCACGTGATCCAGAGTGGGCACAGACCCACATCCGGTCCCTCATGGCGTCATGGCCCCTGGCATCCCTGACAACATGTATCTACACACACACAGAGTATTTGAGAGGGTCACAAACCATCTGATGTGATGTCAGGACCATCCTGGACTGCAGATGACCACAAAAGACAGTCAGAAATGTCAAGATGTTATTGCAAAATTCCAATAAAATATCAAGGCTACTTTCTTGTGAACCTAAGGGTTCCAACACCCCTTAAAGCTATTTATAAAAAGAAAAATAGTTCAGGCTCTGGTACAGGCCATAAACAAAAATAAAGCTTACTCTCCAAATAGAGAAAAAACAGGAGCCTATTGAGCCAGTCACTGAGCCACACAGCTGCTCTATCCCTTGTGCTCTCAGCCACTTGTCCACCACACTGGAGTGCGGCCAATCAACTCCGGACCCCCACCCTCCCCCACCATCACCTCAAGGATTAAATAGAGGAGAGCTTTCCAGCTCTCAAAGACCCCCCAGTAGGGTGACAACAATGCTGATTCAAGCAGGGGAAGTAATGTCACCATCATTAATCAAAAAGAAACATTAAAATTAGCTGGACTACCTTAAAACTTAAATAAACTAACACAAATAAAACATAAAGTCAACAACATTACTGCCAACTAAACAAAAGTATATTTGCTTTGTATTCCAATTTTCCACACAAACATGCATGCGTTAGCCCGGCACAACTCATTAAAAATTGTAATGTGCAAAACGATTCTTTTCAAAGTAGTGATGTGCAAAACAATTCTTTTTAGTGATTCAAATCATTTCGTTCAGTTCACCAAAATGATCTGAATCTTTGAATCACTGATTTGTCCACTTCAAAAACAACAACAAGCCATATTCTAGTTTAAAATCAAGAAGAGTATCATAACAGTGTAACAACTTTAACCACCAAACAAGATAAAAAGAATGCAACAAAATAAGTGATTCACACATGATAGTAACAATAATACTCTTTATTGAATTTCGAAAATAAGTCAAATGTCAACAATAAATAAAAAAAAAACAATTTTACAAACCTTAGAATAGTGCACATATCATGATAAAACTGTGAGAAAATGGATATATCACTCTATTATAATAAAAAAATCTGGGGACAAGACGAGACTTTTTAGCCTGGGACAAGACGTGACTTTTTCAGAAGGATACTTTCACGTCCCGCGAGACGAGACTTTGTGCCAAGAGATTTAACCATGCCCAGGGCCCGGAATAAAAGACAAAGAATAGAAGACAAAGTAGAACGTCGTAAAGAATTAACAAATGTTGGCGCGATAGGTTAGAGGTTAGAGATAATGAAAGTACTAAAATTCGAAAGTCTCAAAAAAATGATAGTAAAGATTGCATTAGCGCAAACAAATGGAAATTATTACTCGGTGAAATAATGGAACAGCGAAAAGAGATCGAATATATTGTTAGGATTTAAACATTAAGTCAAAGACTTGTAGATCATCTAATTCGTGTTGCCATCAGGGAAAAGTAGTGTTTCTTCCCAATGAAGAGGCACATCTGCAAGAATTAAAAGATTTGTTGTTTAGTGAAAGTGAAATCCACATACGCGAGCGGCAGAGACGTGAAGTGGCTGGTGCGTAGCACAGGCTGGGGGGTTGGTGATCGAAGCTAGCAGGGGGTGAAGCCCCCTAGGGACTAAATAAAATTATTTTCAGTTTTGGATTAATCTCCCATCATCAGTGAACTGAACTGAAATTCAATGTACTGTGAGTCTGCTGCCTGTAGTTTAGTACACAAACTTAATACTTTCAGTGAACGAGTTCAACAGTTCATTCCTCAGTTCAGCACACGAGCAAAACAAAACATGCAAGCAGAACTCCCGCTACCTGTTCTAACTGGTGTGGTGGGGCGAAGTGGTGGCTGGGGATCTGCACCAGCAATTGGAAGGTAAACACCACAAATGACTCTGCTCCATTGGACCCTTGAGCAAGTCCCTTAACCTGCAATTGTGCTGGCTGGGACTGGCTCCAGCAGACCCCCATGACCCTGTGTTAGGATATAGCAGGTTGGACAATGACTGACTGACTGACTGACTGTTCCATCCTGGGTATGACATTAATCTGCATCCAGCCCTGCAAGCAGGTCCTGCAACTTTAAGGGCAAACCTGGGGGTTGGTGTCACCCATTGCATGGCTGCACTCGGGTCCTAATCTGGGATCCGGAATTGGTTTATCGTGTGGTGGATGCGGCAATGCGGCGTATCAGCACGTGCTCTTTACCTCTCTCCCTTTCTCCTAACTGGAGTGGGGCATCTTATTATTTATTCAACTACTTTTCTTGTGCTACCTTTGTTTTTTCATCTGGAGCACAGGCAGGACACGTGAGTAAACTGTGGGACACAAAGACTCAGAATCAGGGTCTGGACGGGCATCTCTGTCCTTCAAATATAAGAATATTTAGAGACCCTTTCATCTGTGAGTGTGGTTGCTTTTGATACACTATACTTAGCTTACATATACTTAATTACATTTCAGGAATACACTATAGTGCAGGGGTGCCCACACTTTTTTGGCTTGCGAGCTACTTTTAAAATGACGAGGTCAAAATAATCTACCTACATTAAAAATTATATATATATATATGTACACATAGATACTGTATATATATACTATATATACTGAGTATCAGAGGTGGGTAGTAACGAGTTACATTTACTTGAGTAACTTTTTTAAAAAAAATTTCTTCTAAGAGTAGTTGTGCTGCACTATACTTTTTACTTTTACTTGAGTACGTTTGTGAAGAAGAATTGCTACTCTTACTCCACTACATTGGGCAACACTCGAATCGTTACTCTTTTTCCATTAGATAAAGTCTGACAGACAATTTTCAATCTGCTCTGTGTAGCGTATGCTGTCAAGTTGCGCACACGCCTTCCATTGCATCTCCAGCTCTGACACGAGGATGTTTGGATGTTCCCCAAATCAAGATGCTACAGCTTTGAGGACAGATGTTGCATTTTTCGTTTGAAAGCATTAACTGAGTTAATTGACCGTGGTTTTCTCTTTTCCTTGCAGCTATAAATTAAGCTCATTCAACATGTTGGTCAGATCGGAAAAATATGCCAAGTCTAGCAACCATTGATCGTTATTAAGTTGCTTGTATTCTGCATGTTTAATGACAAGGAGAAACTCCTTTTTTTCCGGCCAGAGGTCTTGAAATCTCAGCAGGAATTTCTCCCTAGCCATCTGTCTCAACGAAGGCCTCTTTTATCATCTCTCCATCATGGAAGGACTTCTTATGCTTAACGATCGAGTGACTCACCTGGAATGATGCTTGGGTGTGTCTGCCTTTGCTTTTGAATTCAGCTGAGTGAAGAATGACGGCTGTCCGATTAACTGCGATTTTAGTTCCCTCTCTTTTCTCTTTCTCAGATCGCTTTTCGGAGGGAAGTCAATTTCGTAGTTTTTATGAACAGTTCGAAAGTGCCTTTCCACAGTTTCCTTCTTTGGAATAGCAATGATAGATTGACAGATCAGACAAACACACTTCGATTGTGACATTGTTTGAAAAAAAATCCTCTTCCAATTCCACATCCAGCCCATAACCAACAATTTTTTTTTTAAATCTCTTCTTTATTTGATATAAATTGGAAGGCTAACTAGATCACTTAGATAGCCGTAGTTTTGCAGTAGCTCGCGTGTTTGACCAGGTGTGCGGGATGACCAGTGTGTTAGAAGAGAAGAGATCTCAGACTGGCCGCCCTGTATGTCAATCAAGTGGCAAATGCAATAGGGAGGATATATGATAGACTAACGTTTAAAAAAATTTTTTTTTGAATGCAACACAATCTACCTGCACTGTCGATCGTGATTGACGTATTGGACACCCCTGCTATAGTGTAACACAGGGGTTCTCAACGTCAGTCCTGGGGACCCCCTGTGGCTGCAGGTTTTTGTTCCAACCAGCTTCTGTTTTTAATTGGAATCCTGGACTAATTAAGTGAACAGTTATTGCCTAGATTCTGTGTTTTAGGAAGAATATAGAAATTGGAAAGCTAGGTTTAGTAAAATAATAATAATAATAATATTAAAATATACTAAGCAGTTACATGGGAAAAATGTATTTTTTTTCTTTTTAACAATATTTTCATCTTGATGTTCATTCTGTTTTTCTGGGTGTTCTAATTGTTTAATTAATCCATTATTTACTAATTAGTGGGTCTGACTCTAAAGTAATTGCAGCCTTTCACGATTCAGTGTTGTTTGCCTGGGTGTCTGCTCTGCTTGTTTTTAATTGTCATTATTAAGATACAACGAAGGGAGCAAACTGCAGAGAGAAAAGGGCAAAATATAATGAAAGCAACTAAAGTGAGTTTAGCATTTAAATCTGTAGCAAAAGCAGAAATATTTCTAAATGTCTTATAAATGTAAAAATCATGCCTCTGTGCTTTCTTAATAGCAGCTAATTAATTGAGATCAGTTTTATCTGGTGTTGTCACTGATTATGAATCTGGTTGAAGCAAAAACCTGAAGCCACAGTGGGCCCCCAGGACAGACTTTGAGAACCCCTGGTCTAACACATAAGTAATAACTTGCTGACTGATCTTTCCAGGTAACTAACCAATTTCAGCATTATAAACGAAGGCTCTTAAGAAGTTTATCAAAATGCTATACTAACAGGTGCTGTGTTGGCTAGCAGAAAAGATATTCCACAAATAGCAGTGGCCGGCAGAAAGTGCATTCTTATTTGGAGCCAAGGATGGTCAAAAGAATATAAATGACTGACACAGACGGGAAACATGCCTGTCCGCCAGAGCTTAGGAACATCCCCATCACTTCCCTGAAGATGGATAAGCAATCATTGAAGATCACACTGAAGAAAACAATTGGACTGAGCTATGGGCTTCTTTCAGCTGTTTGTAGACATGGGAGTAAATGCTGAATGTGAAATCAAGTGAAATATATCCTTTCTTCAGTGCCTCATTTCCTTTTCTTAATATCTCTTCCGTGGTAACTGCAGAAGCATATATTGGTTTATAATATGGCTGCAATTCTAAAAGAATTCATTCCTGGTGAGCATGCACCCCCTGCTGGATACACTTGCCAAATGATCTTAAGTTAGACAGACTTGGCGAAGCTTAGATTACTTGATACTGTAAATCTGCTGCGGCATTTTAGAGGAAAACGTTCACAGGAAACATTTGTTAGGTCTTTTACTGCGATAACAAAAGTCAACATCAAGGAGCTGAAGGCTGAAACATTTTGTAAATTTTGACAGATTGTTTGTTTTTATCTATTAGATGGAAGCAACTATCACTTGAAAGCCAATGTCCCAGCCTAGAAGCACATGGTCAAAATGTGTTAAGATCCCTGTTACCTTGCAGAGATATCCCCTGTGAAGAAAACAGAAACAGTGAAGATCACTTTGAAGTGTGCCACTCTACTGTAGGGTATAACACAAATATGGGACGTGTAAAGAGTGTTGACTTTGCTACACACGTTTTTCGAGGAGCATAACCGAGTCTTGATGTGATGAGCCTATATCTTAGTTCCCAGTTTTCTACTCAAATTCCAAAGAGTCAAATGGTGCAAAACATACAAAAAGAAATGTTTGTAAAACTATGAACATACTATATTTATAACATTAAACTGTATGATACCATTCAAAGTAACAATGTAACAGACCTTGAAATTCTAGAAGAGCTAAGGCCACCACAGATTTGCGTACAATAGAATGCTACCCTTAATTTACGACGATGGAGTCCAAAGGCCAATATTAATTCAATACTGTATTCTTATCAATCCACCACTTGTTCAGATAAATTGAATAACACATAAGAAAAAGTGCTTATTATCCCATAAAATCCAAAATATTCACAATATTTACAACTCATAATGAACAAACAAGACATAGACAAACATAGAAACACCAAGTCCAGAATGGAAGAAGGGATAAATATACTATGAAGAAAGCTTATGGGTGGACGGTGGAGAATGGTCTCCTAACAAAAGCAGCTTCCTCAAAGAAATAATCCACAGTTCTGCCAGAGAATTGCAAATTATATGAAAACTCTGGAGGCGCCTCCTCCAGAGGAAGAGCAACGTTAAACAGATGAGTCTGAAACTGTCCTTCAATGATGCTGTAGAATCAGATCTTTGGTCACGAAGCCTGCTCTCTGGCTGGGAATTCTTCTTATTTTTAATGAAAATGAACAAAAAACGGCCCCCCCAGGCAGTCCTCCCAATGGATTTTTATAGGGTGGCTAATCAACAAACATAATAAACTACAATACCCCCAAAGACCCACCACATCCCACCATTCCCTTCTAGCCTTGATTATTTTGGAAACTTTACACAGACATAATGAACCAAAAATGAACCTTTTGCCCCAAGCAATTGCATGCATTTCTGGCACTGTTTGTCCAGGCAACCACGTAATCTAGCTCATAATTGTTCTTATGAAAAACGATGTTCAGTTAGCTTGCTTGGCCATAGAGGGTGGCTGTCACTATTAAATGCCTTGCTGTAAGCAGAACTGAAGTGTGTGAGCTTCAATTTATTGTGTGGTCTTTGCTGGCATCCAGCAGATAAAGCCAAACAGTCCATTATAGAGATGACATCCGTCAACATTCACAGATAGTTTTAGCCTTCTACTACTTGAGATTGACTTTTGTCAACACCGACCTGGAAAGGGTTAAGTTCACTTACTCTAAAGCCTTAATTCAAAGTTACCTTGTGTACTGTGTGTTTTCAAAACCAGTCTTCAAATATTCTTAAAAGATTAATAAATAATTTTTAGGTGCATTTATATAAA
Organism: Polypterus senegalus; assembly: GCF_016835505.1. Lineage (NCBI taxonomy): Eukaryota > Metazoa > Chordata > Cladistia > Polypteriformes > Polypteridae > Polypterus > Polypterus senegalus. Next base: position 66,785,585 of record NC_053157.1, on the reverse strand, counting down.
AAGTGTGGTCAAGTGAGGAATGACACAAGTCCAAAGAACAAATATTGGGTTGTCAGCCGGATTGCCCCTTTTAATAAAGGTTTCAAGTGCAAAAGAAATAGCGCACATTGGTGAAGATATATAAAGAAATGACAAGGCAGCAGTACGAGCAGTCAGCAAATGAAAATCTTACCTTTGGGCGGAGTATTTCTTTACGCCAGAGAATAAAGGCAAAATTTTCTCTGTTATCATTGTGTTCAATGTTAATTAACTGACAAGCAACCAGAATAAAACACAAAAAAACACACAGAAAATTGTGCTTTTTGAGTTTTCCGGGGTTCTGTTTTTGTCCATTCTTTCAGAATTTGTGTTTATGGGACCCGTTTGCCTTAAACTCCTGCTGTGTCATTTACACTCCATGGACCTTTCTGTTTAGAAGAGCATTTTTGCCAAATATTTTTTTTATTTATAAAGATTCTTTATTTTCCATGTGTTAAACTAGCCCATAGGTTCTTAAATGCATTTTGGGTGGAGTAGGATCATGGCTCGCCAATTCTGTGCCTGCTGTCTTAGCAGCACTCACAGAATTTCAAAAGCTCTCTGGTCTCAGAATTAATCTGAATAAAAGTGTACTCTTTCCAGTGAATTCTCAAGCATATAATATTAGATTAGATACCCTACCTTTTATCATTGCAAAACAGTTTAAATACCTCGGGGTAAACATTACAAGTAAACATAAAGCTCTTTATCAACAAAATTTCGTTATCTGCATGGAAAAAATTAAACAAGACTTGCATAGATGGTCAACCCTTCATCTCACACTAGCTGGAAGAATTAACACTGTTAAGATAAATATTCTTCCTAAGCTCCTTTTTTATTTCAAAACATCCCAATATACTGTACATTAATAAATCATTGTTTAAGCAATTAGATTCAACAATAACCTCATTTATTTGGAATTCAAAACATCCACGCATCAAAAGAGCGACCCTACAAAGACAAAAGGCAGAAGGCGGCATGGCTCTACCTAACTTCCAGTTTTATTACTGGGCGGCAAATATACAGTCGATAAGAACCTGGACACAAATAGAAGAACATACACAGGCATGGACCACAATAGAAGTAAAATCCTGCAGTACTTCTTTGTATTCCTTGCTCTGCGCTCCAATAAACACACGTTATCGGCAATACACTAATAACCCAATTGTGCTCCACTCACTTAGAATCTGGAACCAATGTAGAAAGCATTTTAAGACGGAGAAGCTTCTATCTGTGGCACCTCTGCAAGAGAACCACCTCTTTCAACCTTCGCAAACATACGCAGTTTTTAATATCTGGAAAAAATGGAATTAACTTGCTTAGAGATCTTTATATAGACAACGTCTTTGCATCCTATGAACAATTACATTCCAAATTTAACATTCCAGCTACACATTTTTTTCACTATCTTCAAATCAGGAACTTTGTTAAACAGAACCTTCCAGATTTTCCTCATCTTGCACCCTCATCCACGCTGGAAAAATATTGCTCAATTTTAAGGAATTAGACTCCATCTCTACAATATATAAAATCATTTTACAATCCCTTCCTTTCAAAGATCCAAGAGGACACTGGGAAAAAGATCTCTCAATTAATATATCAGAAAAGGAGTGGAAAGTAGCAATGCAGAGAATTCACTCGAGCTCCATATGCAAAGCATACAATTATACAACTCAAAATTATATATCGAGCACATCTGTCTCGACTAAAACTCTCAAAATGTTTCCAGGACATGATCCAACCTGCGAACGTTGCAACCAAGTCCCAGCCTCACTAGGTCACATGTTCTGGGCCTGCTCCAAATTAACATTATTCTGGACAAAAATTTTTAATTACCTCTCAGACAGTCTTGGACTCACAATCCCTCCTAACCCATTAACAGCTGTGTTTGGGGTTCTTCCAGAGGGTCTTAAAGTGGAGAAGGACAAACAAATTGTGATTGCATTCACTACACTGTTGGCACGCAGACTCATTCTGATAAACTGGAAGAACCCAAACTCTCCTCTTTTAAGTCAGTGGGAAACTGATGTGTTATACTATTTGAAACTGGAAAAAATCAAATACTCAGTTAGAGGATCTGTACAGACTTTTTTCAAAACATGGCAGGATCTAATCAGTAATATTTTAAAATAAGTTTATAAAGCACAGAGAATTTATTAATTTAGGTATGTTTACAAGCCTTAAATTTTACACCGTTTGGCTTGCTCTCTCTCTCAGGGGTGGGGATCGATCTGTTCTTAACATAATCCCCCCTTGTAGGGGCTTTTATTACAGTTTTTGTGACATTTATGCTAAGGTAATCCAAAATTCATGACATTAGTAAAAATTCAACTAACATTGATGGGATTTTCTCATTTTTATGATTGGTTGAACTCCAGCCACATGACATGACATATATGGAATGTAGGGATGGACACATCAGTGCTTTGGACACCCATGACTGCCTGTTTTTAATTCTGGACCACCAAACTATAGACTCACAAAGTCTGCTGGACTGCCGGATGTTTCGGGTCATTGAACCCTCCTAATCAAAAACAATTAGATAAAAATAAAAGATTTAATTCTTCATGTACAGTTTTAATTTGGTGTCACTTTTAAGGGAGGTCACTTTGCATGCAAGACTGTCGCAACCACCGTGTCACACTGTAATAAGTACACAAGTTTAATATGTCACTGGGCTCTGTACAAACAAATATTTTATAAATCCACTCACATGTACAGCTAACACAAGGCCAGATTTAGCACACAGGGGCTCATCATTTAGAACTGCTAGACAAGCATTAGAAGACAAGAAAGGGACAACTGTGAAATGGGCTTTGTACTATTTCTGTGTGTCAGAGTCAGCATGACATTGGATCTTCTTTTCATTGTTTGGAATGGCATGATTTACCTAAGTAAGAGCTTGTACACGGAAAAAGAGTATAAAGCCTTGGAACATTGCCTGGCACACCTTTAAAGCCGACGGATGGATGGGGGATAACGTCATCCGATCCTGAAAATCCTTCCAACGGAGCAATGAAACTGGCAGACTCTATACACTGTACTCCACTTCGGTGACAGTCTTGTCATGGCTTCTTCGTCTGTTATACCGCGTAAATCGTCATTAGAGCCAGCAAAGGTACTTCTCCTATGTGATTTCTCACTGCCGTATCACCAAGGGAGGGGTATCACTTTTTTATATTATATCTATATAGTTTCGGGCTATGTAACATGCCGCTATTACAAAAGAACTTATTCCAACAAGGGAGCTAGCTCCCCCTGCTGAATTCACACACACACAATAGCGAGCAATATGGAGAAATTATACATCATGCGTTTCAGACAAGCAAAAAAAAACAATAGAGTTAGCTCTAAAACAAATCGTGCAGCGACGGAAAGATTGCCAAAATTTTATTTGATCCTTTGTTACTCACAACAACGTAAATGAGGTAAGAATGAACATATACTTTGTTATGGATAAAAAAAAATATGAGAGGACTAGGTGTGCTGTTCCATTACTGCTTCAACACCAGTTACAAGGCAATCGTAATTATAGCCAGCATTACGACCAAAAAAATGCATTGGAAGAATGTTTTCAGCAGGTTAAATAAGAAAGTTATTCCACAAAGTAATGATGGTGGAAGGGAGGGAACAGCATCAGAACAAAGTTAAAGAATGTACTGTGCTGTATGTAGGAAGCATCCAGAAACTCAAGATTGATTTCATACAAAACTAATAATAGTGGATTCTGGAAGTATTCAAACCCCTTTATGCACACTTTATTGGCTTGTAGATTTATTATAAAATGGGTAAAATTGCAATTTTGCCCATCAATCTACACTCAGAAACTCATAATGATAAAGTGAAAGTGTTTTCATAATGTTTACAAATTTATTACAAATCAAAAACTGAAATCTTTCATTTATATAAGTATTCAGATCCTTAATTCAGTACTTCGTGAAATGCGCTTTTGGCAGCAATTACAATTTCGAGTCTTCTTGGGTAAGGCTCACCTTAATTTGGGCAGTTTATCCCCTTCTTCCTGGTAGATCCTCTCAAGCAGGTTGGATAAGACGCGTCTGTTAACTGTCATCTTCAGGTCTCTCTACAGATGTTTTATGGAGTATAATCCTAGACTTTGTCTGGGCCAATCCAGGAAAGGCAGACAATTGCCCTGAAGCCACACCAGTGTTGTCTTGACTATATGCTTCGTATCATTGTTGTGCTAAAGTCATCTCCCCAATCTGTGCTCATGCACACTCTGTAGCAGGTTTTCTTTAAGGCCTTCTCTGTATTTGGCTGCATTTATCTTTCATTCAAACATCTTTGAATTCTGTATTATATACTGCTCAAAAAAATTAAAGGAACACTTTTTAATCAGAGTATAGCATTAAGGCAATGAAATGTCTGGGATATTGATCTGGTCAGTTAAGTAACAGAGGGGATTGTTAATCAGTTTACTGTAGAATGTCCTTAACCCATCAGCAAGACTGGTATCTGCTCCTTTGGGCAAGGAGCAACAAGATAATCACTGCCAGAACCCTACAAAATGACCTCCAGCAGGCCACTGGTGTGAATGTCTCTAACCAAGCAATCAGAAACAGACTTCATGAGAGTGGCCCGAAGACCTGATGTCCTCTAGTGGGCCCTGTGCTCACTGCCTTGCCCAATGGAGCTCCATTGGCATTTGCCATAGAATACCAGAATTTACAGGTCCACCACTGGCACCCTTTGCTTTTCACAGATGAGAGCAGGTTCACCCTGAGCACATGTGATAGACGTGAAAGGGTCTGGAGAAGCCGTGGAGAACGTTATGCTGCCTGTAACATCGTTCAGCATGACCAGTTTGGTGGTGGGTCAGTGATGATCTGGGGATGCACACACCTCTATAGGCTAGACAACAGCACCTTGACTGCCATTAGGTATCGGGATGAAATCCTTGGAACCCATTGTCAGACCCTATGCTGGTTGAGTGGGTCCTGGGTTCCTCCTGGTGCACAACAATGCCCGGTTTCATGTGATGAGAGTATGCAGGCAGTTCCTGGAGGATGAAGGAATCGATATCAATGACTGGCCCCCACGCTCACCTGACCTAAATCCAATAGAACACCTCTGGGACATTATGTTTCGGTCAATCAGACCTCGCCAGGTTGCACCGCAGACTGTCCAGGAGAGCTCAGTGATGCCCTGGTCCAGATCTGGGAGGGGATCCCCCAGGACACCACCCGTTGTCTAATCAGCAGCATGACCCGCTGTTGTCAGGCATGCATACAAGCACATGTGAGCCATACAAACTGCTGAGTACGATTTTGCTGCAATGAAATTTTGCCAAAATGGACTCGCCTGCCACATTTTTTCACTTTGATTTTTGGGGTGTCTTTGAATTCAGCCCTCTGTAGACTGATAATTTTCATTTCCATCAAACGACATGGCATCCTATCGTGCCTAACACATTACCCAGTCCATATCAGTATAGATATCCGGCATGATTTTTTTACAGTTGAGATCTGATGTGTTTTCAAAGTGTTCCTTTAATTTTTGTCCTCCTGTGATAATGGAGGAGAGAAACCCAACAATGACACGGCTCCCACATGACAATTGTTACAACTTTACAAATACATTTTGCTGCAACAAGCTGCAGGTTCCCTGAAACCCCAAGCTTCCAACTCAGATATAAAGCTGGGCTAACTGAAGGAGTAACTGGACTTACCTGGTGGCCAGCACATTACCACATGCGTTTACTGTTTGTCCACCTCTGTATATGTGGAATAACCAAGGAGTTGTTTTATTCTACTAGTTAAGAACACAAAACCAAAGTCATTAACTCCAGTTTACATTCAGTTTTATTTGAGATAATGCAGGTGCTTCATTATCAAGATGTTTTTGTAACAGTTTATCTGTAAAATATATATTAGGTTTTTTAGCATTTGGCACAAAATTTTCTCATTAAAGCTTTTATACCTGGGTGGCATAACCTTATTTTTTATTCTCATAAATACAGATTACAGAAATCATTCTCTAAAGCGAAAAATAACCAAGGGTTTATGCATTACTGGATAGAAGTGCAACAACCAATTTAAACCAAATGAGTATTAATGCAATTATCCAAAGGCCAAATGACATATCTCCATCTGAGAAATTATGCTACATCATGGTCTATTGCGATGCCTTCAACTATTTGCCAGATAAGACCCAAAACATTTAAGAAACAGTTCATTTAACATGAGTGCAACTTACAGGCATATTTTCTGTGCCTACTGAGTGCGTTTACATGCACACACAAAACAGGAATACAAGTGAGTAAACCAGTTAAGGCAGAAACTTGGTTTCTTAAAAACCCATGTTTACATGCGAGAGTTGGCCTAATGGAGGTCTCCTTTGGCAAAACACTCCAATGTTATAAAAAATGTTCTAAAAATGATACACATCCTCAATGGCTGCCGTGAATTTGAAAACAAGAATGGAGTCGGCTTCTAGCATTAACACTTTATCTTCAGCTTAGAAACATAGATTTTGTTGTTTCTGAAACTTTGAAGCAGATCCTATCAAACAGAGTAAGGAATAATGAGATCACCTAGACATTTGTCTCAGGAAACTTACCTTTGTGGATGCTTCCACCATTACCTACAATAGGTTATATGCACACAGTAGTGCTGATGTACTTCAGGTGAATGCTCAGCCAGCTCAGTAAATTCCATTGTCCATACCATGGCCATGATTTTTGTTTAGTAGTGAGAATTTTCAAGTAAAAAAAGTTTTAATTCTCAGTATACAGAGATTTACAGCTGAACATTGTTGTGTACCTTTATGTCGGGCTTCAAGCAGATACAAGAAGGTACTTAGTTTTCATACATCTCCCTCCAAAATACATGGATCGTCAATATCCAGAGAGAATGCTTTACGGTTAGACCCGATACCCGAGTTTGTAGCCGACATTTTAAAGAAAAAATTTTCACGAGCCAAGTTCTGAGACAGGGCTGTGATTGTTGAAGAAGGGAGTGGTCCCTACATTGTTTGAGTGGAACAATTTCTTGGTTCCACTTTCAAGACCTGGGGATTGGGAGAGAAGAAAGCGACCAAATGGAGAATCTCATACCTGGTGAGGAGAAGGATAAAATCCTCAAGGACAATGACTATGCTTCAGCTCTGGATCCAGGAGTTGTCAACCTAGTGCTCAATGAAAACAAGTCTCTCAGATAAGAGACAAAACATTTCAAGACCCTTACAATGAAGCAGCATTTTGGCATTCACAATTTTGCTGGCTCACAGACACTCACTTTTTTACAAGGTAAGATGTCCAGCAGACTCATGTCATGTATTAAGCTTACTGTACATACATCTTCATATGTCCCTGAATAAAGTTTAAACACTATATATTAATTTTTTTTTTTTTAAAGAAGTCTAATGTAATCACATATTTGTCCCATGTTGATCGTACACCAAGTTTTTAACATGTCTGGATCTTACCTTCGTAACTGTGGATGTAGCTCGAAACATAGTTTGAAGCCCTTCTCCTTTTTAGCTCCTGATGTTTGAATAATGTGACTTATGTTGTTAACCGTAATTCTGGGCACATCTTAAAGCAATCAGGTGAAAAACACCATAGCTAGTTCATTTTGATATCTGTGCCAGAAGTGAAGCAGCTGACTGATGTGGAACTCAGAAGAGCGTGTGCATATAGCCTATTGGCTGCTGGATGTGTGTGCAAAGCAAAAATATTTGCAGACTATGAAATCCTTAGCTGCAACATGGTTAAGGGTTTACATGGCCAAATAACCAGGTTACTCATGGAGAAATCCACATGTAATACTCAGGTTTCTCTAACCAAAATAAGGTTATAGATGGAATTCTTTAAAATGAATTTCTGTGAATAACTGGGTTGTTAAAGTGCATGTCAACAAGGCTACAGCATCCTCTTCTGCTACCCCCACTAGTCCAGTTTGAGTTTCATGCTGTTTTTCGGTATTTTTAGGTATGTCAAACAAATATTCACTTCTCTGCATTTGTCCATCCATAAATCGGGCAAGGTCACTCACACATGGTTCAATTTAAAGGCTTGAATTAACCTAACAAACGTTTTGGGGATGTGAGAGGATAAAGGAACACAGGCACACATTTTCAAACTCTGCTCACATGCATCACACAGTCTTTAGCTGAAGCTGTAATGTTACAAGATCCAGATCTTTGGAGGAGCTATGAAGTCTCAGTATTCACCACTGTTCCACCATGCCATCCACTTGACATTCAATGATGAGGAAATAAACGGAGCAGGAATGCCTTATTGGTAAACATACAAAGTCCACCTCACCCCACCAATATATTTGCTGCTCGTCTTCCATGAACAAAAAATGTGATGGCGTACAATTAACTTTAGAGGAGTTGATTTCATTTGTTAAAGCTTTACTTTAAATGTACACATATTTGCCTGAACTTCACTACAAAAAGGACTCTGAAGTGTGTATTATCTGATTGGCAATAATTTATTAAGATGAGCATACAAACAGATCAACCATTTAGATGTTTTAGAATAGAAAAAACCTTTACTGAATTATAAATTGGGTTCTGAATATGTCAGGTATACATCTATTAACACATTACATGCACCATCTAGATGGGCAGCACACATTATGGATAAGATGGTCTTGTCCAAGTGAATGGCACTCACATGTTTCCGATGTCGGAATCTGAATGGTTTACAGTATGAAACCAATCAGCACAGCAGCTCTGTGGGAAATCATTGGGGCTTTTATGTTCTAAGAATAAAGTTGCTATTGGATATAGAATGTAACAGGTTAGGGCGCAAAAACTTTAAATATACTAACCAATATGTGAAATACTGTACTGAATATTGTAAAAGTCAAAAGTAATTGTAGTTTATAAGTAAAAAACATAAATAAAAAATAACTCTGTGAAAAGCAGTAGTGCTGAACCTGCAATACAGCAGTGAAGCTTTACAGTTCAGTCCAAAGCACTATGTGACCTTGAGAAGGCAAGTTAATCCATCTAGGCTCTGACTATATAAGAAAAGTCAAAACTATGCCATGTTGGTAACTGTCAAATAAATAACACTACTAAAGCTGAATGTATGAAGTGAATGAGATGTATGATTTATGCTCATCAACTTTCATCTCCTTCACAATTTTTTGTAAACTAGTCATTTGTTTTTAACAGCCATTGAGTGAGAGAGAGAGAGAGAGAGAGAGAGAGAGAGAGGGGTTGGGAGCATGAGCTGATTACAGCACATTGTCGCCCCCATCACACAACAAACCACCTGAACTGGGACCCAAGTTCAGCGGGTGACAACTCAGTACCACACTGGAACAGCGAGAGGTTGTTTACAGTGGCTGGAGTGCCAATCCTTCCACCAACCCCCAGGTTTTCCCTGTACGTTGGAGGACCTGCTTGCAGATATTTATAATGAGAAAATTAATGAGGGAGCCTTGACAAATTAATGTCTTTCATGCATTACCTGTAACAGATAATTAAAACTTTACTTGAAATATGAAAGATTAATTTGTTTGATTGGCATGGGGAATCATACTAAATGAAATTTGGCTTGTTCTGCCCATCTTAATAGTTACTTGCAATGGACATTTAGGTGTTAATCACAATAGAAAAACTCTCCTGCTTGTTATATGCTGTATAAGATTCATTTAGAAGTACAGAATGCCAAAAACAGTGATGAGAACAAGATTTGTGGCCAAATTTTTGAAGCTCAATTTATACCTTTTCTATATAAGATATGATAGCAATCTTTAAAGTTAGAATTTTGAATGCTTCTCATTGCCAAATTAATTTATAATTGCTGAAATGGGAAGCTGCTAGAGAAACAAGCAAAATATCTATAGGAGATACCCAAGAGTCAGTAAAAACAAGCAAGTTTTATTTTATATAACACCTTTCTGAGAACACCAATCCAAGCTGATGTACTGTACATATCTACAGACTTTCTCAGGATCAAGGAGAAAGTCAGAAGTGGAAATGAAATTGCATTTTTGGGGTTTAAAGACAAGTTTTGTGTTTTCTATTTATACTTTGCTTTTATTGTATTTAATGTGAAAAAAACTGTTGTATCTGGTATGTTAGTATTATGTTTTATTACTAGAATTCTACTGTAAAGTTCTGCTTTTCAAAAATAATATATAAAAAAAGGTCCAGTGCCTTAGCCTGATAAGCTAACTGATTTATAAATTTAAAACAACTACTATATATATATATATATATATATATATCTCCATCCATTATCCAACCCGCTATATCCTAACTAGATAGATAGATACTTTACAGGGTCACGGGGGTCTCATGGAGCCAATCCCAGGGCGCAAGGCAAGAAACAAACCCTGGGCAGGGTTACATACATATATGTTATTCTTTTAGGAGCTTCTTTAAAAGTAATTCTCAGTAAGTACCATTTTTCTTGTGCTGCTTCAATGGATAATGTAACTGTTTCATAATAAAGTATTCAAACAAATTTTAGAAATTAAACAATATTTAACTCATTGAATAATTTCAAAGAATAATATGGTTTCGAACAATCAACATAAGCTAAATCACTTAAGACATGAGACATGTCATATATAAAGTCAATTTTTTGTGTTGAGTTCTTACTAAAATCACTAATACAGAGAAGATAACTGAAATTCAAAAACTTCATAAATGACAAAAATGTATTGTTTTTGTTAATTACATTTCCTGCAGTGACTGCAGTGCCCATTAAAATTAAAAACAAATCTACTAACAATATAATAAAAATATTTTAAATAAACAAGCTACTTCAGAATTCTGCACAAAGATTCAAAGCTAGAATCACATAGTATGAAACCTAACATCCAGTTAGTTTTGAGTGTTTCAAAAATCTTCTTATTTTATTTTTCTGTTTATTTCTGGAGGTGAGATATGTTGTTAACAAACTGAGCATACCAGACAAGGCCTCTCTATTACTGGGGACAAGGCCTCTCTATTACTGGGAACAGTCTCTAGATGCTTCTGGCTATTCTCCCTTTGGGCTGTGCCCAGGTCACTTCCAGTAGACATTCTCACAAAATGGCCAAAGCACCTCAACAGGCTTCTCTAGATCTAGAGCAGCAGTTCTACTCCCAAAGTGTAAAACTCATCATCCCATCATAGACAATAGACCCTGCATGATAACCACATTTTGAACTGTTTACATCTAAACTCTTTCTTCCAGTTGCTACTTACATCAAAATATTCATGTGATACTTTAATCGAAATTCACAACTTCATCAAATTCCAAGTATAAATAAAACTACTGTTGAACGATGAGCCTTTAACTGCAGGGCCCATGAACCCTGACATGGCATACCTAACAATAAGAAAATACAGTGGTACCTCGGTATATGTCCTTGATCCGTTCCAGATCTTTGGACTTATACCAAACAATTTTTTCCCATAAGAAATAAAGGGAAAATGATTAATCCATTCCCATGAAAAAAAATCCTATTGTTATTGGTATATTATACATTGATGGGGTTGTATAAAATAATTTAAACACTGCTTAATACTAAAATTAATAAATACAAAAGCAATTAGATGAAATAAATGAAAATTTATCCTCATTTTACTTTTTAATAACGTCTTTGTTTTTCACAATCGTAGATACTGTCGTTCTCGGCATATGGTATGCAGCAGCCAAGTCCCAGATACGCATACCACCTTCATACTTTTCAACAATCAATTAAAATTTACGTGAAAAAACACAAAATCACGTGAAAATTCACAGAGAGTTATAGTGCGGGTTGTTCACTGAATGCTAGCAACTGGCGTACTGACGCTTGTGGGACACATACCAAGTTGGACTAATTCCAAAGCGGACATATACAGAGGTACCACTATATATCAAAGTACCCTGATAAGCAGGGTAAGTACTGTTACTAATAATTTATTACTGTCTGATATTACTACAATTACAGAAACCACTGCAAGTAGCTATTACAAAGACTTGTTCTGAAAGAATGTATCTTTCTCATAAACAAAAAACACAGATTTACAGTGCATCCGGAAAGTATTCACAGCGCATCACTTATTCCACATTTTTCTTTGTTACAGCCTTATTCCAAAATGGATTAAATTCATTTTTTTCCTCAGAATTCTATACACAACTCCCCATAATGACAACGTGAAAAAAGTTTACTTGAGGTTTTTGCAAACTTAATTAAAAATAAAAAACTGAGAAATCACATGTACATAAGTATTCACAGCCTTTGCTCAATACTTTGTCGATGCACCTTTGGCAGCAATTACAGCCTCAAGCCTTTTTGAATATGATGCCACAAGCTTGGAACACCTATCCTTGGCCAGTTTTGCCCATTCCTCTTTGCAGCACCTCTCAAGCTCCATCAGGTTGGATGGAAAGCATCGGTGCACAGCCATTTTAAGATCTCTCCAGAGATGTTCAATCGGATTCAGGTCTGGGCTCTGGCTGGGCCACTCAAGGACATTCACAGAGTTGTCCTGAAGACACGCCTTTGATATCTTGGCTGTGTGCTTAGGGTCGTTGTTGTGCTGAAAGATGAACCGTCGCCCCAGTCTGAGGTCAAGAGCGCTCTGGAGCAGGTTTTCATCCAGGATGTCTCTGTACATTGCTGCAGTCATCTTTCCCTTTATCCTGACTAGTCTCCCAGTTCCTGCTGCTGAAAAACATCCCCACAGCATAATGCTGCCACCACCATGCTTCACTGTAGGAATGGTATTGGCCTGGTGATGAGCGGTGCCTGGTTTCCTCCAAACGTGACGCCTGGCATTCACACCAAAGAGTTCAATCTTTGTCTCATCAGACCAAAGAATTTGGTTTCTCATGGTCTGAAAGTCCTTCAGGTGCCTTTTGGCAAACTCCAGGTGGGCTGCCATGGGCCTTTTACTATGGACTGGCTTCTGTCTGGCCACTCTATCATACAGGCCTGATTGTTAGATTGCTGCAGAGATGGTTGTCCTTCTGGAAGGTTCTCCTCTCTCCACAGAGGACCTCTGGAGCTCTGACAGAGTGACTACCGGGTTCTTGGTCACCTTCCTGACTAAGGCCCTTCTCCCCCAATCGCTCAGTTTAGATGGCTGGCCAGCTCTAGGAAGAGTCCTGGAGGTTTCGAAATTCTTCCACTTACGGATGATGGAGGCCACTGTGCTCATTGGGACCTTCAAAGCAGCAGAAATTTTTCTGTAACCTTCCCCAGATTTGTGCCTCCAGACAATTCTGTCTTGGAGGTCTACAGACAATTCCTTTGACTTCATGCTTGGTTTGCGCTCTGACATGAACTGTCAACTGTGGGACCTTATATAGACAGGTGTGTGCCTTTCCAAATCATGTCCAATCAACTGAATTTACCACAGGTGGACTCCAATTAAGCTGCAGAAACACCTCAGGGATGATCAGGGAAAACAGGATGTACCTGAGCTCAATTTTGAGCTTCATGGCAAAGGATGTGAATACTTATGTACATGTGCTTTCTCAATTTTTTTTTTTTTATTTTTAATAAATTTGCAAAAACCTCAAGTATACTTTTTTCATATTGTCATTATGGGGTGTTGTGTGTAGAATTCTGAGGAAAAAAATGAATTTAATCCATTTTGGAATAAGGCTGTAACATAGCAAAATGTGGAAAAAGTGATTCGCAGTGAATACTTTCCAGATGCACTGTACTTATTTATAAATGCAAATAATAAAAATAGAAAATAAAAATTTTTAAATGGGATCTAAAAACATAATTTAAACTTTGTACATAACATACATATTGCTTAAAGTCAAGACAAGGTGTTAACTACAAGTTTTTTCAAAAAAACTAATTTGGAAGTGTAAACAGTAGGCCTACTACCATTTTACTTTTTTTTTTTTTAATTTACATTTAATTCATAATTTTACTCTTGTCATTTCGCCTTCTTGTTGGATCAACAAGGTTCTTAAATCTTAATAATTTTGCCACATTATACAATAAAGCGAAGGCCAACAATTACCAGTCATGTGTCTGAACATGTACATTAACTGCCTCACCTTCTTGTTAAATAATGATTAAGGAATTTGTCATATGGAAGAAACCAATCTTAGATAAAACACCATTGTTCTTCAGCTACCATACAGTCATAGCCAAAAGTTTTTAGAATGACACAAGTATTGTTTTTCACAAAGTCTGTTGCTTCAGTATTTTTAGATCTTTTTGTCAGATGTTTCTTATGGTATACTAAAGTTTAATTACAAGCATTTCATAAGTTTCAAATGCTTTTATTGACAATTACATTAAGTTTATGTAAAGTCAATATTGGCAGAGGTCTGGAAAAAGAAGGGCCAACACTGCAAACTTTGACTCTTTGCATAAACTTGATGCAATTGTTAATAAAAGCCTTTGAAACTAATGAAATGCCTGTAATTATACTGCAGTATACTATAGAAACATCTTGACAAAAAGATTGCAAAACACTGAAGCAACAAACTTTTTGAAACCAATACTTGTTGTATTTTCAAAACTTTTGGCCATAATTGTAGTTCTGAAAGGGATAAAGCTAAGGAACAGTATAACTAGTATGAAGAATGTAGGCTTGCTAAATAACATTTTAAGCAGCATTCTATGAATTAAACAAATATCACTTTAAGTTAAATTGGTTTAGAAAAGTGTATTGAACTAGTCCGTTAATATTAAATACAAGTGGGAAAGAAAGAGGCACACAGAAATGATTTGTAATTGAGTGAGGTGTATGGAAGTCAGGCAGCAGACAGATGGTAACCAGTTCCTCACAAAGGAACAGATAATATACTGCATGAAACACCGAAAGGGCAGAATTGCATGAAGGCATTTATGTTGAGGAAATAGCAAATAAAAAAAAACCATGTATTCTTCCTTTCTATGTGAAAATTAAAACTAAGATTTCTTCAAAATGATAGAAAGTGACACTTTGCTAGGATATATTGTTTCACCAATATACATTTATACTTTTAAAGAACAATTCACATAATTATTATTATAATAATATTATTATTATAATAATAATTATTTTCTTTTCCAACCTATTTTGATTCTAAAATGAAAACTTATCGTTTTAAAAGTAAAATACAGATTAGATTTATGACAACAATCAAATAAAGATTTCTAAACAAAACATTCCTTAAACCTTCCTTAAAAAAACAAACAAAATCTTTTTGTAAAGTAGAGTAGAACAGAGCAGACGAATACCTGTAAATAAAAAATAGAGAATACTGCACATATGTTGGTTTGGTGGGTAAATGGACCATTATTACCAGTACACAAAGAACACAACATACTGCTAACATTTTCACTGGAAACACATAGTCCAGCCCTTACTAATCTCTTCTTTCAGAGCAAGAAGATACAGTATTCAAGGTTTACAGTATGAGTAATATAAAGTGCAGCACTTATACAGGTGCATACCAATCAAAATAAAAAAATAGCAAAAAAATATTTTTTCACAATTTCTCTTTGACACAATGCAAAATAGAATTTTATGCTATGAAGTTTCCATCCATCTGGATTCATCACTAGATTTTGCTTTTAAATCTCTCTCTGGAGAAATCCACAGTCGTGCACCTTCACAGCTCCTTACATACTGTTCTGCAACCTGATGAATTAAAAGGAAGAAGCAGTTAAGGAAAAACCAACAGGAAATACCTCACAAATTAAAAAGAAGTTGTTGTATACAATATACTACTTCTCATTCTTTAATATGAATGTGATAATATAATAATAACATAAAACTGACCATAGCTAAAAAAAAGAAAGATGTGCTATGCTATGCTAGGAATGAGGGAAAGACTCCTATAACGAGTTTTTTTAAACATTAGAACACTCTAAGACGAGAACACGGCATTCAGCCCAACAAAGCTCGCCAATCCTATCCACTTATTTCTTCCAAGAAAACATCAAGTCGAGTTTTGAAAGTCCCTAACGTCTTACTGTCTACCATACTACTTGGTAGCTTATTCCAAATGTCTATCGTTCTTTGTGTAAAGAAAAACGTTCTTCCGTTTTGTGTGAAATTTACCCTTAACAAGTTCCCAACTGTGTCCCCGTGTTCTTGATGAACTTATTTTAAAATAACAGTCTCGATCCACTGTATGAATTCCCTTCATAATTTTAAACACTTCAATCATGTCACCTCTTAATCTTCTTTCGCTTAAACTGTATAGGCTCAGCTCTTTTAATCTTTCCTCATAATTCAACCCCTGTAGCCCTGGAATCAGCCTAGTCGCTCTTCTCTGGACCTTCTCTAGTGCTGCTATGTCATTTTTGTAGCCTGGAGACCAAAACTGCACACAGTACTCAAGAAGAGGCCTCACCAGTGGATTATAAAGGACGATTAGGTGAATGAATGTAAATAATCCACAAACACAACAATGGAATTTGCACATAACATGCATATAGCCTTGACAATAAAGATGTTTATTACTCCTGCAGCTAATAATTACATTTTAGCATTGTTTCATTCAATATTCTGAAAGCCACAATAAATGAGGTGTCAAAATCTGCAAAATGAAACCTTTAATCCCTGTTAGTAGAAAGGAGTCTCATTCAAGGACTACTATGAATCGCACAAAATAAAAAAAAATTTAAAAAAAGTAAAGGAGTACAGCATAAATAGCATTTACCACATGGTAAAATTCACATTTTTCTACAAGTAAGGAAGTATGCCACTTGAGATGAAAATCCTTTTATTCTGCACAGAATTCAGCTCAGAATTGTAGGGCCTACAGCTTATTCCAGGACTGAATGAAGACAGAAACCAACCATGGGTGAGAAGCTACTCTATTCTTTTGCAGTCTCAACTAAAAAAATATGCATATGTCTAGTGACTCATATTAGGCCAAGTTGGAGATGTCAGTCATCATGTACATTATGTCAATAGGATGCGAGAGGAACACTGAAATAATAATAATAAAAAATAAATGAAAACACAGAGGAAATGTACACATTCTACACAAGATGTACCTGGGCAATGCCTGTTGATTAATCTTTACTAACAATAAGCAACAGTCATATAATTTGACAATAATGGTGTAATGTCAAGAAATTGAACTTATAAAATACAGTACATCTTTGTCAACAAACATTATATGCTAATGCATGTCACAGTATTATAATGTCTAGCTATTGACACAATAAACAAATACAAATAGTATACAATACATCAATTGTAATAACAAACTGAGCCAAAAATTGCCACCTTAGCTGAAATTTTGTGGAACAGCCTAGCACAAAAACTATGATGAATTTGAATTATTTTATTGTCTAGCCTCTATATACTATGTTAATAAATTCTGCTATTCAGTCCAGATTTATGTAGCATTTTGCATCTTCTAATGCTAATTTTGTCAAAAAAGAAAAGACACTAAAATCTGAAATTTGACAGAAACTAAGTGTCCATTAGATATGTTGTTTGCATTCAAAAGAGAAAAAATATACAGTAAAGGCCATACGTTCATAAACATCTTGGCTAAAACCTTTTAAACTCAAAATTCTCCATGTTCACACATATCAGGTTACCAAACAGCTCATATGTTAAGTCAGTCTTATCTACTTAACTTCCATAAGACTTTTTTCTCTAAAATGATTAAGAGGTGGATTTATTTCAGCTTTTAACCGCTATGTCAGATTTTTAATGAGTCAAACGTTTACACACACCAAGGTGACTAACTCTTGAGACAGCATGGATGACTCTTTTTTGTAGCCATTTCCTGCCTTGTACATTTTAATGACTTTGTTTCTCACATCAGCAGAAGGCTCCTTTTCTTAATTTTTGCAGTAATAGTCCAACAAAGACAATGGCATTAAAAAGGGTGTTTTTAACTGTATATTCAAAGAGCTGTACAGTAAAGGGCTCACAAGTAATACCTGATTATGTTTAACTATGATCAGATGACTGTCACCTTTGTGATTAGTTTGTCATGTGTGTAAATCTGGAGCTTCCAAAGCACAGAGATCTAAAGCTTTTACAAACACTAACTTCTGAGTTTTCCATCTTCAGTTAAATATCTACAGAGAATGGTTTATTTTGGCTTTGGAAATCGACTGTTACATCAGAGTTCACATTAAAATACTGCATAGATACATTTGTGTGCAAATCTTTTGTCATTCAGAAAATTATGAATACTGCACGCCACTATAAGGGCCTATCTATAAAGCCAGTGCCTTCTTGGGGTTAACACAATGAGGAAATCAAAAGCACTGAGGCAATACTACAGGAGGAAAAGTGTGGATTTCCAAAAATTTCAATGTGCCAGGAGCAAATGTACAATCAATTGTATAACATTTAAAAAAGCTTGGGACCACACAGGCTTTACATTGTTCAGTAAAGAGGTCCAAATTGACCCTTTGATGCAACAGAACCCCAAGATAACACCTAAGGAACTGGTGAAGGAATCTACCACTAAAAGAGCACTTCACCACCATGGCTCGAGAGGATGTCGACCAAGGAAGAAACCATTATTCTAATATAGACATAGAAAGCTATAGTCCATTTTCCAGATGATTACCAGGAAAAAGATGTAGCTTTTTGGAGGAGTTCTATAGTCAGCATAAATAAGATTTGAACTGTTTTGACTATAATGATCAATGATATGTAAGCTAGATGGAGGGTGAGGGGTCCTTAATTTAACGAACATCATCTCAACTGTGAAATACAGGGGAGGCAGCATTATGTTGTGGTGGTGTTGTAATGAAAAAGGGACTGGTGCACCTCATAAAACAGACGGCATTATGAAGAAGGAACTCTATCTGGAAATTCTGAAGCAACACCTGAAGACATCAGCCAAAAAGCCAAAGCTTGGTCACAAGTGGGTCTTCCAACAAAATAATGATCTCATGCATACTTCCAAAGTGGTAACAAAATGACCTGCAGACAATAATGTGACAGTATTGGAGTGGCCATTACAAAGCCTTTACCTGAATCCTATGAAACAAAAATTGTTGGTTGAACTGAAGAAATATGTCTGAGCAAGGAGGCCCACGAACTTGACCTAGTTGTACCATTTCAATTAAGGAATGGACCAGAATTCTGGCAAAATATTGTTACAAACATGTGGAAGGCTATTAAACACTTTAGGTCAAGCAATTTAAAGGCAACACAACCAAATACTAACTAAATGTATATAAATTTTTGATCCACTGAAAATCTGACATACTGATTAAAAACTGAAATAAATCATTATTTTAGAGAAAAAATAATTAGATACACTAATTGACCTAGCACAAGTTGTTTTGTAATGTGATATATGTGAATTTGGGGAATTTTGAGCTGGAAAGTTTTTAGACAGGTGTAGGTAAAAGTATGGCCTCAACTATATTATGTAGAACTAATGTATAATATTTCACTATTAAGCATTGTTCGACTTCACTGTTTAATCTGTAGAGGTCAATGAACAGCAAACACTTTCATATTAAGTTTCTTATTCTATTGCCATATTAATGCCTTGTAAATGCCATGACAGTGGCTTAAGGCTGGAACTGTCTCCCAGAGCATTTTTATAAAGCCAGTTATCTGTGTAGTAAGTGCTTATTTGATAATAAAACTACATATGACAATAGAATACAATAAGAAGGAACACAAATTTCTTTAATCTTCCAAAAATCACATCAACATAGAGATTTCCCAGACCTCTCCACGGCACCTCAGTTATTCCATGTTTAGGTTATATTCCACCAAAATCACATCCAATTTAAATGAATGAGGTAGTAATTAGTTGAAATGTGTGCTACTGGTGTAATATAAAAAGAATAAGTTGGTGAACTGGGTGGTAGCTGCAAATACAGGGGCCTCATGAGGAGAGAATTGGAAATTTCTAAGATAACATTGTTAGTCAGGAAGCAATAGGACCCTCATCCAGATTTTTCAAGATGTGGTGTTCAAGCTATCAAAAGGAGATATGAGGAAACCAAAAGAGGTTTGTATCTGATGAACAGTCCTTAAAGATCACTTTTTTAACCTCCTAAGCGTTACTCCCAAGTGTCACTTGGGCAACTGTATAGACATAACTCACTTATAAGCGTTAAGACCCAAGGATTACCTAGGCTGTTAAAGATAGGTGTGTCTTGCATAAGCAACAGGCCAGAATGTTAACCCATGCAACGGACACAAATTCTCCTAGCCTCATAATGGCGTCTCGTAAGAAACGTTTTTAAGCAGCTCAGGTGTTGCACACTCTTGACAGTGATGATGAAGTCAATCTGTCTTCAGGTAGTGAAACTGAAATGGACAGTGAAATTGAAAGTGATGCTTTTGTCAATCAAACGTGCAGTGTGCTGTTCAAAAGCTGATCAGTCTGGAAAACAAAATCTACAAGGAATCATGCTCCTATAGTCCCGACTGTGATGCTGGATTGTGTATTTCACTGTGCTTCAAGATATACCACACAAACTACACATTTTGACAGTATATACAATATTAGCATTATTTTTTATTATTATTAATAATATTCATTATTATTATTTGTATCATTATTATACTTTCTAAACTTATGACTTTGCACTTTTAGTGTTTTCCATGTTTTACAGCAGAAAGATGTAATGCGTTTTACATGTTTTTTCAAGAAAAACTGTAACACTAAGGAGGTTAAGGAACTGTAGGAAATCCAGCAAAGTGTTATGTGGCACAAAACTCCATGCAAAGAAATCTTATAGGAAATTGTCTTGTAGAGCATGTTCCTGCCAAGAAACCATTCTTGTAGAAATGTAACAAAGTGAAGTGTTTGCAGTTGATGAAAAACAAATTAGCATGGAGCAATAACCAGTGCCACAAAGTCTTGAGAAGTAACGAGTCAAAAATATATTTTTGGTACACAAAGCAGCCACTATGTCAAAAGAAGTGTTGGCAAGAAGTATACTAATGCCTGCTGTGAATCCAGGTGGCAGCTCTGTCATGGTCTGAGTGTGACTATCAGCCAACAGTGTAGGGGACCTGGTCAAAATCAATGGAATGGTGACTGCTGAGAAATATAAGCAGATTTGGATTCATCATATTGTACCTTCAGGAAAATTATTTATTGACAAAAATGCATCTTTCAGAAAAATAATGACTCTAAAGACACTGCAAACAAATTTAAGGCTTATTTAGAGCAGAAGTCTGCATTAGATTTACCATCTCAGAGCCATTACTACAACATAAGTGATGCTGTGTGGGAATACTTGGACAGAGACATCCTTAAAAAATTATACAACAGTGTCCCAAAATTAACCACTTCGGCTTAGTATTACTGTGGTGGGTTGGCGCCCTGCCCGGGATTTGTTCCTGCCTTGCCCCCTGTGCTGGCTGGGATTGGCTACAGCAGATCCCCAGTGACCCTGTGTTAGGATATAGTGGGTTGGATAATGACTGACTGACTGGCTTAGTATTATAAGAGAGGCCACATAAAATACTACCATATTTAAAAAACCCAAGGCACATTGTTATTTGTTTTATTGAATTGGGGTTTATTTTAAGGTTAACACAATGTTATACATTACATTGTGTTCATACAACCAAATAAAAGCTTACTGCCCAGATAACTGAATTTAAAAATAATTTGAGTGTATTTTGTTTTTTCCTGACTATTTTAACTGCTTTTTTTGTGAAAAGGAGACAATAATTCTTTAGACATCAGAACAGTGTTTGACAGACATAAAATGGATGCATAAACCTTTGTGAAACCTTTTCCTCATCCCGCCTCCCAATAAAATTTCATAACTTTGCACTCAATTTAAATAAATAAATTTAAATTGTCAGGCTTGTACTAATTATCCCAAAATTAAACACAACTTCTGAAATGAAGAGTTTCTTCATTATCACATCTGCACCTAAACTAATGTGGAATATTTCTGAATTATTTACACCTTCACAAAGAAGCTAATAATTTAGAAAGCAAGTGAAATAACAAACAAACTGATTAAACAATAAAAAAGTAAAGAGTAAGTCATAAACAAAAACACCTTTGGGTGCATGTTGCTGAGCACATTCGGTAACATCTGCATATCCTGAAGCTGAATACTTTGCTATATTTCCTTAAATGAACAATAAATATTATACTTAGGGCAAAATCAATCAGAACAACTGAGGATGCTCATATTCTTTTGTGGATACCATTTTGCTAATAAATTTCACAACTGAATGTAAAATACATTTAAAAAAATTCAGGCACACAGACTCAAATCACATAATTATCATCAATACTAATTTAAAATTATACAACTCACACAACCGGACTCTTAAACTTATAAACCTGTTGTCAGGAGAGTCTAATGGTCGACAATAGAGTGATAGAGATGTCTATTGAAAGGGAATTTTTAGAGCAACATTCAAACATATAGTCTCTCTGGCTTTGTATGCTATATTTGTTTAACAGCACATTGGCTATAAAAAGTGTTGATCACTTCCACGTTTACCAAATTTCCAAGGACAATTTCATGTTTTACTTTTTTCATTTTTCTGACCCTATATAAATATATATTTTTATCATTTACCTGCCCCGTGTTATTTGTTGTCGTGGAGCAAAAAAAATTAATAATTTCATGCTTTATAAAGAACAGAAAACACAAAGCTTACGATACAACAGACTTCAGTGGAGGCCTTCATGGGGCCAATACAATAGCAAACAATATGAAAATATCCATGAAAAATCTCAAGTACTCATGTTACATAATCCACATGTCAGTTATCCAGTCTTATGCTCGCATTGTCCAAAAGGCATGCAGTTGTGGTTTAAAATACTGTTAAATAAATATTTCCGATATAACAGAATAGTGCACAAACATAAAAAACATTCAGATAGGATCAAGATTTTAAACTCAAGATCTTCCTCCCCTCACATTCACTGGGTAAGAGTACTGACCACAACGCCTTGTTGTCTGCGAGTTTGTACTTTCTCCTTGTGTCCAAGACAGTTTTCCTCCAAGTGTCCAGTTTTGCGTACACATTCAAAGCCAGTTTCACTAACCAACGTAAAATTAATTAGAAATGAATTACTTAACAGAAATACTATTTCTTTAATGTGCAATTTAGAGCTTTATGTCTGCCTTGAATTTTTTTGTGATCAAGCTAGCAATAGGTAATCAGAGGTACGAGACTGTCCAAAAAATGAAACCTCCTCCATAAAGAAAAGAGAGAAAAAAAAAAAAGAAACAGTCAGAAAATACCTCTGTGTACCACTGAGGTCAAGAAGGGCAACCAGTATTCAGCCTAGTACCCCAGAAGTAAAATTTCAGTGGCCACTTAAAACCAAAAGGAAAAGATGCAGAAACCTGAATGTGGTATCTTGAAAGGTGACAAAACAGATTTTTACTTATTTCAACATTAAATGATCTACTAATTACATATAGAGAGAGAGACAGAGACCATGGACTGTACGCCAGACCATGTCAGCTCTTTCATGATGAACCCAACAGAAGATTGTCAGGAAGCACTAAATCATACTTTTTCTCTAAGCAGTAAGGTGGTGGGGCAGCATCATAATCCTGCTAAATGTGATAATACACCAGAAGCTGGAAGTTGGAGTTTCTTTAAAGATATTAAAGGGCTACCCTGATAGAACAGCGCTATGAGGAAGAGAACGCAGGGACTTTTATATATCCTTGTATCTTTTAAAATTTAGTCACATACCCATAATTCACTTACACCAGGCAAACATAGACCACAAAAAGGAGGCAGGTCTGAGTCAGCCTTAATGGTTGAAATCAGCAGGCGATGATAAATCTTAGAATCTTAGACTTGAATAGAATAAATGTATCAATAAAGGATTGTGGTGTATTAAACTGCAGTAAAGCTTGCACTCTTGAATCTGCTCAGCTTCATTCTGAGAGGACACGCTTAGCCCCGTCTTATATGATAACTTTTCTGGTAAATTCATAATTCTGCTATTTAAAATATAACCTCAGAATTAATCTGAAAACCTAATTTAAGTTGCTATCATTTCATGGTCTCCACGAAATAACTAAAGAAGATATTTTCTCTTTACCTTTTCTTTGTCATGGATCACTGACCTGTTTATTAACTGTATATGGTAAACTGTCTATGTCCAACTAGCTTTATATGCATTACAAATAAAATCCACAAAAATACGTATAATTAAAAAAATTAAAAGAAGCAAAGTGTAATGTTGGCAATATAAACTTACTGTTGGTAGAGAATTAAGGACTTGTTTTGAATCCAAGCAACCATAGCCAAGCTGCTGCCAATCTTCTAAACTTGATGGCCTGCCCTTCAATTCATTCTCTTTAAGTCGCCATTTAAAAGAGTCCAACTCACTCTTAAAAGCTTCCAGATAACTTCCATCTCTTTCCTTAAACACAAAAAATAAAATGATAACATGCCAAAATGCTCAATATAAATGTTGAACTTATTTTGTTTCCAATTAACTGGATTTGTGGAATATTAAGGTAGTCAATAACAAAGACCATTTAACAGATTACAATTTATAAATCATTTAAAATATTGATCAGCTTCATCCACAAAAATTATAAAATAGGAATTTAAGCGCCTAAACCTATATTTCATTTTTTATATTCATCTTCCATTTCAAAATCAATTACCCTGCACTTTACAATCACTTACTGTAAGTTAATAAGTTACTATCAATTTTAAATAACTGGGGCTTGTATTATGAATTAAAGAATAGGTTGAATAAAAAAATGTTGAGGAAGTGGACACTTTTTTTGTTTTTTTGTGTATTAGAATTGTATTTCATTCATCTGCAATAATCTGCATTTAGTTTGTGAATTTTGAAGTGTTCGTTACATTAAATGACATTTCTAACTGATACATCATTTGTCAATATTATTGGCACCCTTGAACTCTAGGTATATTGTGTACAATATCCCCTGAAAAGAAGTGGGCAGTAAGCTAGTTTTGGCCTACATATACACTTGCTTGTTTGATACACAGCAGCAGAGACTCAAACAGTAATAAGTAAAAATATCTTGGGGTTTGGACAAAAAGTTGCCATGCTATTATTATTGGCACCCTTTTGAACGATTCATATCTAATCAATTTCATTGGAAGAACATACTAGATTCTCTTTGCAATGAACTGCCATGTCATGAATAAAGAATGTTGGCTATAATACTTTAAAAAGGTCTCTTTCATTAACTGTTATGTATTAACAATGCCACAGATAGTTATCAACCATAAAAATGCAAAAGGGTACAAGCCTGCATGTATAGAAAAGTATATTCTTAAAGTTGATGATTTGCATATACTGTATTCGAAGAGAATCATGAGCATATATGAAACTATGTATTATACCCTAGTGCATGTTAGTATAGCAAGGGTTAAATCACAAAATGGCTTGTGTCTATACAGTATATTTTTTATTTTTCTTAGCAAGCTGGAAACCATCAATATTTCATGATTCAAGGTCAGTTATGTAGAGAGGGCTGACAGGCAGCAACCCACCCCCTCTTCTAGGTGGGGAACGTAAGCCGAGGACTAGAGGTAATGGTGGCAGGAATTGGACAGGTTCAATGTGGGGAGAGGGCCTGTCAAGTGGGCATGATGGATAGAATAGACTGCTACGCTCCTTAGGCTGGGAAATATTGGTGGAGCTAATTAGAGGCAGGACCATAGCAATGGGAAGCTGTGAGTCAGGCAGGGGTGGCAGATGAGCTAGGTAAGCTAAACTCTTGATAAGAACTATAATAAAAGTAAGGTAGCCCCTATGCTAATTGCTCATTTCATTGAATTAAGACGGTCCTGTACTTTTTGTGATTAAACAGTACCATTCTGCCTGCACATCCTGAGGTCTCCAAGTGCCTTCTTTGAGCAGCGTATTTCTGCAACAACATGTTCGGAGACACTGGCACTCCCGCTTTGACAATTTAGCAGAGTATTAAGAAATGTGTTGTTCATTAAACTTTCGTAAACCTCTCAGAATACGGTGAGATGAAGAAAACTGATCAAAGATGTTTTTATAAGGTTGCTGCATTACAAAAAAAAAAAAACACCACATCAATATGATACACACTAAACTGAGAATGGCTCTTTTGGAAAAAGTCAAAGAGGACATTTTTATTTTTTTTAATTCTTCTGAACTGTAGCTGTGATATCTTTCACTTGGATGTTATAGATTGTATAGAGTAAGCAACTTATCAGAAAATGCTATTGGATGGTTTCTTTACAAGTGCCACATATGCATAAACAACTAAACTAAAAGCCGACAGACATGTTTAAAAGGGCCCAAAAACACAGCCAGCTTCTCACACACAAAATAAAACATTATAAAGTCTTTGGGTAAAGGTAACCTTTCTTTTCATTTTCTCATACACTAGCAATAAAAAAAAATAATTCTTTCTCTTACTTTTGCTTTCTGGAAGAAGTATCTGAAGAAACTCCTAGGGTCAACTTTGTGGCTTTTAGCCATTTCCAAAATAAACTGCATCACTACAGCTTGGTGTGCCACTTGATCCATCAATGCATCTTTCTATTAATAAATAAATAAAACATTAAAAAAAAGAGGATAAATTACACATAACACATAAATTTGTTAATTGTGCATTAAATTATTAGTCATACAATGAACTGCATTATTAAGTTAATTTTGAACCCACTTGTAAAACTCATTTTTAATAAGTTGCAAAAGTGCCTCAACCAAATCCTTTAGAAGTCTAGGAGACAAGAAGTGTATTTACACTATAAAGCTATGTCAGGAGCAAAAGATATCAGCATCAAGATTTTTTTTTTTTGCCCCTCAAGATACTACAGCTTCATGTCACAGGTTTGGTTAACACTTGCTCTGTCTCTTGTATCAATACAGCTCTACTGACTAATATTCCAGTAATACCAATATCCAGTATTTCTGTTTTTACTCTTTGTGAAACATTTATCTTCAATTGCTCACACTTCAATATAGCACATAATAGGGCTAATTTGATTGTAAAAAAATGAAATTAAATGAGAACAGATTGATGAAATTGTTTTTAAAATTGTTCAAATGTTCAAATATAAAGAACCTCATCAGTCTGTTCTAATTTAACTCATCTCCTTATATCTGTTACAACACATTATTCCAATATTTTGGAGTCTACATAACAGTCAGGTTTCTTCTTTTAGCTTGATCCTTTTCTTTTGTCTTTACCTGCTTGAAGAAAGACTCAACAGCTTAAAAAAAAGTTACTTTAGGTGTACTAGATTATACTCCATTACAAGACAGATCCTGAATTCATCATGTGCAGAATAGGCACTGCTATGCAAAATGAAACTATTATACATGCATGAATCTATATTATACATGCATATGCATGTGTACCAAATAAAATCATATACAGTTACAATATAATTATGTATTTATATTGGGTCTGTTACAATTTGGATAAATGTACACAGAAATCTGTACATCATTTTACAATACTCTGAAAGAATTAAGGGAAAGTCTCACAACAAACCAACTCAAACACACACACGCAGCAAAACAGGCCCAAACCATGATATTACCATCACCATGTTTCACAGATGGGATAAGGTTCTTATGTTGGAATGCAGTGTTTTCTTTCTCCAAACATAATGCTTTTCATTTAAACCAAAAAGTTCTATTTTGGTCTTATTTATGTAATTAATTTATTTATTTTAGTTTAATAACTTCAAATAAGAACATCATTATAGTATACTATTATTTTGAATTTGACAAACAGAATTTGCTAATTAAATTACAAACTTTCAGCACTAATCCAGAGATTACCTAATTTATTCTCAGGTCTAGGGGAGCAAAGTGTAAATCTAATCCAGCATCTACATGGGTATACTTCCAGGCACTCCAGTCTCCTATCACATGCCAAAAACACATTACTTAGACTACCAACTCCAAATTGGCCACCTGGGAGTGCATGCTTTGTGAATAGTATTCTGTTTCTTGCATTTTAAGGTGTCACTGGAATAAGCACATTCAGCAAATTAATAAAAAAATAAATGGCTAAAAATACAACTAAATGTATATGAACATTTTATCATAAAATGTATGATGTTTGAAAAGAGTAAAAAAAAAAAAAAAAAAGGTAATAGAAAAATTATGTAAAGATTAGTTTAAGGTGGCTTTGAATGCAAAACTATTCAGATAAGGATTTCAATCAATGAACACAGTTTTTTGAGAAATATTTTTCACTCCCGGACAAAAAAAAAAACAAAAAAAAAAACCAAACAAAAACAAAAAAACCACACATATATATATATATATAATTCACTAAGGCAAGACAACCATGGAAAGCACGCCGGAAGGGGCGTGAATTCACTGAGCCGCCGACAAGTAAGACACCGATGGCGCACGCAGGAAGGAGCCATGCCCACCAACTCTAAGACCATTGGATACGACGAAAACTCGCAGAGCCACGCCCACCAACTCGGGCGCGACGACACAGAAGAAACGGCGTCATTTATATTCATCTGTCGTAGAGGCCACATGCACCTGCACGTTGACTGTTCATAGAGGCATGTTTCTCGCGGAGGTAAATCGCCATATGCAGTTTGTAAAACGGTTTGCGAGGGGTATCCCATGGGATCTTTAAAACAATCCTTTACAACTGAGGTTAAAACACAATGAAGTAAGCAGTCTTTAAAAACAGAGTTTTCGGTTACGACGCACGACTGCGTGCACCATAGCAAACCGTTTTACACGCTACATACAGCAACTCGCATCAGCGACAAACATGCGTCTTCTTAGATGCTCCTGCAGAAATACGGAAGACGTTTCCCTGCCCACTAACACTCCTTTTTCACTGGCCCGCTTCTACCCTCGCTCTCTAGGCATTCACACTGCCTGCCCATGTGCCTGGACGCAAAAACTCACCGACCACCCAGTTAGCCCCTTTCGTCTGTGCTAGGAGTCCACATGCACGCCTAAGCCACGTTGACGTTTCATTATTCTTTTCGGTTTCGACACCCGACCGCGTCCACCATAAAAAACCATGCGAAAGGAACAACGAAGCCCCGCCCACAAACTCTACCCCTCCTCCCACGTGCTCCCACCTCAGACCACTGCCCGCCAAATCAAACAGCTCATCAAACACATACTCACTCACTTTGGTCAGTGCTGCAGTCCAAACCCAGCTATGAGCCACGTTGACTATTCTTTTGCCCTCCATGGCTACCGCTTCAAATGTATTTCATGGAAACAACACTTCTTTCAATGTTATAGAAATTCCTGCTTCAGGTAACTGTTTGTTTCTGTCAGTCGGGTTTTTTTGGAGAAATGTCATTGACGAAACTGTTGCTCTCAAACTTCGTAACATGGCTGTTAGCTTTGTTTGCCAACATTGGGATAACTTCGGTGACGTGGTGTCCATTGTTTTTAGTCACAGAGACGTTGTTATACAGTCTGCTCAACAATACGCTGATTACATGAATACGTCCGGAGTCTATGGTGGCTAGGCAGAAATTGTGGCAATGTCACAAATCCTTCCAGCTACTGTCAGCATTTACTTCCAAGAACGTCCTCATGCCTCTCCTCGAGTTTACAATCCGGCCCAGCGTCTCTTCATGTCCCTGCTCTTTAGCGGTCCTTTGGATCATGGGCATTACGAGGTTCTCATGCCTCTCAAATATCCATGTGATTACCTTCTGGTGACATCTTTTGACTCTGTCGGTATGTGCACACCCACTTGCTTGCCACACTAATGTGACGTCACCTGCCCACCCACTCTCCTCTTCCTGAAAAACATTTAAAGACACACTCCCCTGAACACACGCATTCCACACAGGACTTTCAATGCACCTTTTGTTCCAAAAGCTTCAGAGTGCACAGATATCTGAACGCACATTTGAAAAACACAACACTAACCGAATGATGCAATGTGAACATTGCCAACAATGCTTCGAGACAACTCGCGCTCTCAAAAAACACTTACAAACTCATTCCACTCTCACCTTCAATTGCACATTTTGTAACAGCGACTTCACAGGTGAGATGGATCTCCACAACCATATGCAGATCCATTCAACGCAAAGATTTGTATGCAAAATTTGCGACAAACACTTTCACGCACGCAGATACCTTACTAACCATCTCAAAACACATTCCCTGATGAATTCTTTTCAGTGTCAACACTGCTCCAAAACCTTCACACGCCAGAAATATCTCAAAGCACATTTACACACGCACTCCACTGAACAACGCATTCCAAAAGATCTTTGAATGCACGATTTGTTCAAAACGTTCGAGTGCAGAGATTTCTCAACATGCATTTAAAACACACTCCACTGAACGAATTATGCAATGTGAACATTGCCAGCAATGCTTCGACACAACTCATTCCAATTCCCTTCAGTGTCAACACAGCACTAAATCGTTCATGCAAAAACATTGCATTCACTTTTCTGCAGCTTTTCAAGAAGATACCACCTTTCACGTCCAAGAACATAACATTGGCCTACCTACCGCACTATGTGCTTCTTGCAATGCTTTTCATTGGCCAGCAGAGGTCAACAAATCCGGACATTACACTAAGTGTTGTCATGCCGGCAAGGTGTCTTTGCCACCGCTATCCAAGCCCCTCTTTATTGGAAGACCTCTTGACTGGCAAGAACCCGCTGACCCGAAATTACTGTGATCATATCAGGGAATACAACTCTGCTTTAGCTTTTGCGTCAATGGGCACACACATCGCTCAACCATCTGGACAAGGACCATATGCTTTCAGAATCCACGGTCAAATTTATCACCATTTCTCTCCTCTATATAACAATCCTGACACGTCACCACAATACGGTCAGCTATATACCTTCGATTCTGCTGAGGCTACCAGTCAATGTTTGCAAAAGGAATGCAATAGCGCTTGCAGTCACATTTTGTTGCTTCAACTAGACAACATGATACGCCAGGTTAATCCCTTCGCAAAGTCTTACATGCAAATGCATGACATTATCACTCACGGTTACTCTGTTACTGCTGTACGAATGGTGTTCATGGAAAATCCAGGTCTGGATATGAGAAGGTATAACGCCCCGTCCTGTCAAACTGATGTTGCTGCTTTGTTGGTGAAGACGGGGAACCTCCTGCACAACGCGACATTTGTATATATCCAAGGGGAGATGCTTGCAAGCGTATCTCTGTTCTCAATATAAACTGTGACCCCATGGTTTTTCCACTGCTATTCCCTTTCAGAGATCCAGGCTGGCACATACAATTAACCCATGTTGAGTAAAAGCGAACCGCGAAAAGAACGCGAGTCACACAGCTCCAATTTTATGCTTTCAGGCTTGCCATGAGATCTTCATTTAGTGTCTTGCATTCCAGCGGCAAACTCTTCCAGCAATACATCGTCAACGTATCTGTCAGAACAGAAGGTGCGCATCTACATTTCCATCGCTCACATCAACAAGATTGGTCCACCAGTTTTCAGTCACGGACGATTGTGTGTTGGTTTGTTCCGTGCATTGTTATAATGTTGCATTTCTTGCTGATTTATTACATTACCGATTTTTCAAATGTTACTTTTCTCCCTGTGCTTAAAAATCATTAAAAACCGTTTGATTATGCGGCGTATGGTACGCCGCGGGTTGGTTATATAGTATAGTAGCAGAATACCCGCGCTTCGCAGCGGAGAAGTAGTGTGTTAAAGAAGGTACCAAAAAGAAAAGGAAAAATTTTAAAAATAACGTAACATGGTTAATGTAATTGTTTTGTCATTGATATGAGTGTTGTTCTCATATCTATCTATCTCTATATATATATATATCTCTCTATCTATCTATCTATATATATACCCGCGCTTAGCAGCAGAGAAGTAGTGTGTTAAAGAAGGAAAGAGAAAGAAAAGGAAACATTTTAAAAATAACGTAACATGATGTGGTGTTATGGGTCCACAGCTCGTGGAGAAAAGGCCATTGATTTTAAATAAATAATCACCGCACCCGAGGCGGCTTCGTGAGGGGTGGTTGTAGCGAGCCGCGGGGCAGTCGTTGATGTGGGCGTTTCTCACCGTGTGCACAGGTGAGGAACTGCCCACATTCGTGATTGCTCCCGTGGCTAATGCTACAGCTGTAATGGCCCCTCACATTTTAAAAAGAAGCGCGAGTCGGTTTTAAAGAGGGAAAAAGAAAGAAACGTTCGGAGAGTAAAAGAAACGATCGGAGAGGGAAAGGAAAGGAGAGGACGGAGGTTATCGGGAGCAGTAGAGGAAGCAGGTCGGTGAGAGAGAGCCGCGAAGAGCGAGCGGACGGGCGAGCGAATGAGCGCTCGTGGGCAGCTGCGTAGAAGCTGGGTGTTAGGCCGACACCCACGTGTTTGTGTTGAGGTTGCTCCCGCTGAGTGAGTAGGTAGCGGGAGTTCCTAGAGGAAAGCGACGAGCCGCAGAAGGCCGCGGAAAGGCAGCGGAAGTCGGGAGGCTTGGTGGTGGATTCCCCAATATGAGCGACCTGGCTATTGGGGTAATCAAGTCTCGGGGACTGGGATGAGTGCCATACCGAGCCAGGGATCGGGAGGTCTCCAGTCTCGAGCGTGTGAAGTAGGAGGGCAGCTGCAGAGAGCGTCTTGCCTGCTGCTAAGCCCGTACGGGATAAGCAGGTGAGACGCATACAGAAGAGCACCGGATTTGTTTTTTTTGTTTTAAAGACTGCTTCCAGGAGAAGATTTTAACCTTCGTTTTTAAAGGATTGTTGTGTTTATTTATTGGTTTTACCCCACGTTCGTTTTATGGATTATTTATTTAATGAACTGTGAAGAACTGCACTATTTATTGGAACACTGTTTTGATTTGTTGACTGCTTTTAATAAAAGCACTATTGCACTTTTTGTATACCACCCCTTGCTCAATTGTTTATTTGCCTCCATTGACTAGCTCACTCGGTTACATAATCGACGGTGTTGGGTTCAAGGGTTCCCAAACATCAAAGGGAGTGTGGAGCCAGAACCCACATCGTCACACATGATTGTCAACGTAATTGTTTTGTCACTGTTATGAGTGTTGCTGTGATATATATATATATATAGAGCAAAATACCCGCGCTTCGCAGCGATGTCATGTGTTAAAGAAGTTATGAAAACGAAAAGGTAACATTTTAAAAATAATGTAACATGATTGTCAAAGTAATTGTTTTGTGTATTTGGCGGCAGCGTCACAAAGTTGTTTTCGGTAGCTGCATCAGAAAATGTACCACCACGTCTGACACGCCTCCTTTTTACTGTTTTCTCACAGCTTGGATTGCTGCTGTCATATATATATACACACACACACACACACACACTATATTATATATATAATCACATACACACCTATCTACATCATATATACACACACATACATACATATATATAATTTGTGTGTGTGTGTGTATATATTATATATATATACACACACACACATACATATACTTGTGTGTATGTTTGTATGTGTCTATATGTGTGTGTATAGGTTTGGTCACTGAGTGCAAGGGAAAAATAATAAATTATAGTCTATAAGTTATTAAACAGTAAAACATTAACGTTTTAAGAAGTACAGGTACATTGAAATTACATTTTCTATGTGAACGTTCAAATTTGTGCCTCTGGTAATGTGCCTTACCGGCATTTAAAGAAAATTAGTTTTGTGTCCTCTGCAGTGTTAAGAGAGAAAGGCTTTGGTTTGGGATAAAAGGAAAAAAGGTGTAAAGAAAGGAAAGTTGCCTTTTTCTTTTATATAGTATAGAGAGATGTGTTCGCTGACGTTATGATCGCCTTTTGGGGACAGTCGCGGTGGGTCTTGTGTAGACTGGTGAGACGTCCCGCCATTAATCGGCTGTGATGGCACTGTCAGTCCTCCACTCCTGTGCGTGTCTTCATAATCCGAGCTGAGGACCTCATAATCGTATCGTGCAAAAGAAAGTGTGAATCGCCTTAATATTATTTTGCCGTGGTGTAGAAAAGGGGTCCGTGTTTGCACTTGTCTGGGCTATAGTGCAGGGGGAGGATGAAAAAAATTAAAAGTGCTCACTTTGACTTAAGGCAGAAGCGCAGTCAGCGTCTCAAAGGCTGGCACAGCTATGCACGCGCTGGCTGCTCGACTTTTGCTGGGCAGGAGACCCCAGTTTTGCAGACACGCTCATGATATCAAAAGTCTCAGCGCTTTTGGAGGTCATTCATATATATATATATATATATATATATATATATATATATAGCAAAATACCAGCCCGCAGCGGAGAAGTAGTGTGTTAAAGAAGTAATGAAAAGAAAAGGAAACATTTTAATAATAACGTAACATGATTGACATTGTCATGAGTGTTGCTGTCATATATATGCCTGCCTAAATAAGTCACCCTCGCTTTGCTCTTACTTTTTACCGCTCATTTAATCATGGCTAGTGGCGGAAAAATTATAAAATGGAAGGAGGATGGCTTTACCAAAACAATTATTGATGGCGAATCGATTATTCATAAAGCTTGAATTGGTGATCTGTTTTTCTGTGTTAACCTCATATTTTTCATACTTCTCAAACTAAGGTGGTGCGAGGGTAAAATGAATCGGGATGCGTTGATCAATGTAATCGTGTACCAGGAAATCATGCATTGACAAAAGCTCCCTTTGCTTGTAATGCAAAGTGTGATTAAATGCATTATTTTTAACGCGTTATGGAGCACATGCATCAAGCTTCTCAGCTGTGCTTGTGCTAAGAAAAGGAAAGATTTTAAAAATAACGTAACACGATTGTCAATGTGACCTTTTGTAAGTAGTGCCTGGAAGATTCAGTGTGTAGAAACTCTAGAGACCGCGTGTGTATTAACTTGTGGATTTTTCTGTGAGTATTTGGTGGCAGTCTGACGGTTGCTTCGAAGACGGCGTTAGCTGAGCTCAGCTCAGAGCAAATAAGATGAATGGGAGGGAGATGATGACGTGACTCCCCACCCGCCTTTAACTGTCAATCCCCACAAACACAGTCTCGAATTTGCATAAGCACACCCCTTCACCTACAATTTTAACTTAGTTACAAAGTGATCAAAACTCTCGCTTATATCCTCGCCCTCTCATTAAACTTGTATCCCGCATTACCTGTGGGCATGTGAAACGCCAGCGGTAGCCTGTCTATGAACTTAATTTAAAGTTTAGGTTTACACCTTGCTTTCTTTCCGAGGTAGCAGCACTCATGAATATGGTAGTATATGTCACTCGCTCGCTTCTTATTGTTTCGCTGCCTTCTCAATTATATAATGCATGTTTTCTTAAGCGCTTTTTGGAGGTCTTCCTGGTTTTCTACGCACTGCGTTGACAGTCAGTTCACGGATTACGTGGAGGCGTGATGATGTCACACGAAACTCCGCCCCCCACGTCTTTCCAGCTCAACTCTATTACAGTTAATGGAGAAAAATACCTTCCAGTTATGACCATTAGGCATAGAATTTCGAAATGAAACCTGCCCAACTTTTGTAAGTAAGCTGTAAGGAATAAGCCTGCCAAATTTCAGCCTTCTACCTACACGGGAAGTTGGAGAATTAGTGATGAGTGAGTGAGTGAGTGAGTGAGTGAGTGAATGAGTGAGTGAGTGAGTATAGATTAGCAAATTTATTACCTTATAGTTGTTACTGCCATGAGTAACCTGATGTTCTTTCTACTGGGCTCTACCCAACTTTCCTTAAAAGACCAAAACTTTAGAACTCGCCTCAGTGCTGCTCAACAGTCAATTCATAAATGTTTACTATTATCTACCATATACAGATATATTCAGAAAGTAGATGACAAAGTTAATTTGGTATGATTCTAATATTCAAGTTAGTTTCCACAATAATTACTCTGGAGTGATCTGCATTGTAAAATGAATAAAGCTTCTAACATGTTCATCCAAAACTTTTTTGACGTTTCTCTGGTTAAATCCTGTATTACCCGAAAACTGTGATGGCAGTGGCTTCCTTTTTTTGGTGCTGACAATATGGTGTGGATATTGTTACGGGGTAAGGTACAGGACCATGGACAGGATGAGAGAAGTGGGTAATAGGCACTGTTTTGGTTTTCTATTTCATACATACTAATACAATTTGTAGTTATGTTATTTTTATAAAATTTATAAGGAAAATAAGGAAGACAGCTAATGTGGCAAATTATTATTTTTTATATTATTTTTATATTAAACCTGCTTCACTTCAATTTTATCCATTATGCATGGTCAATTAGCAGTCTTAAAAATCTACACAGCATGCAATATTCATTCACTTATTTTATTGTATTAAACCACACTTAACCCAAAGCTGCTCCAGCACTATCAGGAACAAGGCAAGAACCAACCTGCACAGTTTAGCTGTATTGTGTATACTTAGTGATATCACTGTTTCTCACTGGTAACACTCATTGGCATTCAATTATTCATTCACCCATTGTCCATTTGGAGTTGCTGATCAATCCAACAAACATGCTTTTGAGTTGTGGAGTGGAAAAAACCCTCTAATCTCAATATAGGCAGTGACTGAGATCAGAATAAAACCTAATTTCCTGCCACTGTAAGACACTAAAGCTAGCTAATGCACTTGCACCGCTTTTTAAAATATATTTTCATTTCAATAATTAAACAATACAATGTAATCATATTTTAAAACACCACTATTTGTCCTCTGCTGCTACATTACTTTTTCATATTGAGACATGCATGAAAAACATGAAGTACATTTTTAGGAAAAATCAAAGCAAGAAAGAAATCTGCCTTAAAAGATATTATTTTAAGTGTATGGCTTTAATCCGTCAAGTATAACCTTGTAGTGCCATTCCAAAGATGCTTTTGAAAATTTCGGAATCCTTTATAGACAGATGAAAGAGCACTAGTAGTTTTTGACAATGTTAACATGTATTACAAATCCTAAAAGTATGCATTATTAACACAGGTAACACATTAAATGACTTTAGTGATACACTGAATGTAGACAATTTTTTTGAGAAATACAAAAACTCCTTTGCACACTAAAAAACCTAAAACATTGTAAAATTTACATTATCATAAAGGGCTCACTTGTGATCCTTGCCAATAGTCATAAATCAAAACAATACACAGTAGCAGTTTGTCCAAAAATAAACAAACAAACAAACATACATCAATGCAGAGAAAGACAGACCACAGTGACATAACTGCTCTGAATGTAGTAGTAATTACCAAACAGGAGCATCATTCGAAACCAATGTGGTAAATAATACTGTCATTTAACTCAGTAATGGAAACTACGTATTTAGGAAGTGTCAATTCATTTGAATATAAATTGCAACATTCTTCTGGTAGTCACTTGCATGTTTACATGAAGGGACTACCAAAGTAAACAGTAATAAGCAGTTTCTACAAGAAAGTACAGGCAGCCCCCAGGTTAAGTACGAGATAGGGACTGTAGGTTTGTACTTAAGTTGAATTTGTATGTAAGTCAGAACAGGTACATTATTTTAATAAATGATATTGTTGACCAACTGTAACCAAGTGCTCTGCCAATAAATGATGGAGTTTCACCTCTTTCTGACCTTTTTATTAGTTCTAATTTATTTTCAATGGTGATGGATTTTCTCTTCTTTACTGTATCACCAGCACTTGCATCAGATTTGTGTTTCAGAGACATTCTTGAAGGGTGAAGACAAAAGGTTAAGATGAGCTCTTCTGCACAGCACTGTGCACGTTATCACAGCAGGAAGGCACCAGATGTTAACACGTCTGATGTATAGGGTGGTCCAGATCTAATTATGCAATTTTCGTTACACTATAACTTATTCAGTTTATTACATAGAAAATCACCCGAAAAATCCCGGACCATCAAGAAGTGTGCAAACTGACGACATGAAGAATCGTCTTCGCGCCGAACTGGAATCGTCCCTGCATAAATCAAAGTCATTCAGATGATCTGGTTCTGCATAATTAGATCTGGGCCACCCTATACTGACAAGAGAAAACTTCCTGCTATGTGCGTAACAGTACAAGCAGGCTTCCTATTTAGAATGAATGGGGCAGGCAGTGAGGGTCGTTTCACCAGCCCACCTCACAGTCACCTCCACTACAGTATGCTGCCTGCAATGTCCACCGCACCATCACCCCCATTCAACACGCAGCTATCCAAGGCACACTACAATGCTACCTACTGTCGCCCCGTTCACCCTCAATGGCCTCCGTTCAGCCACAACCGGGTCACCGCTTGCAGCATTACCAAACGCCTACCTAAAATGAACAGGCAGCCGTGTGTGGTAGGCGGGCAGTGAAACTGCTTGCCGCTGGGAGCCACCCAAGGTAACGCTACACTGCACGAGCAGCGAAATCACCCCCCTCCAGCCTCCGTCCAACCACCGCTTGCAGCATCCCCAGGCAGAAGGTGACAGCGCGGCAGTTACTGAGGCGCATGCGTTTTTACTAAACTCTCAGACATACGTATGTCAGACTATGGGACTGGTAAACAGCAGAACAATTTGAACAAAAATTTCTGGTTAATACTTTTAAGGACTTGGTGGTAATTAACCTTTTGAAAAACAGTAAGCCTATAATGCCATGCATTGCCTATGACTTTAAAGATTTTTTTTTAATCTTTTGTTCTGTGCTTTACATTATGTCAACCAGTGGAATGAGAGAAAAGGTGAATTAATACTTCAGGCATGGCTGCTCTGGTGCACAGAAAGACAACAATTAAGTAAGCATAAAGCATTGTGCATTTTGTATAAAGGGTCAGTTCAGGCCTGTTCGCACTATAAGAACTAAGCACAAAAGAAACAAAGGACACATTGTTAATAAAGAATTAGAATTTAGCAGGCAGAGGCTTAATAAACCATGCAGTCTAACTATTAATGCCTATATGTTGATACATTGATAGTCTTTTTCTGTATAACAAGGCGCAACTGAATATGCAAAGTCATCAAAGGGTAATAATCTGTGGATTGTGCCCAAACTTACACTAACTGCTGTGTGTAAAGCTCCAAGAGGATTGGAGTGCTTGTATGCTTACTCCAAATTAAATAGTATAAACAATTAACATTTGTTACTCATTTACACAGAGTTTGGACTAAACTAAAACCAACTGAAGTTTCACTTTCCATAGATTATAAAGTCATTCTGGAGAATCATGCCCTTGTGAAAGCAAGTAGCTTCTCCAGCTGATGAGCAAGTTGAGACAAGCTATACTGGAGTTCTGAAAAATAGCCTACACTTAAAAGCAAAATGGCTGCTCTTTCTCGCTGACCAAAATCTGAAAAGTTTTATTGGCTGTGCAGAAAAGGCTGTTCTTCTCAGGAGAGGTATTTTCATTTGAAACATGTCCTAATCAAAATAAATATTAAGAGGACCTGAGAATTTTGCAGATGCGTAAAGCAGGAAAAGTCTACAACAGCATTTCTAAAGGTCTTACTTTGT
Organism: Polypterus senegalus; assembly: GCF_016835505.1. Taxonomy (NCBI): domain Eukaryota; kingdom Metazoa; phylum Chordata; class Cladistia; order Polypteriformes; family Polypteridae; genus Polypterus; species Polypterus senegalus. The sequence goes on along the minus strand of NC_053157.1, from coordinate 66,746,361 downwards.
ATTAATCCACTGTAAGACAAACTGTTCAGAAATTGAAGAAACTCCATACTATCACTATCCCTAATACTCTGTCTACTAAGCAAGCATTCTTCAAAGATTATTTAGAAGAATACAAAATGCAATGCTTAAAGAGGGAAAGTAACTCTAGGGAAACAGCAAAGGACAGAAATCTTCTGAACTTGCTAAAGTCTCAGTTTATTAGTTCTCAGTAATAAAATCGCTGAGCACAATCAAAGAAACCACTGGTTTTCAAATGAAACACTGCTACATGTCTCAAGTTTCAAAAAATTCTACCTGGATGTTCAAAATGCTTTTGGGACAAAGTCCTGTGGATGTGCAAAACAAAAGCTGAACTGTTTGGCAGAGTTGCCCATCCACCATAATCTAAACAGTATATAATAATAATAGCCTCAAAGATACCAAAACAAAAAAAAAAGATAAATGACGCTATGGCAAATTTAATGTGTCATGACCCATGTAATGTCCAGTACAGTATAACTGTAATAAGCAACACTTTTAATAAAGCAGGTGTCAAATTAAATATGATTTGCTGCTTTAAATTAATGTATGTCTAACAGTCACATACCTTCTCTGCTTGTAAGTGGAAACACCAGAGAATTAAATAATTAGTAGTCTCATCACAAACAAGGTGAGGATTATCAGAGAGATATCTCTGACTATCTTCCCATCGCCGCAGCATGCCTAAAAACAAGAATACATTAGAGGATAACTGTTAAACAAGAGGAAGAACAGGAATAGAACCTTTAATATCTCAACCATTTTCTCCTTCAAAATACTTTGGTGAAAGCAGTTACTTAATCACAAACACATACTGTATACAAGTAAAATGAAAGGCAGAATTAACTTATGTGCACTAAAACTAACATCAGCAGTAAGTGTCACTCCAAATTTGAAAGTTGCATTACTACTAATTTTGAATAGAATCAACAGAGAGCTAGAATAACGTATCTGATTATACTAGAAGTTAACAAGATTAACCCAAACAAAAAGGTTGAAACAAAAGACTACAACCATTGTGATCCTCCAGATCTTGGATTGCCCACCCCTATATTGGAGTCTGGCACAGGGTTGCCAACAGTTTGTAAATTTACAGACAGTCCATAAAAAATGTACTAAAATTACCTTGTCCATAAATCCATAAACAAAAAAAAATAAATAAATAAATAAATAAATAAATCACTGTCTGTAAATAAAGGTCTCATTTTCAGTGAATTAAACATTCCAATGAGCAATCTTTTGTCAAGAAATTCATGCAGATCTATTTATCTTTAAATTTATCCTATGAGATTACTTAATTATAACTTGTGAAATGCAGATCAATGAACACAGAACTCAGTGTGTCTTAATGGATCAATGTTATCAATCAGTCATCAATGACTATGGGAAAAAGGTCACTGAAGTGGAAAAAATGGAACCTGACAGTGCAGATTACAGTCAGCTTGGATGAAGGACCCTGAATTCATGCAATGGATAAGACTGGAAAACTGCATTCAGCATATGGTGCAAAAAACATTTTCTATTGCATATGGTGGTGGGAGAGATGTGCATAGCCATGCCATGAGTATGAAGCATTATGCAATTACAAAGACAAGGACACAGCAATGAGGGAATAAGTTTCTTGGAAAACAGCACCTTAAAAAGAACGACACTTTGAAGCACAAGGTAACAAAGACATAGCCGAAGATGGCCAACTTTGTTATACGGAACAGTTTACCTTTCAGCGTAATGGATGACCTCAGTGAATACGATGGCGACTCGTTTCCAGACACAAAAATAGGTAAGCATACGAAGTGTAAATGCACCGTCCTCCATGCTAGTAAAGAATGCTTGAAGCAAAGAACTGAAACTGGATTTAGCGAATAGGCTCAGAAAACAGCCGTTTACTCTTTATTGGATGAATCTACAGATATTGGTATATTGCAGAAACCTACAATGATTGTAATTTTATTTTACTATGAACAAGGTAAAGTGCAATATTGCTTTTATCATATTGTACTCTAGATACAGAAAAAGCTCACTCCAAAACCATTTTCAATGTAATACTGAGATGTTCTCAGGAAGAAAGCATTCCACTAGCACATCACTAGAATTGGAACTGATTGAGCTAATGTGATGATTAGGATGAAAAACTCGGAACTTGTGTGATTCAAGGCTACGCAAATTAAGTGGGTTTCACATACACTTCTAATGTCAGGTTGCAGTGCTTTGCTTATCTGAGGAACATAAAACTTTGGCCAAAACATTAGAGCATCTCTGCAGAGATACATTCATCCACTTTTCAAACAATTACAAATGAAGACAGCTTTACTGAGAGTTCCAGGCTTTCACAGAGGCTGATGAACTGAAAATACTTTGCTGTACTAGATGGTTCAGTTACCTTGTGTGTGTGGAAAAGATTCTTTATCGGTATAATGGCCCGATTTGTTATATTAACTCAGCAGATGAAAATGACAGATTATTTACTGTCTTATCCATTGACAAAATATCAATTACTTTTTATTGTCTCAGTGTTACCACTGTTGATTAACTTCAACAAGATTTGCCAGCAAAACTCCTGTACCATCCCTACATTATATGAGGAGTGTGTTATCTTACTGAAAACACTGCTCTCATCCTTCTATATAAAAGCGGTCGGGATTGTCCTTCCGTCCCGTTAGTGGAAAGCGTAGCGGTATTCCGCTTATCACAGACTTACTACTTGCAGCTTGCGGTACGAAGTGATGTGAGCAGAGTTCTGGTGCTCCCATCGTTCTCTTGCTTTTGTGCGCGATGTGCTGGAAAAATAGACAAAATTATGTCTCTGGAAATAATTAATGTTGATGGAGTACAAATGCCTCACCACGTAGTAAATATCAGGGGGGTTCAAAAGGGTGACCTCAATATAGAAAAAAAGTTTAAATTTCATCACAAAAATAACAGAAACTACAAGTATTAAAGTAATACCGCTCAAATACAATATAACCAAATTAATGAGTTTGTATAAAATATCAAATTGATCTACATATTGAATTGCCTTAAGAACTGGTCAACTTAAGTCGGTCGCCTTAAAAGGCGGGTCAGCCTAGTATTAATTAAACGTTCTGCAACAGCTAAATCTGTCTGCTGAAGATCTTACAGAATTTGACATCACAGACTGAGAAAACTATAAGGAGAAGCAGTGCATTTTTACTGGAACACAGCCCAGAACAGCAATACTGGAGGGTTCAGGAAAATAAACCATTTGATAGATTTATGGATGTTGTAATACAGTTCTATTCCAGTTCAGTGACCAGTGTGAAAAAACGCATGTCAGTCAACAATGAAGTATTGAAGCTAGCAAGAGTCCTTCATGTTGTCTAGCTTGCATGCTTCGTTCCACAGATCGTGAATGAAAATGAACTTGACCAAGAGGAAAGGGAATTCCTGGAGTACCAAGTCACAGACATGTTTAATATCAGCCCAGATGTGACAGTTGACCAGTACTGCCACCTAGTATCTCTTGTCTAAACCTTTGGTGGAGAAACACGTTTTCCTACTTTGTCAATGATCACAGAGTGTTTTTTGCTTTACCACACAGCACAGTTGCAGTAGAACAAATAGTCTCACAAATGAATTTGACATTAGAAATCAGCTGTCAGCTGAAATGCTGAATGGGATACTGGCAAGGAAGACAACAATTAAAGACATTATCAGCTTTCACTCCACTGAAAGCATGATTAATGTTGTAAATGTGACCATGTACAGCAATAAACGCCAAGCCAGCAGCTCTGCACCATAGAGTAAGCAATACTGTATGTTAACATCAAAATACTTTGCCAGTGAAGAATATGGCAGGTCAGTAAAACTACAAATGTAAAGTTAGCGATCCTGGTCCGGCATCACATATGGAACTACAATAATGAATGAGAGCAGAAAAAAATAAAAATAACATTGATTGATACCAAATTTAGTCTAACTGAATAAACCAGATTTTGTTTGCCAGAGAACCTTCCACTATAATCCCAAAAGGTGGTAGAGAATGTATCTATAGACAGGGGTGCACATAACTGGTACGCATGTGCGACAAAAATTGTAAATGTGTAACATTATTTATGTCCCTACGGTGCTGGTGAGTACCTGATGGTCAGAGAGGGCATCGACACCTCATGTTGCTAATATACATGGTTTTCTTTTTGGTTTTGATTATATTGTGTTACCAATATGTCTAAAAAACTTCAAACATTAAGCAGCTACTTTGGCGTTTCACTACTTGCAAAGAAACAACAAGCCGAGCCAGAGCAGAAAAAAAAAAAAAAGTTTTTTTATGAAAAGTGGCTCCAAGATGTGCCATGGCTTGAAGCTAATGATGAGCACACTGAAATGTGGTGTAAGTTGTGCCGCTCGCATCCACATATCGCAGACAAAACAAGTGCCTTTTACACAGGCTCAAAGAATTTCAGTCATCTGTTATTTGACAAACATGAAAAGTGCAAGGAGCACATGAATGTAGTACAAGCTATTTCTAATAAACAAGCTAGTCAGGAAGAAATTTCCACTCACCCTCTAGCTAGATGGCGAACAAAGGTAAATGATGAACAACGGCAAGCTCTGTGTAATATTTTTCTCCTTGCCTTTCATAAAGCTAAACACACTTGTCCCCCATCTTCCCATGCTGAAGATATTCCGTTACTGGAGTGGCTGGGAGTAAATGCTGGAACTGCGTATCATTCACATGAGGCTGATGAATTTTAGGGACTGATTTTTGATGGATCGGAAGACATAATTAAAACCGAGCAGGGGATCGTTTTCATTGTGTCTGTGTCCAACATCGGGCAGTTTACCACGGAGTTCCTTGGCCTAATCGAACTGGGTGCTGACCGATCTGCACAGGCTATAACAGACGGACTCGTTTAACTTTTCCAGGAAGCAGGTTTGGACAACTGGAAAAGAAAGTTGGTCGCTGTGTGCACAGACGAGCCTGCTGTTAACGTCTGTATATACAAAGGCATTGTTCCGAAACTACGGAAACTGGCTGCAGTAGGAGACTCCCTTGTGCACATTCTGTGCACCGCACACACACACTAGAAAACTGCAGAACATCAGCTGATCGCAATGTTCCATACTGTGAGACCTTTAATCCCTCCGTGGTCAAGCTGCTGCAGTTTTATTTACAAAAACGTGGAGCAAAAAATACGGCTGTGGTTTAGAAGTTGTGTGAAGAGAACGGGATCTCCTTTGTGAAACTGGGTTAATTTCATAATATCAGATGGTCTGCATGGAGGCATGACACACTGCTAAAAATATCAAGATTACCACCAGCCATTAAAATGCAACTGGCCACGAGTGATAACAGTGCCTTGCAGCATATCTGCACAGACCAATTTCAGTGTTTTCTGGGCAACGTGCTTGACGTTGGCAAGATTTTGAAGACCACATCCATTGTGTTTCAGAAGGAAAAGCTGAGCATTGGAGAATGTAAGGATGAACTCATGGTGGCAATAAGACAGTTTACACTTTTGCTTGTGGCTGAAGGCCACTACAGAGCATATACTGTTTCTAATGCTGATGCTGACAGGGACAAGATAAAAACTTACTCGGGGGGTTAATTGAGGAGTTTGGAATCAGATATGACTCACTGAAATCATGCGATCATTTCTTAGTATTTGATCCTTCAACTTGGCCTCAGGAAATACAAGATTTACATTGTTTTGGCAACACAACAGTTTGTACCATTCTTCAGAATTATGAAGCTACACTGAGTCTTGACAAAGACACAACTGTCACAGAATGGATGCGCTTAAAGCAAACAGGGAAACGCTTGGCAGCATCCTCTGTGAATGACTTGGTCCAATAATACAGATAATAAATACAAACAATCCAGATCTTTACTCCAACATTATCAAATTGGTTAAACTGTCCCTTACACTGCCTTTGAGCAGCCTTAACTTAGCCTCGTGGCCCTGATGCACATCCACCAGTCAAAGAAGACCACAGAGACATTTGACCCAAAACCAGCGGCTGACCTATGGATGGAGACAGCTAAGTGGAGGCTTAACCAAGGAGAGGGAGATGCATCTGCAGCATCATCATCTACCATGCAGGAAGCTGAAGTAGAGGACTGTGAGGTAGACAGCGAGAAGAACAGTGAAGAAGGTTGCACTTATTAAAACCTTACTCTGTATAGAGTGATCAGGTATTTCTGATTCTTACCTCTTTTTAAGCTGCTGCTATATTTTTTAACCTAATTCTTTACCTTACTGTTAAATCTGTTATAGAAATTGTTTTATTTAAATTTTTTCAATTTCTTTGGCAAAACTGTTTATGGTCATGCCAATAAAGCTCTTTGAATTGAATTTGCGTACTCAAACTCCATCTGATGGTACTCACTTGAGTAACTCACTAAAAAAGTAATGTGCACCCCTGTCTATAGAGTTACTGGCTCAGCATAATCAGACAGAAAACATAGCATTATAAGCATTATTCCCAGTTATCTGATTTGTGATAAAACAAACAGAACACACTGGGGACTTAGCAGAATTTCCAAAAAGCTAAGTAAACGGTTTTGAGCTTCTTAAAGAAACTGTCAACAAGCAAAACATATACTGTGTGTATATATATATATATATATATATATATATAGTGAGTGAAATAATGTTTCTGCCTTTGAAAGTTCCTGTAGTTTTAAAAATAAATATATATATATATATATATATATATATATATATATATATATATATATATATATATATATATATTTTTTTAAAAACTACAGGAACTTTCAAAGGGCAGAAAACATTATTTTTCACTACCCTTTTATTTAGAAAGCAAGACATAATAACAAAACACTACACAATCAAGCAAATTAAAATTACATAGCAAATAAAAAACAATCAGTGAAACTCAGAACTCAAAAAATTATTTAAATTATTATTTGAACATGAGCTACACGGTTTGGAAGAGCACAATAACTTTGAAATTGTGGGGTAGAGGATCAAAACTAGCTCAACAAAAAAGACAAAATAAAACCTTCCATGTTTTATTAAAACAAAAAACATTAAATGTTTGTTTTTTTCTAATGAATGACATGAATTTGCTGCTACAAATCTATTTGCTTGCATGATAATGCACTTTTTATTAGAACAGTGACCGCAGTGATAACAAATCACAAAAGATGCAACACATGCTGTTTGCAAGCAACAAGCAAGGAAAAATGTTTAAACAATTTTTACAATATTATTTTATATAGTTTGTTTTCTAGAAAGTAATGTCACAAAACAATATACAAAACAAAGTTAACAACACACTTCATAAATCATATCACTCATTTTGGTATAACAGATTTGAACTAAATAATAAATTAATCAGTCAATACTAACTTCATATAAGGCTTTTAAAATATGCACCACTACACATGTATAAAATATTACACATACATACAAAAGCCGATTCCAACTGTGCATATATTGTCATGCTTGCTTAATCCAATTCAGAGTTGAAGTAGGGTCATAGCCTATGTCAGAAGTTGGACTACAGACCAGTGGTTACTTACATTTCACATCATGAAGACCTTTGAGAGACTGGTCCTCGACTATACGAGTCCTCTTGTGGTAGACCAAATTGACCCACTACAGTTTTCCTATCGGACAAAGACTGGAATGGAGGATGCAATTATCTATCTGCCTCACAAGACTTATTCTCACCTGGACAAGGCTGGCAGCACTGTGAGGATTATGTTTTTTGATTTCTCCAGTGCATTCAGTACCATTCAGCTATCCCAGCTAATGGCTAAACTCGGAGTTATGTAGGTGGATGAGCCTATGGTGTCCTGGAAATGGACTATCAGTCAAGCAGACTTCAGTTTGTGAGACTCAAGAACTGTGTTTCTGCTATCGATGTGAGCAACACTGGAGCACCACAAAAACAGTTGTCTCTTTTTTTCTTCACTCTGTACATCTCTAACTATTAATATGGGGTGTGCATAAAAAAATAACCAGACTGCTCTTCTTGTTATTGCTCTAGGAAGGGGAGGACCAATATTGGTCAATGCTCTCTTATCTTAGATCTTAATTAACGCTTCTTATGAGTTTCAACTTAATATCTCAAACACCAGTCGCTTAAGTTAGCCTTCTTCTTCTGCTACCATCGGAAAAATGTTGTCACCCAAACTTGAACAACGAATCAACTTGAAATTTCTTGTTAAACTTCAACAACTGATGGCGATGACCAGAAAATCAGCAAAATCGTGCAAGGTGACCATCAACTAAGTGTTAGGATGATTAGTGAAATGGTTAATATTGATAAAATGACTGCGTAGAACATTTTGCATGAAGAACTTAACATACAGAAAGTGTGTGCAAAATGGTTCCACAAGTTCTCACTGTTCTTCAGAAGGAAAAATCGCTGAGCAATTTGTTTGGACGCTTTTGAGCAGACTGATTAAAACGAAAAAATATCCCGTAATGGACCACCCATTGTACTCACCCGACCTGGCACTGTGTGACTTCTTTTAGCTTCCAAAAGTCAAAAGCATGTTGAAAGGGAAGCATTTTGAATCAATAGATGATATAATGAAACAAGCTGCAATGACCGCCATGAAAGCATTCAAAGAAGGAGACTTTAAACACTGTGTTGAGCAATGGAACGAGCGTCTCCAGCAGTGTGTGGGTGCAGGGGGAAGAGTATATTGAAGTGAAAAAGTAAATTTTGTAAATTTGAAAATAATTTTAGGTATCAGTCCGTTATTTTTATACACACCTCGTATAACACCAGGTTATGTCACTTGCAGAAATTCTCAGATGATTCTGCATTTATAGGGTGTACTGATAAAGAGGGATGAGACAGAGTATAGGAGTCAGGTGGTCCACTCCAGCAAGTACTTGGGGGTCCACATTAATGACAGGTTGGGCTGGTCTACAAACGAGAGAAACTTTATAAGAAAGGGGCAGAGCAGACTCTTTTTCCTTAGTAGACTGTGTTCCTTTAGTGTGGGAAGTGACATCCTTCACATCTTCTAGAACTCTGTGATGGCCAGTGAAATTTTCTATGCTGTGGTACGGTGGGCTAGTAACATCACTTCAAGGGAAGCCCACCAAATCAACAAGCAAATTAAAAGGGCAAGTTCAGTTATGGGACACACTCTGAGCCCCTGGAGGTAGTAGCAAAGGAGAGAATTAAAACAAAACTCAGTGCCATTATGAAAACAAAGTTAACAACACACTTCATAAATCATATCACTCATTTTGGTATAACAGATTTGAACTAAATAATAAATTAATCAGTCAATACTAACTTCATATAAGGCTTTTAAAATATGCACCACTACACATGTATAAAATATTACACATACATACAAAAGCCGATTCCAACTGTGCATATATTGTCATGCTTGCTTAATCCAATTCAGAGTTGAAGTAGGGTCATAGCCTATGTCAGAAGTTGGACTACAGACCAGTGGTTACTTACATTTCACATCATGAAGACCTTTGAGAGACTGGTCCCTCACTATACGAGTCCTCTTGTGGTAGACCAAATTGACCCACTACAGTTTTCCTATCGGACAAAGACTGGAATGGAGGATGCAATTATCTATCTGCCTCACAAGACTTATTCTCACCTGGACAAGGCTGGCAGCACTGTGAGGATTATGTTTTTTGATTTCTCCAGTGCATTCAGTACCATTCAGCTATCCCAGCTAATGGCTAAACTCGGAGTTATGTAGGTGGATGAGCCTATGGTGTCCTGGAAATGGACTATCAGTCAAGCAGACTTCAGTTTGTGAGACTCAAGAACTGTGTTTCTGCTATCGATGTGAGCAACACTGGAGCACCACAAAAACAGTTGTCTCTTTTTTTCTTCACTCTGTACATCTCTAACTATTAATATGGGGTGTGCATAAAAAAATAACCAGACTGCTCTTCTTGTTATTGCTCTAGGAAGGGGAGGACCAATATTGGTCAATGCTCTCTTATCTTAGATCTTAATTAACGCTTCTTATGAGTTTCAACTTAATATCTCAAACACCAGTCGCTTAAGTTAGCCTTCTTCTTCTGCTACCATCGGAAAAATGTTGTCACCCAAACTTGAACAACGAATCAACTTGAAATTTCTTGTTAAACTTCAACAACTGATGGCGATGACCAGAAAATCAGCAAAATCGTGCAAGGTGACCATCAACTAAGTGTTAGGATGATTAGTGAAATGGTTAATATTGATAAAATGACTGCGTAGAACATTTTGCATGAAGAACTTAACATACAGAAAGTGTGTGCAAAAATGGTTCCACAAGTTCTCACTGTTCTTCAGAAGGAAAAATCGCTGAGCAATTTGTTTGGACGTTTTTGAGCAGACTGATTAAAACGAAAAAAAAATATCCCGGTAATGGACCACCCATTGTACTCACCCGACCTGGCACTGTGTGACTTCTTTTAGCTTCCAAAAGTCAAAAGCATGTTGAAAGGGAAGCATTTTGAATCAATAGATGATATAATGAAACAAGCTGCAATGACCGCCATGAAAGCATTCAAAGAAGGAGACTTTAAACACTGTGTTGAGCAATGGAACGAGCGTCTCCAGCAGTGTGTGGGTGCAGGGGGAAGAGTATATTGAAGTGAAAAAGTAAATTTTGTAAATTTGAAAATAATTTTAGGGTATCAGTCCGGTTATTTTTATACACACCTCGTATAACACCAGGTTATGTCACTTGCAGAAATTCTCAGATGATTCTGCATTTATAGGGTGTACTGATAAAGAGGGATGAGACAGAGTATAGGAGTCAGGTGGTCCACTCCAGCAAGTACTTGGGGGTCCACATTAATGACAGGTTGGGCTGGTCTACAAACGCAGAGAAACTTTATAAGAAAGGGCAGAGCAGACTCTTTTTCCTTAGTAGACTGTGTTCCTTTAGTGTGGGAAGTGACATCCTTCACATCTTCTAGAACTCTGTGATGGCCAGTGAAATTTTCTATGCTGTGGTACGGTGGGCTAGTAACATCACTTCAAGGGAAGCCCACCAAATCAACAAGCAAATTAAAAGGGCAAGTTCAGTTATGGGACACACTCTGGAGCCCCTGGAGGTAGTAGCAAAGGAGAGAATTAAAACAAAACTCAGTGCCATTATGAAAAATGCTGCACACCCCAACGCAAAAAAAACAAACAAAAAAAAAAAAATATGCATCAATCGGCAACACAAACTGCAAGTTGCGAGAGTGAGCGTAGTCTATTCTTTGTTGCTCCCGACTCCAATTACAGTGGAACCTCAGTTTGCAAGCATAAATCATTCTGGAAATGTGCTCGCAGTCCAAAGCACTCGTACAGTACAGGTGCTGGTCATAAAATTAGAATATCATGACAAAGTTGATTTATTTCAGTAATTCCATTCAAAAAGTGAAACTTGTATATTAGATTCATTCATTACACACAGACTGATGTATTTCAAATGTTTAATTCTTTTAATTTTGATGATTATAACTGACAACTAATGAAAGTCCCAAATTCAGTATCTCGGAAAATTAGAATATCAATTAAGACCAATGCAAAAAAAGGATTTTTAGAAATGTTGGCCAACTGAAAGGTATGAACATGAAAAGTATGAGCATGTACAGCACTCAATATTTAATCGAGGCTCCTTTGGCCTGGATTACTGCAGCAATGTGGCGTGGCATGCAGTCGATCAGTCTGTGGCACTGCTCAGATGTTATGAGAGCCCATGTTGCTCTGATAGTGGCCTTCAGCTCTTCTGAATTGTTGGTTCTGGTGTATTGCATCTTCCTTTTCACAATACCCCATAGATTTTCTATGGGGTTAAGGTCAGGCGAGTTTGCTGGCCAATCAAGAACAGGGATACCATGGTCCTTAAACCAGGTACTGGTAGCTTTGGCACTGTGTGCAGGTGCCAGGTCCTGTTGTAAAATGAAATCTACATCTCCATAAAGTTCGTCAGCAGCAGAAAGCAGGAAGTGCTCTAAAACTTCCTGGTAGACGGCTGCGTTGACCTTAGACCTCAAAAAACAATGGACCAACACCAGCAGATGACATGGCACCCCAAACCATCACTGACTGTGGAAACTTTACACTGGACTTAAAGCAACATGGATTCTGTGCCTCTCCTCTCTTCCTCCAGACTCTGGGACCTTGATTTCCAAAGGAAATGCAAAATTTACTTTCATCAGAGAACATAACTTTGGACCACTCAGCAGCAGTCCAGTCCTTTTTGTCTTTAGCCCAGGCGAGACGCTTCTGATGCTGTCTCTTGTTCAAGAATGGCTTGACACAAGGAATGCGACAGCTGAAACCCATGTCTTGCATACGTCTGTGCGTGGTGGTTCTTGAAGCACTATCTCCAGCTGCAGTCCACTCTTTGTGAATCTCCCCCACAGTTTTGAATGGGTTTTGTGTCACAATCCTCTCCAGGGTGCGGTTATCCCTATTGCTTATACACTTTTTTCTACCACATCTTGTCCTTCCCTTAGCCTCTCTATTAATGTGCTTGGACACAGAGCTCTGTGAACAGCCAGCCTCTTTAGCAATGACCTTTTGCGTCTTGCCCTCCTTGTGCAAGGTGTCAATGGTCGTCTGTTGGACAACTGTCAAGTCAGCAGTCTTCCCCATGATTGCGTAGCCTACAAAACTAGACTGAGAGACCATTTAAAGGCTTTTGCAGATGTTTTGAGTTAATTAGCTGATTAGAGTGTGGTCCCAGGTGTCTTCAATATTGAACCTTTTCATAATATTCTAATTTTCCGAGATACTGAATTTGGGACTTTCATTAGTTGTCAGTTATGATCATCAAAATTAAAAGAAATAAACATTTGAAATACATCAGTCTGTGTGTAATGAATGAATCTAATATACAAGTTTCACTTTTTGAATGGAATTACTAAAATAAATCAACTTTGTCATGATGTTTTAATTTTATGACCAGCACCTGTATATCAATGCGAATTTCCCATAAGAAATAATGGAAACTCAGATGATTCGTTCCACAACCCAAAACTATTCATATAAAAATGATTAATACAAAATATAAAGTAAAAATACATAAAGCAAATTAACCTGCACTTTACCTTTGAAAAGAATCATGGCTGGTATGAGTGAGTTTCTAAACTCTTGTGGGATTCCACCCAACAGGACGACACGCGGAAGAGCGTCCCAAAGCAATAGCAGTCTCCCAGCGCTGTAGCAGTTCGACGTAAAAGCCAATCCGAAAAGATCGCGAACATGCTATAAGCACCTGCCGTTGATGGGTGATACAAGGAACATTATAAATGCGCAGGGCTCAGTATTACTTTCCCCCCGACCCTGCCTGACTTCTGTGTCTGTGTATAGGAGAATGGTAGATCCCGCTGCAATAAATAACCGCTCTGTTGCGGTTTCAAGCTCAATAAAGCTGGTGTTGCTAAAAGTACTGAGATTCAGGTTCGAGTTTTCTGGTGCAAGACGGGGACTCGCACGTCACAGCACAAACACACACACGCAAGATGTTGACTATATTAGTGACGGAGTTAAGGCTAGAAACTGCAATTAATTACATTGAGCATCAAGAAGAAGCTACAAGAATCAACATAATGATGCTGCAAAGATGGCGAGACTTCACAGCAAAGAAACGTCACTTGTCAGGAAAGCAGACTACGATCAAAAATGTCTTTAAATCATCACAGGACTGAACTTTAAGTACAGTACATACTGTATTTAACGTCACACAATTCTGTAACTGTAAGTTCGTTTTTTCAGTTAATTTATTCTGTTGTTTTGTTGTAAAACATGATTATTAGGTTTGTAATGTGTAAAATTATAACATAGTTTGACATTTAATAGGCTTTTTCTTAACACCTGCCATTATCCAACATTTTCGCTTATCCGACATTCGGCCAGCCCGTTTATGTTGGATAAGCGAGAATCTACTGTACCTTCAGCAACTGAATTATTCAGCAGAAATGTGCCAAGAAACGCAATTGGAGCTCCTTTATACCAACAGCAATACATCAGCATAATGCCTCACTGGGGCTGTGACAGCCAAGTCAGAACCTTTTATTCTTTTGAATTTTCTTGAAAATGGCCCGTTTTATCAAGTAAATCATCCCAACATTCAAATATGTTGTTACCTTTTGACTATGATTTGGTTTGTTTCTTCTTGCAATGCATAAATACATTTTAAAGTGAGTTTGGTTTAACACATGGGTGAGAACCTCTGGTGCTGCTGAGCCAAAACCCCTGTTAACATTAACAGTCCACTGGATGTTTCCTAGATTTAATATTCCAGTTTTTGCTGTTTTCACAAAACCATGTCATACCTTTAGTAACTACTAGCAAAATACCCGCGCATCACAGTGGAGAAGTAGTGTGTTAAAGAAGTTATGAAAAAGAAAAGAAAACATTTTAAAAATAACATAACCTGATTGTCAATGTAATTGTTTTGTGACTGTTATGTGTGTTGCTGTCATTAAGGATTTGATTATCATTATTTCTTTCAATCAGGTTCATATTTGGATACCGTTGTAAAGATAACAGGTTTCATTCATCGAAGTGTTCACCACGCAAATCGCTACTCGTGAATGTCAGATGTTTAACAGGCATTCCTGGTATTAACTTGTGCTAAAAGTACCATGGTGTGACGTAAGGGGAGCTGACTGAAAAAAAGGCAAGGAGGCATGTATTTTGAACGAAAAGGGAGAAGACATCGAAGGAGCGGAAAAGTGAGAAGGAAAAGTGTTTAAATAATAAAGAGCTAGGAAGGTGAATGGATAGAAGCAGCCAGCGGTAAAGCAAGGAAGACTTCGTAATAAGGACAGTTCGGTGCACGTAGAAGGTGTAACAATAAGATTGTTAAGCCTTATGATAATGTTCTCGCATGGAGGATTTAAAGAGACACACTGGCAGAAGTATAATCTGAACCTCTCTACAGTTTCGTTTATTTTCGGGTTGTAATGTTCATCAAATTTACGTATCATCTGGTCTATTGGCGGACTGTGCATCTCACACCTAGGCCTTCAGTAGTGTTCCATCTGAATCAACCTGCCCCTCAAAAACTAATTGATGGTTATAAAAACCATCTTAATATGCAGAAAAACTGTATAAAGAGCCGCTGCATCGCAGATAGATAACTCCTATAGCCACAATAAATGCCTTTATTGAATAGACAAACCAGGGGTGAACAAGTTCCTTTCTACTGCAGCCACAGCCGCGACACACATAAAAAACATCAATATTAACTCATAAACTTGCAATATTATTTAGGAAAATTGCAACATTTTACTCACCAAAAATTCTGATTATTTGTAAACAAAATCCGTCGTCCTCTCTTTCCTCAAAAACAGTTCAATTACTCTGTCGTACGGATTATCCGTGCGCTTCAGTTCCGTCAAAAAGTCCTTTTCTATCGCCATCGAAGCTAATGCTAAAAGTCGAACCTGCCCTGTTGTATTTCTGGCATAAGTTTTAATTCACTTTAGAGCTGAAAATGTCCGCTTGACAGAAGCAGTGTACACAGGAATGGTCATAGCCAAATATACCAATGTGAACAGCTGCCTTATGCTCTCAGATTTTTCTGATGAAGGAAGTCAAGGAGATCAGTGGGAGATTTTCCTCCAAAATCATCCATGGCATACATTACAGTCAGTTCTATTTTTAGCCAAGAAAGATCAAAAACCGCTCCGTGGCTCTTGTGTTAAACTGAAGAAGGCTGCATGCGGAAATTTTTCTTGTATTCCCAAAACTTTTGGGGCTCGAAGAGCGTGACAAACATCAGGTTTTCGTGGTCTTGAAATCTGGTCTGTGTCTGGCAAATAATATTGTCCAGAATCCTGCCATGGAGTTGGCCGTAGTGCGCGTGAGGATCTTGCACTTGGAGCGCTTGCGGTGTGTTCAGTGGCCTCAGAGTTCCTCATATCGGCTTCTATCCAATCAATGGGTCTGAATACGGGGACGTTGCCATACGCCTGCTAGAGGGCCCTACTGACACCAACTCAAAATCTGATTGGTTGAAGCAACAGGTTAATCGACATTTATTCTGTGTTAGAGTGCCTGCACAATGGATTCTGAAGTCCTCTCTGCCTGGCAACAAATGATGGCTGAAATGTGATTGATTAAATGCTTTAATACGAAAATACATGCCTGGAAGCAGCACAACCATTGGAAAAGCTATGAAAGGAAGCAGACAGACTATTTGGAATTATTTAATAAGTATTCATGGACAAAATCTAATTAACATCAGTTTGTGATTCAGATATTTTTACTTATGAATATGCTATGCACAGTCCTTCACCCACAATTATTTACCTTATATAGGCAGGCACTCAATTACGTGGGAGGTGTGATGATGCGAGACACAACTTCGCCTCCCACAGCCATCGAGCTGCAGTCTATTACAGTATATGGACGAAAGTAGGTTCCAGTTATGACCGTTACACATAGAATTTCGAAATGAAACCTGCTTAACTTTGTAAGTAAGCTGTAAGGAATGAGCCTGCCAAATTTCAGCCTTCCACCTACACGGGAAGTTGGAAAATTAGTGAGTCAGTCAGTCAGTGAGGGCTTTGCCTTTTATAAGTATAGGTATACTAGCAGAATACCCGCGCTTCGCAGCGGAGAAGTAGTGTGTTAAAGAAGTTATGAAAAAGAAAAGGAAACATTTTAATAATAACGTAACATGATTGACAATGTGATTGTTTTGTCATTGTCATGAGTGTTGCTGGCATATATATATATATATATATATATATATATATATATATATATATATATATATATATACACACACACACATATATCGGTGCCAGAATCCATTGAGGAAGACAAATTTAAAACATTATTTGTACAAAATCTTAATTTATCTATCCATTCCTAAATAATTAAATGGGCAGGCTATTTCGTATCAGTGCAATATGCTGCTTGTTAAAACGGATGACTCCTAATCTTACGTGCACTTAGTGCTGCGTGGGTATTATGAACTATCGTATTTGTTTAAGTTCTATTTAAATTTGAAATATAAGTAATTTTTATTTGGTCGACAGAAATATGTTTAGTAGGAATGAAAGTTAAATTTAATCATCATTGCATACATTTTTCTTCACCATAGAAATTGAAAGACTAAATCCAACTTCCATTCCTACCAAAGATATTTCTGGCGACTAAATAGAACCTACTGTAGTATATCCAAATTCGAGCTATTGAGCTGTCGCCTGCCTGCCTGCGTCACCCTCGCTTCGCTCTTACTTTTTTTCCGTTCATTTATTGATGTCGAATAAAGTATCTATGATTCCTAAAGCTTAAATTGGTGATCTGGTTTTCTGCGTTAACCTCATATTTTTTCATACTGCGAGGGTAAAATGAATTGTTAAGTGCTGATATAGGCCTATATATATTGAATATATTGAAATAGTTTTACTATCAAATAATGCAAACAGTACGCGGCATGTGTTTCGCCCTAATTCATCAAGCAGTACACACTCACTGCACCCACCCTCGCGAATCGAACCTCAGACGTCAGCGCTAAAGGCGAAGCCTCTCATGTTGCGCTATGGTGTGTGGGTCGTTTATTTGACAGTATGTAGATCGGTGTATATATATATGTATTATTATATATATATATATAACTTTTGAGAATGCAACGTATAGTTTTGTCCAGGAGGAAAGCAATGTTGCCTCAAATCAATGGTAAACTTTTGTAGGGTGTGTCCCAGAGACTTATTAATTGTCATCGCGAAGCAGAGCCTTACTGGAAATTTGAGGCATTTCAATTGAAATGGGAGATCAGAGGGTATAACGGTGATGCCAGCAATACATTCAGAGTGTGGCGCTCTGCTTTTTTTGTGTAGCTGCCTTCACACAGCCTCTTCGATGCTTTATAAACAAACGCCATATAAAGCCATCACCTTGTCAATTGTGTAATGCGTTTTTTGAACAGGTTTGATGTATGGAAGTGATCACTCGTACTGTGTTCAGTAAGTTCTCGTGAGCTGCTATCTTGTGTGATGTTGCGATGTCTACGGCTTAATTTAATGTTATCTAAGACCCGGCACTTAAAAGTTTCTGGCTGCACTCCGGTTGTAATATGACGAAGCTGTGCAAGCTCACTTTTGAGGATGCAAGTATAGTTGTCCAGGAGAAAAGCAATCTTGCCTGAAATCAATGGCATCGTTTTGTAGGGTCTGTCCCTGAGACTTATTACTTGTCATTGCGCAGCTGAGCCTTACTGGAAATTGGAGGCATCTGAATTGAAATGGGAGATCAGAGGGTATAAAGGGGACGCGAGGAATACATTGAGTGTGGAGAAACTCTAGAGACAGCGTGTGTATTAACTTCTGGATTTTTCTGTGAGTATTTGGTGGCAGTGTGATGAAGTTGCTTCGGAAGACGGAGTTAGCCGCGGAGCTCAGCTCAGAGCAAAATGAGGTAAATGGGAGGGGATATGATGACGTGACTCCCCCACCCGCCTTAACTGTCAATCCCCACAAACACAGTCTCGAATTTGCATAAGCACACCCCTTCACCTTCAATTTTAACTTAGTTACAAAGTGATCAAAACTCTCGTTTATATCCTGCGTCCTCTCATTAAACTTGTATCCCGCATTACCCGTGAGCATGAGAAACACCAGCGGCAGCCTGTCTATTAACTTAATTTAAAGTTTACGTTTACACCTTGCTTTTTTTACGAAGTAGCAGCACTCATGAATATGGTAGTATATGTCACTCGCTCGCTTCTTATTGTTTCGCTGCCTTCTCAATTATATAATGCATATTTTCTTCAGCACGTTTTTGAGCTCTTCCTGGTTTTCTACGTAGTGCGTTGACAGTCAGTTCAAGTGATTACATGGGAGGCGTGATGATGTCACACGAAACTCCGCCCCCACGGCTTTCCAGCTCAACTCCATTACAGTTTATGCAGAAAAATAGCTTCCAGTTCTGACCATTACGCGTAGAATTTCGAAATGAAACCTGCCCAACTTTTGTAAGGAAGCTGTAAGGAATGAGCCTGCCAAATTTCAGCCTTCTAGCAATACGGGAAGTTGGAGAATTAGTGATGAGTGAGTGAGTGAGGGCTTTGCCTTTTATTAGTATAGATATATACAAAAATATATATGTAATTATAAATATGGATTACCATTTTAAATGTACCAAAAACAAACACACAAACAAATAATAAACTCAGTGCAAATCTTTAAAACAGCCCAAAATCTATCAAATAATCAAAAAATGTTTATCAGGAAGATAGAAGGCTAACATGCTTAACAAATTTACAAGTAAAATAGACAATTTGCTGTTAAGCTAAAAAGCCTATTATTTGGTAAGCAGCAATTTCAAATTCTTCTTCATCTTTTCTATTCTAATTGAAAATTTGAGCTGCTGTACTTAAAAGAAGCTCTCTTGCTGTCCTGTCCAAACTTAGACAAGCAGTGCTCATTTTCGACAAAATAAAATGGTCAGAATTCATTAAAGTAGCTTTTCTTCCTGTTTTTCTAACTGTACAGGATAACTCTTCCTTTTTCATGGATTTATTACTCCACTTCCTTTAATGTAAAAGCTAAGATTCCAATTTTTCTCTCTCTGATTAAGTTTGCCTTGCTGTCCTCAGTTTATAGGAAACTCTCAGCTAGCTAGCATAAAGAAGCACTACAAGTAAATTATTGTAAAGCTTAGAAAAACTAATACTGAATAAAAGAATCTTTTTTTGTGATGGACCAATTTATTGATCACCAGTCAAGTCTTTTGTAGTGACAATCAGTCAATTTCAATCAGTGGCAGATAGATTGCAGCAGCACTACTACAAACAAAACATAAATGTTGACAAGTTTTCCAAATCTGAGAGAAAATGCACTTAAGATTGCATCAATTTTTGGAACATAAAAATGTACACAAAAATAGAACTGGAAAAAGGGGTCTAGTTCTGTTGTGTTTGTGCCCAAACTATACAGATCTTGACAATTCTGTAACAACTGCATGATGGTTAACAATGTCTCAAAACACAGGCCGCTGTTTGTTTACGGAAGATTACCACTTTGAAAATCTAACTGACTCCAGTTTTGCATAACTTGACTTCATCTTACAATGGCCTATTCCTGTGAAGAAGGCAATTCGCATACAGTAAGTACAAACTTTGTTTTGCTGTTGCTTCCCTGGTGCTTCTATGGAAATGGTTTAACTGTGGCAATAGGAAAAAGGTTAAGCATTAAGTTGGATTCTTTTATTTGCACAGTCAAAGGAAGTGGGGTTGTTGTAGCTAAACTGAGGCAACACCCAATGTCCATACATCTCTCAGGAGTATCATTCCCCAATTCCTTTAGGACTATTTATATGATTTTGTAGCAGAATGTGACAACAGGGGTATTCCAGAAGTGCTGCACTTTTTTTTTTTTAAAAAAGATCTTCCCATAAGCATTAAAAAAAAAAAAAGCTGTCAACTTTCATATATGTACTATTGCATTTACAAAACACCTGCAACTTCATTGTTTTTTTTTGGTATGACCGTGTTTTCTGTGTATAGGAGATCTCTTGACTACATTAACAGAAAGTATAAGACAAAAAGACCACTATGTAGAGAATATTACTTTATATACCACTATAAAGCCAGTAGAGAAAAAACACCAGCTCCTTTATAGGTGTGATATGCAAAACAAAAAAACAAAAAGTCTTCATCCTAAACGTGGAGTTTGTGTTTCCTGGAATTAGCAATGAACATTGTGTTTCAACCATCCCTTTTGAATCAAGGAGTGACAAAAATCTCCCTGAACTTCTAGGCAAAGGAATCAGAAGAAAAAACACAGACAGAAAAACAAGAACACTGCAAACAGGAAAGTCAAATCAGATATGGCGAAAAACACAAAAATGTACTGTTTGCAGTTTTATCAACATTGAAATCCTTGGGTAGAAGATGTCTCAAAATTCTTAGTAGACAGAAAAGATCCAAGACATTTTTGTTTAGTTAGCTACTTAAAAGAGCATGTCTGTTGAACCTATAGAAAAAGCTATGATATTTACAGGTTGCCGGTTATAATCACATTCAGTTTTGCCAGCTGCTATGCACTCTTAATTAACCATTATTTTAGGTCTTCAAATACAATACTTTTTACAAACACAAATTCAGTTACACAGATACTCAAGTCTAACTTTAATTTACACTGTACTGGGTCTAGATTAAACACTATCAATATAAATGCTAACGAATCTAAAAAGTTGTATATACACATTTTTAACATGATAACCAATTAACCCTGAGCATGCTGAGCTATATGTGGAATGTTTTCCTTATCAGACAAACTATAAAACATGGTAATCCAAGTTAAGTAAATCAAGCTCATAATACAAAAGGATGAAACAGCCTGATAACATCAAACAATAAAGTTGTGATTATACAGGCTCCGGCTAGTGTGCATGCATATCTAACAAGGTTCATCTGGCAATATTGTGTCACATTCCCTCCTTTCGCTACCTCAACACAGGTCCTGTTCAATATTTGAACCAATAAATACTGCATCTGATCCAGTGGAGCTAAAGAATAACCTTTATTTTTAAAAACTTGTGTTTTAACTACAGGTGCATTGTGGAACCAAGTCACAGGAAACAACTCAGTATGAAACAAGAATATATTAATGCTATATACAATGGAAATAATCATATATAAAAGAATGTTTTGCAAAACGTTTTTCACTTTCAATTGACGCGGGACAAATGCTACCACAGCAGAGTGTTCCGAGTCACAATCCTATGAATACCATTTTTCCCCCCCAATTTAAAATAGTGTCTACTGTCAATTAATCTTATTAATTCATTATGATCTACTTGAATTATTGTTATATCTTTAGAGGATTATATCAAAAAAACATACCAAATGAAAACAGGAAAACATAGCGTCATTAAGAATGAATTAAGCAAAATATTATGCAGAAGCCTTAAACAAAAGAACAAACTTACCAAAATACTGAATCTGGCTTTCATATTTCTGCACAAAACCTTCAGTTTTGGTTTCTTCACTTCTTGTACTATTTCCATTGTGAACGTTAATAAGGCTCTATGTATAAAAGAAAATAATAAATACATCTTGAAGCATGTTGTATTTGTATTGCTAGGAATCAAGCTGGCATTCCTTGGATATTACAAATGTTGATATGCAAACTGGGACACACATTTGTTCTGTCTGTAATATTCATATATGGCATTTTCAAAACAACAGCCTTTTCAGTTAATTCACTGCAACTGAGGAGCAATGGAAAATTAAGATGTCTTCAAAACTTTAACTTTAATGCTATCTCAAAGTAAACACAACTTATTTGCGGTTGCGCTTTTTTTGTTTTGTCAAGCATAATGTAATGAGCAACTTTCCAATATTAAAATGAGTAGTAATAATAATAATAATAATAATACATTTTAGTTATATAGCACCTTTCCCATGGTCAAGATGCTTAAAGCAAAATGATGCAAATAGTTTCTGCATAGAAAAATAAACAAATAAACACAGGACGTAGAAAAGCATTAAACAGAATAAAAGAAAGAATTAGAGTATAATACTAAATTCAACACTAAAAGAAATGCCTGAACAAATCACATAATTTATGATATAACACACAGACACAAATTATACTGAGCATCTGGACAGATACAGTAGGTAGGCCTTCCTGAACAGATGAGTTTTAAGTTGTTTTTCCAAAAGAATGAATGGAGTCAGCTGATCTAATTAATTTCGGGAGGTCATTCCAAAGTCTGGGCATATTACACCCGAAGGCCAGTCACCCATTGAGTGCAGGTTAGTGTGGGGCACAACAAGATTGCCAGAAACAGAGGACCTTAGTGGGCGAACAGAAGCATAGCAATGGAGAAGGTCACTGATGTAGTCCAGTGGAAGGCCATTTAAAGCTTTGTACGTTATTTATAGAATTTTATACTCAATCCTTTAAGACACAGGGAGTCAGAGGACGCGAAGCAGGACTGGTGTGATGTGTTTGCTATTGCTGGATCGTGCAAGGACACATGCAGGAGAGCTTTCTATTAACCGGAGATGTGATATAAGATTTGAAGGGGCAACTGCCAGTATGGAGTTACAATAATGGATCTGGAATGTGATAAAAGCATGGAAAAGTTTCTCAGCATTCGAAAAGGAGAGGAAGGAGCAAAGATGGGATATGTTATGAAGATGGAAGTAAGAAAGTTTCTTTTATGGGTTTATGTGGGTGGAAAAAGAAAGGGAGAAATCAAAAATGACACCAACATTTCTTGCATTAGAAGGTCACTGAGAGATCACCATCAAGAATGGCTGAAAAGGAGCTCATTTTCTGCAGTTGTGCTTTAGTGCCAATTTGCAGGAATTCGGTTTTGTTGCAATTTAATATTAAAGAGTTATGTTCCATCCAGGATTTAATTTCACCGAGGCAAGTTGTGAGCTGAGAAGTCTGATGAAGTTTCATATTTAATACTGAAACAGAGTTGAGTACCGTCTGCATAAAATTGCTAACCAAGTCCAAAGCTACGAATAATATGGCCAAGGTGGAAGCATGTAGATACAGAAGAACAGAAGGCAGAGGACAGATCCCAGAGGAACTCCTTATGTGACTGGCACTGAAAAGGACCTGCAGTTGCCAAGACTAACAGACTCCTGTCTATCAGTCAGATAGGACTTAAACCACTGGAGGGCAGTGCCAGAAACACCCAGAATGTTCCATATTCTGGACAGTAGAACATCATGTCTGACAGTCTCAAAGGCGTAAGTGAGGTCTAGCAGAATTAATATGCTGGTTTGTCCGGGGTCTGCTGCCATAGGCAAATCATTAGTTACTTGAAGCAGGGCAATTTCACAGCTGTGCTGCGCTGCGCTCTGAACCCAGACTGAATTGGTTCTATCAAATTATTAGTAGTCAAGTAGCTGGCAAGATGATAGGCTACAACTTGCTTAAGAAGTTTTGACAGAAAAGGTAAGTGAGAGATGGGCAAAAACTGTTGAGACTACCCACATCAAGACCAAACTTTAACATTGGGGTTACAGAAGCGATTTTAAAAGTTGCTGGCACAAAGCCGGTGTCAAGAGATGTATTTATTATTGTTGAAACTGTTGGGATTTTGGCATGAAGGCAGGATTTAAGAAGTGTGGTGGGGATGGGGTCCAGTATACATGTAGTCGTTCTATATAGTTATAAGGTTGCAAGGCATGGACGCTACCCAGTGACCTGAGATGAAGACTAACCTCCTTTGGTATGGTGTCTCTTTGGAGAATCCTTGAGTACCACTGGTTTGACCTTGTGTCAAATGAGCAGTTGCTCATGGAGTCCTCAATAAGACACATTACCTGCATTGAGTAAGTGTCAGTTACAGCACTACAGCTATGTGGTACAATTCCTTGAGGGTGATCCGGCTTGCATGATCCTCATTATTAAGGACCTGAGTGGCTGGACCAGGCCAAGGGAACGCCCAAGTAACACCTGGCTTTGGCAGATAGAGGGTCATTTCTGGAAGTAGGACTGGACCGTGTGACTGCCTGAGGGGGTTGCCAACCAGGATCCCAAGCTGTTTTGTCATGTGGTGGGTGCAGCAACGCACTGTACCAATGCATGCTCCCCAACCTGACCTGTAAGCGGTAAACTTTCAGAGATTAAAAAAGTCGGGAGGAGGAGCACAATGCTTGCCAGGAGGAGTGGTGGTGCAAAGAGTAGTGTGCTCCACAAGTGAAGAAAAATAAATCTTTACTGGTTTTTATATGTGCCTCTGGTGTCAGTCTGTGTCGGGTCAGGTGCATATATAGCACCTTTATTACAGCTTATTAAACACTAGTCAAAAATTAACCATCTAAAAATATACCTCAGCTTTCATTTCAGCAGTGAAGAGAATTCTTACCTTATTGAACACTTCCTTGAATAAAATTTCACTCGTAGGTGAAGTTGATTTTCCTTCCCATCTCAACATACTCTCTTTTTGTCTCCATTCCTCTACTGTTTGGTTCAGCTCAGAAGAATTCACTTGTGCAGTTGCTCGTTCTTGCTCATCTGATTCACAATTATGCAATCCAAGATTGCATAACGTTTGCTGGGCCTCGGCAAGCTGCCATTTAGATTCAATTGAACTTGTACTGCACTGCACATTACTTTTAAATGTAAGTTCCATATTGTCAGCAGATGCCTGAAAGACACAAAGTATAAACATACTGCAGAAAGCAAAAAAAATGCCTCAATATTTCTAAGCAGAGAAGCATCTGAATCCATGGTTTGATTTCAAAGCACTCTCCATCTGCCAATATCAACTGAACAATTTGTGAAGATAAAAGCTTTTCAAAAAATAAAATTAAGAACCAAAATGTAAATAGCACCTTCCTTCTTTACATTACACGTGACTGAATGATGCTTTGGAATACATTTTTCATTTGTATGTTGTTGATGAAGTAAAGATAGAGGTTCTATAACTAAAAAAGGGATTACATTAATTAAAAAAGCTCAATTTCTATCAGATATTCTCCACTTTATTTTATCACAGGAACAGGAAAAGAGCTATTCCTTGTTAATAGAGCATTAATCAAAGGTGGAGAACTGAAGACGTTTGATTTTGCTTTTCAATGTGACTTTCTTGTAAAAAAAAAAAAAATAAATAAAAAAAAAAAAATTGGAATGTTAATAGCCTGACGCTACTTTTTGCAGAAGTGCCACAATATTCTTTACAGTGTGGCTCTGCGATTAAGGGGCATTTCAGTTCAGAAATAGCAATGTCCTTGCTTGTAAGACTACAATTAAGAATTCAAATAAGTATATTGTGAGAATCAGAGTCACAACTGGTTTTTAAAATGAATTTATTACTAATTTGCCAAGATGAAAATGAAGCTTGAACAAGACGACTGCAGGTTTGGCCATGAACAGATTAAAATGTGAAAATCTGTGGGTTATAATGTTGTTAAGAATAGTATAAATCTGAACACTGCTATATTTTGTTAATTATTTAATGTCTTCTTAAGTTATATAAAACAGATGTAAATCTTCATTTATGTGTCAGTGATTATTCAGGGATACAGTATAATGAGCATTTTGGATGTCAGTACTTTTCATTTGTGAATATCTGGCACCATCACATGTAATATAATCATGGTCAGCTGATTTGTAAGCATATTAAGTCAAACCATTATATTACAGCAGACTGCTTCTTCATAATCTATCTAACCAACACATTAAAGTTTTTTCTGCAAGACAGAGAAACCCAACAAAATAACTATTAATTATTAACTTACAGACATTACTCAGCAACTAAAGGATGACAGTAATAACACAAGCAACTTGGTCCCAATGTTTAAGCCAGCTAATAATCAAACCTACAACCCTCTGGCGTAAATGCAATATTTATTGTGATATAAAAGCAACAATGATATTTTAAAAACCAATCATTGCTCTGATTCGGAAGAAAAAAAGGATGCATTTGATTCTGAGATAATTTTGTACTATAATGAGACACTACGTTTAATTAAATCTTATCTAAAATGTGCAATCCTATTATTGATCGACAAAGCAAATTGGTAACATTTTTAAGATTCAACACATGTGAATCAAAATTTGAAACCAATTATCAAATGATTTCTATTTCATGTTACAATTTTATAAGTTTGTTTCCACTTTTGTAAATGCTCTGAAATTTTTAAATCTACCAGTATCTACCAAGCAACTGGCAATTTTCAGACCAATTCTGATTTTATGACATTGGCCCATCACATTCACATTACAGTTTTAACATCTTACATTTATAGGAGGTAAATTTTATTAAATTAATATATGACAGATAATGTTAAAATAACATTAAAATGAGTGCATGTTGGTGTATATTAACCTCCTTAGCGTTAGACCTGAGTGTTACTTGGGCTGCAAAAACCGTGATAAAAGCATTAGTCCCAAGTGTCACTCAAGGACCTGTACAGATGCATCTTGCCCGAGCGTTAGAACCAAGAATCACTCGGACTGTAAAAGTCTGTCAGTGCTGCCATTCTTTGGAGAAATTATGTCTGGGTGTAGGTTTTCATTAATTATGAAATATCTACACTTTACCAACAAAGAAGACTTTGATGAGAATACCCATCCAGCACCCAAACTGAAGAAAATTTGGGAGATATACCAGGCCAATGTAGCAAAATTTTGGAGTGTTTACATTCTGGACCATGATATCAGCATCAATGAAAGTCTGATTATAAGGGTAGATTGTCATGGATACAGTACAACGCATCAAAACGGGCAAGATTTGGCATAAAGCTTTACAAGCTTTGTGAATCTAAAACGAGATACATTTGGAATTCGGTTCTGTACATAGTGAAAGGGTCAATGTATGATCTGAAAAACAATCAATAAGACATTGTTACGTCATCAGTGCCAACTTTAATATATGCTCTGCTGGATCAAGGTTACTGTGTAACCATGGACAATTTTCACACTTCACCAGAGCTATTTGACATCTTGCTGCAAAGACTGACGCATATGGAACAGTGCTTCCTAAATTACAGCAAGGTGCGTTAGTAGCTTGCAAAAGAGTAAAGTTCTTGTGCTGAAATGCTAGGACAAGAAAGATGTTTGTCTTCTCAGCACTGTACATAATGCAGCAACAGTCACTGTACAAGCAAAAGGCAGCAAGCAGGTTACAAATCCATGTGCTGTGGTCAACTACAATAGCATGATTTGCGTCGTAAATCGTGTGGATCAGGAATGGACTTTCTAACCCATTATGCAGAGACAACAAAAGAAATACTACAAAAACATTTTCGTAATCTGGTGGAAAAGTGCAATTGTAATGCATTTGTGATATACAAACAAAAAGCTTACAAAACTGTATCTCTTGCATACAATTTACATACAAAACACAGATTACGTTAATGAGCAAGTAAGAACATTTAAACTTCCACAAATAAGTAATTCAGCAAAATAATTAACAAAAGAATTAATCTAATATCATTGAATAATCAAAAATTAACTAATAGCCTTTCTAAAAAGTCCCTGCTTTTAGCTCTTAACCTATTTAGATGTTTATGTGGCATTACAGAGGTACACCCTTTGGAATTTTGGAAAAGTGTGTTGTTACTATATGTTCTTCAATGCATTAATAATACATAAGACAATCTGACAAAACAAATAGCACCCATAAAACTGTACATGGTCATATCTTTATTGAATCTATTGTTAAAACTATCTGGAAGCATCATTGCCTTGAAGCACATGATCAATATTTTGGGTACTTCTGGGAGATGTTTTTTAAGTTTTTGATTTTCAGATTTAACCTGTGGAGAACATGCTCTTACCGATTGCTGCTGTATCAGGTTCACCCTCCTGACAAGCTTAAACTGATGGATGGATGTTTGTCAATGTAGAATCCTAGATATTTTTATTTAAAAAACTTTTTTTGGGGTAAATTTATAATTTTAATGCATTTAATTTGTGATGTTTAGAAGTAATTTTAATTGTACTAGAGGTGCCTTAAATATGCAGTCTTGAAATATATAATTTAATGTTTCTTTAACTTAACTGAATGTAGTATTTGCTGATGTAATATTTCAAAACACAAACTTTTCCTTTCATAAAATAAGTAGCAATTTTAAAAATGAATGCTAATTTCTATTATTATGAATTCGTGATTTTAATAAAGCATTTGTGTTATACATAAAAGAAAAATATTCTTAAAGTTTAAATATCTTGACATAAGAATTTGAAAACACGGCTGGTTTAGGAATTCTTAGTTAAAATGTACTTTTTCCCCATGACAAATTACAAGAGAAAGACTCTACCGACATTTAAAAAATACAAAATCTACAAATCATTCTAATATTCGATCAATCTGCGTCTTAGTTTAATGACTCCCTAAGAGACAATGGTAGTATTATTTCTACTGTATATACAATAAAGGAAAAAAAGGAAAATGTCCATCCACCACATATCAACTTTATGAATAGCTGGAACTGATCAACTGGAAAACAAGGCTGAATAGAAAAAACAATAAAAAGACGCAAAGCTACACATCAAAACAATCTACGCTGTTCAAAGGATACATTAGATCGTAATGATATTCTGTGGAAATTCTGCACTATTGCACAAAATAATACTGTCCCAATCAGGGCATTGATTCTGCAGAAGCTACATACCAAATCTTGTTGTAGGCAACGCACGTGGACATGAACTAAGTAATCACCATGTTTCCAGAATGAATGGAGAAATCTCGTTGATACCACATGTTTACAGTTAATTCTTTACTCACGAATGCACAAGTCTTGCGTTAAGACAAAATATCAAAAACAAAACACCACCATAGCTTTTTGGGCCCATGCATATATACACAATCCCTTCCCTTCTGTTCTGTTCACCGCTCATCTTACCTGCCAGTTAACCGGGGAACCCTGCGGACATAAGAAAGCCTGAGAAGCCGATCTCTCATCCTCCGTGATCGTGGCTCCTCCGCCGCGCCAGTTATGATAGTTCATACTTTCACAGTTCTTTACTACTTGAGGCTCATCAAATACCGCCGTTGTCTGTATTAACTGTAGGCATATTACAATATGCCTGTTATAGATAATAAAAAGGGGCACTAACTTTCAAGCCACCATTCCGCTGAGTCGTGGGTTGGCCGTCACGTGACATGTGTTATGGCCACGTGATAATCACTAAGGTTCGCAATACGCATGTCAGCGAATGTGCTTATTTGCACCAAGCACAAGCTGACCCGCCAATCTGATTAAGCGACTGCGCAGAAAAACTGCTGAAGAAAGAAGTTATCCAGTACAGACTCCGCAGTGTGGCATGGCGAGATGTCGATTTTGTTTTGCGATTTAAAGTATTTTCTCTGCTGTTTTACACGGGTTTCCTGAGGGTCGTTATCCCACTATTTGCCAATAATTGTAAATCAGGATCTTAGATAACAGACATCTATGGAGCAATTAATTTCTAATTAATCATAAACAATAAGGCATACATGTAGAAATATGGTGTTAGCGACTGAAATAAGACTTCCATGATGTAAATGCTTATTAAAAAAAAAATAATTAGATCTTGCCATATTTTAAGAAAGTTTTGAACAGATCCTGAAACCGAGAATTTGATTTTTTCAAATTTCAGATAGCATATAACATCAGTTACCCATTGACTTATAAAAGGTGGGAATCTTCCAGTTGAGCAAGATAAGTCTACATACTAATAGGCAATTACAATCAATTTGCTCTTCTCCACTTTAAGCCCATGTGGGAGCTCACCACACACAGCTGTTATTGGGTTTGGAGTGATTGTGACACCAAGGCTATCACAGCTTCTGCAGTTTTTATCCAATGCCTGTCATACATTATTTAATTTTATATTTTCAAAAATCACATTCCAAAGGTATCGAGTATGGAGTATTAATTTGTTTACATTATGATGTTTTATAGAAAACCAAAGATATTGTTAACTAAAATGAAACTGGACACTCTAAAACAGTAACAGCTGAAAACTGACCTGGGGCCACCAAGTATAAAAAAAATAATAATAAAAAAACAAAATAGTAAAGTGAAGAAAACAGAAAGAGAAGTCATCTTAGTGCCTGACCTTTAGGTTGACATGCAGGGGAGCTGCTGTTCCTCCATCTTGTTCAAGTTCTATTAAATCAAAACCATATTTGTGTAGGGTTGGGTGGGTATGTCACTGCCTGATCCACATGCGGATGTGCACACTGCCTGAGCAATTTGCTTGTAAATGTGCAGAACTTTTACCATTACAACACTGCCAGATCTGCGTTTCTTATTTTATGGCCAGAGTCCCTGTCTGATTTGCATCACTCATGCACTGTCTGAGTGCAACAGTGCATTACAGTACTCACTTAAGCAGTCAGCCAATGGCCTATTAGACAAGTGTCAAAATAAAATGCCTATCTGTGAGAAGGCAGCCCAGAAGAAAACTCAACAAAGACATGAGAAGAACATACAAACATGGGCAGTGTTTAGGTGGGGATTCAAAGACAGACTTCCAGAGCATAGCTAACCATTGTACTGCTAAATTTTAAAACAGTCTGTTAAAAATACATTGAAATGACCATCTATCTGCTGCAGCCAGGTGTTACATGGGCATCCCCTTGGCCTGGTGCAGCTGTTTGGTTCCTGAAAATGAGGATGCTGACAGCTGGATCACCCTCAGGGAAATCACACCAAATGGCCATAGTGCTATATTGATGTTCCCTCACAATGCAGATAATGTACCTCATTCGGGACTCTGTGAGCAACCATTCATTCGAAACAAAGTTAAACCATCGGTACCCAAGTATTCTCTAAAGAGACACAGTAACAAAGGAGTCCAGTCTTCATTTCAGGTCACTGGATAGCATCTATTTCTTGCAACTATATAGCAAGACAGGAAGCATCTGGACTTTAAAGACTTGGATCTTCATCCTTTTGCATACAGTAGATATCGGAAGCACCACACACCCCTTTCCAACGACCTCATGAGCCTCCATACTATCCAAATCCAATTAATGACTTCATAGAAAGAGTCACAAGAGACATGAATATCACTGGAAAAGAAAGTAAACCTCTAGACAAGGTCGTCACTTGTCTGTCTGGGGGTTTCCAACCAGGATCCTGAGCTGTTTCGTTGTGTGGTGGGTGTGGCAACGTGCTGTACCAGTGCATGCTGACCAACCTTACCTGACCTGATTTGTTAAAAAATATTTTGAGCAAAAGCAAGGCATTTGCTTTTAATATACTTGCTCTAGGGTTTAACATTCTTTCTGTAATACGGTTTCACATTCTTGTACTATTGTTTCACTCAGTGCACCCTTTATCTAAAGTAATTTATAGCATTATTTTTTATAAATTTGAAAAACTGCAGGAAAGAAAACCAGGTGGGACAAATATCTTTTCCTAACATGATGTAAAACCACTGGTAGTAGCTGGGACACAAAACAGTACATATTGTATGTGCCCATAGGACAGTCAGATTGAAACACTGGGCAAATGTAAGTCTGAATAGGCAAAGCATCTTGCTGATTTACAATTCAGCTGCATTAGAACAGTTTAAGTTACAAAGACTGGCATCTTCAAGAACCAACTGTTTTTTTCTGCCCCAGTTTCAATTAATTTGTTGTAGGTGATGGGATTAAGAATTTCTATTCACTACTTTTTATTTTCTTTATGTGACCGAAAGATATTGAAAAAAATCAGGTGCAGATTTTGCGTTATTTTGATAGAAGCTTTGGTAGCTTCTTTGCTTTTTCCATAGCAAATAAAAATATTTCAGGATCAGCTCCTCTAAGTATATAAAATTAAATAGGAATTTCTAACCTATTCAGTTCAGTTGTTGGGTTATGGGGAGACAGATTCTGTCATTTTACAACTAAACATGAACCCTGGAGGATGGAATAACAGACCATTGCAGGACACTTTCACACACACATACAAACAAACATACAGGCTGGGGCAGTTTTCAATTGCTAGTCTACTTAACATGTGGATTTTTGAGATTTGGGAGAAATATTTAATCAAGGGTAATGGTAGAGTTTAATATAAACAAATCCCAAACTGGCAGATCCACTTGCAAACAAATTAGCTGAGGAGTATTGGAACCAAAAGTCAAATGCAAAAAATTGGTTCTTCAGCCTCAGCTTAAACATGAGCTACTGAGGTAAGTAACTAGACAGATGTATAGCTAGGAGTTTAGGAAAAGGCTGAGTCAAGACTCCTCATTTATCTGACAGGTAATAACACAGAAGGGTGTTCTAGGGATGCTGGAATCTGTGCCTTTATACAATTGCAGTAGAGCATTAGATATAACTCTGTATATCTGGAAGGAAGCCAGGAAAGATGACACAGCTGGTGTGAGATAGCAGAGATTATCTGATGCTGATTTGCTTATTCCTATGCAAGAGCCCTTACAAATCCAATGCATTTTTAAGTGTACAGAATACATCAATAAATACAGTATATTACAGCTGTACTAGCTGTTGCCTTACGAGATGAAAAGATCCAAGGAAGTATTTTAATTTTATTTCAGAAGACTCCAAAAAAAAAAAAGAATATACTTTTGGATTAGGAGGTAAACTGTATAAAATGACTTTACTTAAACTGATTTTTTTCTTCAGTCTACCTATGAATTACTGTATGTGGATAGCTAGATAGATAGGTAGAAGGCATGGTGGGAATGGTGCTGCAGATATCTGTGATGCTTACTTTGTGGAGCCCCCATATGACCTAAAGGTGCTTCCTACAAGCTATGCCCTGGCACAGGAAGTACTCCCTATTGCTGGCTATGTGATGTGCTCCACCTGCGATGAATCAAATGTAAGTTTCTGTCACAGCCAGTCTGCTCTGTTACAAGATCAGTATTAATGACAGCATGGTCAAGTTCTATGCATCTAGTATAAATTCTAGAGATATGCAGAATGGAGGCAAACAAAGGTTACCCTCTCCTACAAAAAGGATTAATCACTTTTGTCAAATTGGAAGATGGGGCAACATGTGGAGAGAAAAACAAACTATTGTTGTTCCTGAAAATGTCTGGTCCACATGAATAGAATTGTATCAGCAGCTTTACACCAAAATTACTTAAACCTGTCTGTCTATTAAGTAGTCTGAGTGACAGGAGCAAACCTAAGGTAGACCATGAAAGTTCTGGCTGAGGCAGCAAAGGAAGCAAGTTTCTTTCTGTGGCTAAAAAGAAAAGATAAGAGCTGGAGAACACACAGTTGTAAGAACTGTGGTTATATTTCATAAGTGGAGCTAGAGAGTCTTTTGCGATGGCCAAGGAGTGGGGATAACATTGGGTGATATAAATCCTGAAGCCAGAGGCGGGGAGAGGCAGGGAGATGTTACTGCCATTGCCCCACCACCAGGAAGCAAAGAAAGAACCAAGGCAAGTCTAAAGAAAAGGAAACAGGAACTAAATAAAACAGATAGATTTGAAGATGATTAAATGCATGGCGTGGAGACAAGAAATGGGCAACATTGAACTTATGAAAGTACTAATTGGATTCTGAGTCCAGCAGAACGGGGTGCTAGGGAGATATCCACTGTCCCACTACGAAGAGAAGTGAGCAAAACATTAATGAGAGTTGGCTTCCAGCTGTTGGCTTTTCACCTGACCAGAAGACACTAGCGGAGATGCCAGAGGCTCTCTCTTTCTCTCTGTATATATATTAAAAAGGGGGTATTGTTTAAAAATATCTATGAAAAGACATAATGTGAATAAAGTTAAGAGGTCAAAAAATGAAGATTTAAAATGGTTAATGTTAATAATCATGCCAAAGAATGATAACCAAGGCAAGTCTAAGGAAAAGAAGACTGAAAGTAAATAAAACAGATGGATCAAGATGATGAAATAAGAAGCAAGTTAAAAAATAGACCTTAAACTTATGTACCCAAAATTAGTATTGTAGTATGATTCTATAAATGTATACGTTTAGTAGATGAGGAAATCTCTGTTAAATATCAGATAATGCAAAACAGAATAACAGACATGAACAGAGTTGATGCTTTCTTGGCAAATGCAGGGTATACTTTCAAAATATAAAACACAAGTAAATTGTATAACATAACATTGAAAAAGTGATCACACCATTTAAAGAAGTAAAAGAACATCTACTAAAAATAAACAAAGAATGACAACTTTGTAATCAAGGACTAGAATAAAAGAAGGGCAAATCATTATGTCATCATTTTCACTCCACCTTTCCTGATGGGGTTTGTGATGACATGATGAGGTGTGCTGTCCAAGAGATCCAATCCAATCAGCAACTTCTTTCAGTACCTTATAGGAAATTCTCTGACATATTCTCCTTACGAGAAGAGAGCTATAATTCTATCAGCACATCCTGGGCAATGCTTTATACACCTCCAGTGGGTATGGCCAAACCTCCTCTTCACCAAGCTAAGCTATTTGGAAAAACCTACACAAAACTGCCACTGCTACACTTGTGAACTACACCCAAGGTACCTGATATCTTCTTCTTGCGGCAACTGATCATTCCTTATCTGAAGAGAACATACCACTCACCACAATCCACCCATGCATAGTTTTTCAATTTGCTCGCTGCTAAAACTAATGAATTTTTGGTCTGCCAATACTTTTCACTCATGTCTAGAGACTCTATTACTAACAATATATGCAGGATCTCTGTCTTGAAGTTGACAGCTTTCCTTTGCAATGATATCCATCTGTGACTTTAGGGTTGTCTCTGTGACAAGAAACAACAAACTCCTGACCACAGCTCCTTGCAGCTCTCTCTACTATTGTGTCTCAACAAGGTCCATTCAGCCTTTATGTCCTTCAAATCTCCTGATATGCAGGAGATGCTGTTTTGGAACTGAACTTCTCCCAATAGTGATACTCGTTAGTGGTTTCCTAAAAATGCTCACTCTCATTTTCTGAGCCAGTTCACCACAAAAAAGAGATGAACTGACAACTCAGTACCTCTTTTTATCCTAGGATATCGAACACATGACTAGACTAGATGACAGTTAAGAGCACCCTTGTATTCAGATATAGCATTCATTAAAAACAATTTAAGACTAGCACAGAACATCAAAAAACAATCCACCACTCTGGTACAGATATAGCAAGTTGCTCCTCCCAATTACACTCTTCCAGGTATCACCATCATTATTCACATAGTTGAAGTCTCCCAGGAGAACTACAGAGTCCGCAGATGGAATTCTTTTGAGCACCCAAATGCACTGAAATAGCTGTTTGGTATATACATGCAAAAAAATTCATAGTTTACCTTTCTGCAACTTAAGGTTGCATTGAGACAACCCTGTCATCCATTGCAACAAATGTCAAGTATACAACACCTGCCCAGGGTAACTGGAGGGAAGGAGTGAGACCAACCTTGACTGAGAAGTCAGCTGGTTCCAGAACCAATGAGCTGGCAGAGATAAGTTTGGCTATATCTATTCAGTACTTTTCAACCTCCTGTATGATACATGCCATGCCCAAAGAGCAACCAGAAAACCTAGATTCCACATCCCAAAAGCCACTATCTATTGTCAAGATTTATTATGTATGGAGTCATCACCCTCTTACCTGTTGATCTAGTAAGACTGCACCCAGTCATCATCAGTTTCAGTCTATCACACATTTTTTTCAGACCAACTCTGACCTGGCTATGAAGGTGCCCTGGTCACCAGGTGCTGCTGGCCACTCCAGGTCCTGACTCCAACAGTAAGAGTCAGAATTCCTGGTCTAAGAAATGCACGCTCTAATTTAAACCAGTCAAAAGACTTCAAGGTCATTGCTGGATTTTTTATTTTATTTTTATGGAACCCTCTTCTTAAACTAATGGTAACCCTTTCAGGAATATTCATCTTCAACGAACATGGTTCTAAGGATCCCTGAGGCAGGCAAGACCCCCACCATACCAAGGGTACAATCCTGGGAGGTGAAAAAACAAATGTCACAAAGATTTGTATGTTTTTGTTATATATGAAGAACCACTTTAAATTGGGGTTTCCTGTCGTGTAGCCCTCTGCGTTGAGTGGGGATTAAGTGTTGATTTTCATGGTTTTTTGGATTGGATTTATTTTTACTGTGTTTTGTTCTTTACGTGCATAATTTAAGTAAGAGTAACTTTTATGTATAATAACTTTGATTACAAAATATGGTGTGGGATTTCACTAGCCCTCTAACAACTTAACAAAATCAAAACCTGATAAAAGGATTAGGTCAACAACTAGGCTGAATGTGCCACTAAAAAGTACTACTTCTATATGTGATTACCGAATAAGGGAACCATGAAGAAAAATGAGCAAATGGGTAATTTCAATCAAACAAAAATAAAGGAAGGAAGTGGAAAGGGTGTAGATCTAGTTACTTTCCTAATAATATGCTAAAGACAGACATAAAGAAAACAATGCTAAAAATATACATTGATCCATTTTCTGAAACAACTGAATCCAATATTAGCAGTCAGTCCTGACAGCATAGGGCATTCAGCAAGACCAAGCTTTAGATAAATAACCATTCATTTGCAGGGAACACTCTGTCACACATCCACACTGATAGCAGGGCCAGTGAAGAGTAACTACTGTAATTAACCTAGCATGTTGTTTTAAATATTTGAAAAAAAAAAAAACAGATCACCTGAACAAAATTCAGTGCAGACATACTATACGTTTAATGTGTAAACTTCAAAATGAAAGTGACCAGGAAAATATTGGCATCAATTCTCATGGGCACTGTTAGATAGCAGTAATAAAATAGAATTAGTGAATTGGTGGACGTTAAAAAAGACAAAAGAAACAAGCTAAAGTAGTTACTAAGGTTTTAGATGAATGGAAAAAAAATCTGCACCAGACACCAGTACTGACACTTTTACTAAATCATTTGTATGCCAATAGTCACTTTTAGTTAAATATATGGAAATCTTTGTTATGTGTAAATTGTTTTCTAAAGCAGTGCTTCTCAAACCGTAGGCCCAGAAAATGTTGTTTAATTTGAACAATCTAGGAGAAGAAAGTGACAGTCTTGATGGATATGAAGAACTTGAGTTCCTAGAAGTCTGTAACAACTACTCTTTAATCTCCTTTGCTACTAGTGCCCCCTCTTTTCTTTACCATGGTTTCCACACTTTTTCATGGAGAAAAGGTGCCCAGTTTTGTAAAAGCAGAGCTTAATCTCAATACAAAAGTGATCGTCTGTATGCCTATTGACAATTTTAGGTAAATATATGCAAATCTTTATTTTGTGTGAATTGTTTTTGAAGCAATACTTCACATACTCTGGCCCTGCAGCCCCTGGGGGCCTACGGAATAAACTGATTTGAAAATTCTAGGAGCTGAAATTGAAAAGTCTTGATGGATATAAGAACCTTGAGATGCTAGAACAACTACCCTTTATTCCCTCTTTCTAGTACAGTACTGTATTCTTCTTTTCTTTCCTGTGGTTCCTCCTCTTTTTTTGTGGAGGATAATGATGTTTAGTTTTTCAGTTTGCTAAAAGCAGTGCTTTGTCTCAGTTTAAATATTAATCAATGTGTTTAAAGCCCTATTTGGACGGAATTAGTTTTACATCAAGAGGTACCCCTGACTGACTGCCACTCCCAAAGAATTTTTATTAAATTGGACAGGGGTCCATGAGGGTCTTTGTTTTGGGTTGTGGTCTTGAAAGAATATAGTTGGAGAAGTACTGTTCTAAAGCACTCTAATTAGAAAATGTTAAACACGAATAGTGACTGGCAGCTTCCAAATAAAAACTAACATGACATTCTTAAACCTGCTAAATCCAATTCATCGTGAGGGTGTCCAGGGTCTATCCCCATCTGCACTGGGCAGGCAGGTTAACAACCCTGCAGATAACACAAGTCCGTTTCAAAATCCATTCACAAACACTAGGTCAATATAATCAACCTAGCCTGTACTTCTATTTGGATGTTTGAGAAAAATATACATAGGCACGAAGAGAACGCGTAAACTCCCCATACACCATAAACGAATACGAGGTTTGATTCCAAGTCACTGGATCCAAAAGAGGCGAATATTCTAACAATATTCAGGGCAAAGGAAGACTTCACTTATTACATTCAATTCCACAATGAAAAAAACTGTTAGTAAAAACTGACCCGGAAATCTTCTGCTGTCACTTTCTCATGAAAGTGTCCGACGTGCTATTATTTAATCGATCTTTGTATTGGTCCTGCACATAACACACCGTCTCAAGCCAGCCATTATAAGCACGCTAATTGAACAGGATTTAATTTGTAGTTTACAATTTGAAACCGTTTTCATTTAAAAATAATTAAGTTATCTAAAATGTACTTACAGCCAAATTCAAATTTGCGCAATTTACCCATGTATCTAGAGATATCAAATTACACTAACGTGCATATTTACAGTCTGAAGGGGAGGGAAAGCACAATATATTCAGAATATAACACTATTCTCGTGTAGTCCGTCTGTCGTCGACCGCGGGCTTTCATTGTGGCGCAGTGTGTGATGTCACATCCACGTCAGCCTGTCCCGGAAGTGCACGGAAGATGGAGGCTGCGGACTGGTGACTGGAAACCGAGGCAACAGTGCTCTCACGTCCGCCGCAGTAGCAGAGCGCCTGCTTGAGGGGAAGAGAGCTTTATCACAGAATAAAGAGGGAAAGAACCAGTAGCAGACGGATCAACTTTGTCCGTCCCGGCCATGTCATTGTTCCAGTCGGCTCTTGACTTCCTGGCGGGGCCCGGCACCGCTGGAGCTGCAAGCCGAGATCAAAATGATTTTGTGGGGCAAACAGTGGAGATGGGTGAGATGAAACTCCGAATCAAGCGAGTTATCGCCGAAGGTGAGTTTGGTTATACTGTAACTTTAGTTGGTGGCGTTAAAGTGAGTGAAAGATGTTCACCTGTGCTGTACAGGTGTGATTAACAACACAGAGCAGGAGGCCAGTTTGGGAGCCGCGTTAAGTCACTTTATATACCAGATTCAATGGGCGGCACAGGTGTTTCCGAGTTTCCTTACTAGGTCTGGCGAAGGAATGTGTGAGTGGCTCGGTGCACACACCTTGTGTTAGACAGGTGTAACTCAATTCCGTATGACTTCCTGTTTACTATCGCCAGAGGGGAAGGTTGCTGCCAAATCCTGAAACTCTTTGGTATCACTATTGTAGAACTTGTATTTTGTTCGAAAACTACAGATCGCCGCTCAGATCATCTCTGCTCCCTGTGTTTTACTTTTCAGTGAAATTCTGAATAATAAACATGATTTTTTGAGTAATAGTCTTATTCATAATGGCTTTGAATGGCTGCATTATCAATGGATTTTTCTACAAAGAAAATATGATTCATAGTTTTAAACCGTTATCAGTGGCCCCTTTTTACTATAGCTTTTGTGAAAATTGTAACTTTATATACGTTACCTTTGTTTGTTCAAGTTATGTTTTCATTTATAATTTCTTTTACTTTCTTGTGGTGTCGATTTTCTGATTCTCCTAATCATATAATTGTAGAAGGCTAGCTACCACGATCTTGCAATGCTAGACTTTGCAGCATTTGCATACGGTAATTGTGTGACTCAAATATCGAATGTTTTTGAGAAAGAGCACCTGGAGATTCATCCACCGCTTGATGTCTTAACCAGTTTAAAAAAATCGATTCATCATAACGCCAGCATGTTTTCAGTTGCGACTGTGGATGATGGCAGAAGCTACATGTAGAACTCAAAACGTAGTTGTGTTTTTTTATTTTACTGCTGTTTGTATGTGGCACTGTGGAATCCAAAGTCAATAAAGCGTTGTATGTCTTCTTGTGTCTGTTAAATTTGGTGGAACGTTTACAAACCTTCTTTCTTTGTGATTGGTAATTCTAAGTTGTTTTAACTGAATCGAAATTATCTGTATGTTAAAATAAAATGTGTCATCCATCTGTGCTGTCAGTGTTGGGATAGATTGAGAAAAAAATTATATAACCAGAATATAAATTCTTGCACTTGATTAATTAGTCAGAGCTTGGTTGATATGATATATTAGAGTTTAATGAATTTGTATACAATAAAAAACAGTTTCACTTGGTAAGTGAACATTTTTCAACTTAGTAACTTGCAACAGTTCTAAAGACATAGATACCTTTGTTGAAGTGGAGCAATAATGAATTTTCTGTTCTACCTATCATAATTTAAATATTGTGTAATTTTGGTTGATGTCACTTGGGAATGGTAGAGAAAAGAAATGTGTAATTGTAATAAGCATGACTATACCTCAGTTGAACGAAAGAAAAATAAATCCATGCTCATCAAATAGTTAAGCTTGTTTAACCATAAATAAGGAATGTATTTATTTTGTGATTTTCATAATGTCACACATGGCACAATAAATGGAGAAGCCAAGTTTTTAAACTTAAATTGTTTTTTTCTGATAATGTTGAATTTTATATATTAACTAGAGAAACAGGGCCCCATCGCATGTCTCCATCTTTGTCTTTCTTGAATTCTATATCCCACACTTGACGTGCATCACTTGGCGGTAGTCTTTTTCTTCTTTTTATGGTATTCTTCTTCATCATTTCATCTGCCTCTTTAATTTTCTTGATGCTCAGCACATATGACTGGTCTTCTTTTTCTTTCTGCTATGTGACTTAATTTGCAGATTACTTTGACTTAATAAACCCACAAGTGCAGGTCAGCTTGCCAAGATTGTTGCTACCTGAATTTTTTTTTTTACAATTTTTAGAATGTATGAAGTCCTATGCTTTTGATCAAGAGCAAGAACCATGGTCTAGCTCCAGTAGTTACTTGCCAACCACTAGTAACATGGATTTCCTTGATTTTGTCATTCTTGAATTCTGTATCCTGCACTTCTTCCTGTTATGGTGTTCTTTGTCACGCCATTGACCTCTGTGATTTGCTTGATGCTCAGCAGATACTGCTGGTCATTTTGTTTCCACCGTGATCATTTTGCTATTGAAAAAAAGAAAAAAACAACCTCAGGCCCAGGTCATTTTGCTGTTACCTGATTTTTTTAAAATTTTCAGGATGTATCTGTTTATAAGCTTTTGATCAAGACCAAGATCAAGGTTCTAGCCCCAGTTGTTAGCATGTTATTGAAGGACAGCTGGACAGACCATAGCATTTTATATAAGTATCGATTAATAAATAAAGTAGGGGAAGTTTTGATTGGAAAATAAAAAACGAATCTAAAAATGATTGTTTTTTAAATTAAAAAGTTTTTTTTTATTATTTTGTGATGATTTGTTCGCATTTTCTATGGCCTATCCCAGCATTGTTTTGTATAGAAATAAATGCCTATAATTTAAAATCTATTATTAATAATAATAGTAGTAGTAGTATTGATAATGTCATATATACAGTGAAATTCTTACTTTCATGTCTAACTAACGTGAAACACATTGTTAATCTCTTGTGCCATGACAGAAAAGGCAGATCAGTTCCCTAATGTACTCCTTACTCTAAGCACACTCAAGGGTGTTGTTTTTGAAGAAGGACTGTGGATGTTAATGAATGATGTAATGGGAGTTATTCAGTGAAATGTGTCCAGTGACTCCCAGCTATTCATGTACATGTGACAATGTTAACTTTATGATTCTATGCAATGAGGCAGAAGCACTGACCACTGCATTATCTTTCCAGTTTTATGTTTATGTCAAATATAATTCAAACCTTGAACTATCTCAAAAAGGAAAAGAGACCACCATGTAGTTTTCTTAGATCTTTCCAATACCTTTGGATCAATGCCTCACAAGATCCCATGAACAGCCTTTAACTACTTCTGTGTCCCGAAGAACAACACAAAGCTGTGCTGCATGCTTAATCTGCCCTTCGGCACCAAGATATAGTAGGCTATATCCAACAAGGTAGAGTAAGCTTTGGCTTAGGAACAAAAACGCCAACCTGGCAGAAGGCAACCCCAAATGAATGCCAGGCCATGGAATTAGAGGAGGTGCACTGACAAGAAGAAGCAGCCAGATGGTACGACATCCTGCCCTCTTTCAAAAACTTGAATCTCTGGCTGGGAAAGGATCCGACATATCCTTTGTGTACGGCTTCCGCAACCTTCAAGCACATCTTGGAAATGCAAGTGGACCTAGGCCAGAGACTCATTTTCCCATGAGAGATTACAACAACCACCCAGCAACCAGACCTGGGGCCTCATGTATAAACGGTGCGTACGCGCAGACATGTTGCGTAAGAACTTTTCCACGTTCAAATCGCGATGCATAAAACCTACACTTGGCATAAAGCCACGCACTTTTCCACGATACCTCATACCTTGTCGTACGCAAGTTCTCCGCTCGGTTTTGCAAATTGGCGGCACCCAGTGTCAAAGCAATGCTACTGTTCCTGCGTGGTTACTCCTTATTTTCCTGACGTGGCTTTATAAATTAACTGAAACTAACCTCATATTGTTTATTAGTGTAATGCATCTGATTGTAATTAACTTGTAACAATATAATGGTTCAGGGAATAGCCATAGTATTCCAAATACCATAACTGCTTTAGCGTTGTTACTCTAACTGCACCTTCTTCTTCTTTCAGCTGCTCCCATTAGGAGTTGCCACAGCGGATCATCTTTTTCCATATTACTCTCACTGCACCACTCGGAGTATTTATATCACTGTATCTGAGTGTGAATCACAGCAGCAGCTGATCGGAAAGAGTTATCGGTATACAGCTTCAAGAACACACTGTCTCAGCCATGGCAAAACGTTTCAAAGCCTTTCCTGTATGGACCTTGCGGTTCAGAAACAGTTTCATCCCAAGAACTTTAAATGCACTCAATCAAGTGCTCCTTGTAGAACTGTTTGTACTTATAAGTACAATCACCCCACTGTAAACTTGCACTACAGTTATAATATTACACAACCTGCGCCACTTTATAAAGCGCGTATTTACATATGATGACGATATCATTTTTAAGATGAAATGCAGCAAAATATGTTTATTATTTAATACAGATAAAACTTTAACTTCATTTAAATAATCTATATTCTTCACTGGGACTGGTGTGAAGGATAGAATAATTAAACATGTACTACGAAGATATTTCAATGTTCCTTAAACGTTTTGAAGAATCGTCGCTCTAAGCTTACAGATGGCTTAACGTCTATTACTGAGCTGATTGTGTGGCGATCCACAGTGCATAAGATAACATATTGACATTGGACTTTCTTTATTGGACATAGAGTCGCCCATGAGTACTGCTGCAATAAATAATTTCATCGAAGGTCGCACACAATCACTGCACCATGAAACCCATGTTTAATAACGTGCTTTAACCATCATCATGAAAATGATGTCACGTATACATCTCAGTATTTTAGTTATTCAGAGAGCTGTAATATGAATGTAATGGATTCTCTTTTCTGTTGGAGGAAGAGAGTCGGTTTAAGAAGCAAGTAGTGATTCACATACATAGAGCATATAGATGATCACATACAAAACAAAGCATTTAACGTGCTATACTTTAATTACGATGTGATTTGAGAAATTGGTTAATTAAACGATTTT
Source organism: Polypterus senegalus (assembly GCF_016835505.1). Lineage (NCBI taxonomy): Eukaryota > Metazoa > Chordata > Cladistia > Polypteriformes > Polypteridae > Polypterus > Polypterus senegalus. The sequence continues at coordinate 66,702,506 of NC_053157.1, read as the reverse complement.
AAGATGAAGTTTATGATGTTCTATTTTAATGACAAAATAAACTACATGATTAAAGTGGAAATTTTGAGATTGAAGTTGACATTTCGTGCTTTTTCCCCACTGTGTGCCTTTTTTTTCTCTGTACCCTAATAAGCTTTCATATGACACTCAGACAGGGGTCTACAACTCGCCTTTTCACGGCAACTTTGATATGTGACTTCTTTTTTATTTCCGGCACTGTGCGACTTTGTGAACATGAGCTTTCAAGTTTCTCCAACACGCTATGTCACTCGATCAACTTCCTTTTGTTGATTATACCACGGTTTAATTAAACAAATAGTATGTTTTTCCTTTGCCTCCACTTGGTATTCGCTGAAATTCTTATATTTTCCCTCTTGCGTTTCCCATTGTCTTTTCACAGAAGGCTAAGCTTAAGGGTGATTTATATTGATTTGCATATTCAAAGAGGCGTAATTCTGGGAGGAGTTGGGGCGTTACATAAAGCGCGTGCACGAGCGTTACTTTTCACGCTGAGTGGGATTTATGTAGCGAAACAACGTGGAAGATGGAGTACGCACAGATTCCTGCATCTGGATTTTTCTGTGCGTAAGCACATTTTGGCTTTTGTGCTTACGTCATGTTATAGTGCGAATTCTACGCACGGCATTGTACATGAGGCCCCTGGTCCTCTGGTCCATGTCCAGTAAACATGCCTACGTCATTGAGCTAACAGTCCCGTGGGAAGATGTGGTCAACAAAACTCCTGAACGTAAGGTAAATGCATTACTCCAAACTATCTGTGGAAGCAGAGGACATACGATGGATGAAAGGTGAAAGTATATCTAGTAGAAGTGGGGTCCTGGGGCTTTGTAGCCAGTTTTACAGTTTCTCAGGGAACTATGTAATATCTTAAGTACAGTACTTTAAATTATATTATTTTGGAATTTAAGGAAATTTTTTAAACAATGGATCCATTGTGTTTGAATCTTGGAATGGTAGTATGAAATTTACAATTTTCTTGCCTTTTACAGAAGGTATGACTCTTCCAGGTGAAGTTCTTGTGGGTATAACTGTTACTTTTAACACATTATTGTGCATTGTAAATGTGCATGCCGTTACTGTGAAATAATCTGCCCATTCTAATTTGGTTTATACACATATACTATACTATAGAACTGAATTTCTAGTTACCATGGCAACCAGATGCCCCAGGTTTGTCATGTTTTAGCTAGCTAGCAAACTGCCAATGTATAGTCAGCTGCTAACAAGCTAAGGTTAAGTGAAATCAAACACTTGCAGGTGATATTTTCAGCACTAATTTATTAAAATTGAGCATTAGATAGAAGTGTAAAATTCTAATGAAGAAATATTGGTGCAGTGGTTAGCACTGGTGCCTCATATCCCTAAAAGTTTGGGTTCAAATCTCAGTCTGGGCATTATCTGAGTGATGTTAGTTGCCATTGTCTTCCTGTGTTTGGATGCATTTTCTGTGAGTATTCAGTTTTCTTCCTAAAGAAGAACATTGGTGGTTGTAAATCATTGCATGTAAATGCTGAGTAATTTTTTAATCTTCCAATTTCAGCATATAAGGTAAATGAGCTCTTTAAATAGCAGAGTTTGGCACTAATCCCTGGATGGCACTGGATGAAGGAAGTAAAAATAGTTAATTAAATTAGGGCAAATCTGTGTGGTATTAGATGTTTCAATTTTTAATGTTTACTTTCTGAGAAATTCTATTATCACTTTAAGAAGTGGATACAGAGTGCAGGCTAATGAAAAATAGCACAGTAACCATGTTTTTACTTTCCTTTATTGTGCATTACAAATTATTAACAAAAACATGGTTTATGTATTTTCAGTCTGTATAAAAACCCTAATTATGTAGCTGTATTTTTCCCAAAATGTTTCACTAAGACTGATCTCTTGGTAATTACTAGTGTTTAACTTCATCCAAAATTTGTAATGTTATTCTAGGTGTTTCATTATTGGTCACCTGGACTTTTAAATATTTTTGGCATTCTGCTAATATTTATACAGCTTCTCAACTCTATGATTACTTTTCTGCCTTTTTAGTACTAACATATTGTCCATAATATAAATAAAAATTGCAGGCACGGGGGGAAACAATGAGAACATTTCAGTCTTGGCATCTTAATGTGTGTGCTGGTTTTCATTGCAGCTGAACTGTTTTGAATTAAATGAGCCTTACCTGATAAAGTGACCTCACTCTAGTAGCATAAATATTTATTTTTTATATATAACGTTTAATGTGTCTCTCATACACTCCCATATTCTCCATGCGTTGTTTTTTTTTACTTCATTGAATTTTCCCACAATTTTATGAAAGTTGTCATAGCATCTAGAGAGTCCTTTTTGATACTAATAAAACTGCAGTTCAAATTTATATGTGTTTAATTATTAAGCCTTACAAATTATGGGCTCTGAGAAAGGCCAAACAGTTTGGGAATGAGACCAAGGTTATTAAAGAAGTAAAAATAAAAAGTGTCTGTGAGTGCATATCTTGTTTGTCCTATACGGGTTATTGAACATAATGAAGATTATATAGGAAATTAAATAGTGTAGCAAATACATTTGGTAATCCTGTCATAAGAGTGCTGCAAATAAATGCAGTAAAACATGTGCTGCAGAACTTTTCATGCAGCTCCTGTATTTTGTGTTCATGTCATCTCAATTCAGTCTTGCAAACATAAATGAAATGCACAAAATGTATTGACATTTATTGCTGAGAAATTGTTAAAAGTCTGGTATCTATTCTTTAAGTTTGGATCAAATATAACTGGGCAATTTGATGTATTCAATATTTGATTTGTTAAACACCAGACATTCTCCTTAACTCTTCTTCCCATGTATGGCAGATTTGTTTGTCATTCATTAAACATGATGCAAGTTTCACTCTCTTAAAAATATAAAATGACTATGTTTTAAGAATAATTTAGATTCATCTTCAGTGGGATTTAAATATGGTGAGAAGTGCTAGGTTAAACACAGTTTAGAAGTTGGAGAAAAAGTTAGAGAAACTGCATTAATTGGATTGGTTACTTATTTAATGCTTTTAACTTCCTTTTAGTGCGTTATTATGAATCTTTGGAATTTATAAAAGTAGGTGTTTAACATGTATTTCATGACATACAGTAGCTAGTTATATAAAAAAAAGTTTGAATTTGTGTTGAATTGCATTTTTTTGTTTTAAGTTAGACAAATATTGTGACATTTCGATTTATATTCAGTCCGCTCACCAATGTCATAAATGGTTTTCTAGATCACAGTCTAATTGGTATTTTTTGTAGATTTTCTGACATATTTAATTTTGATAATAACCAACCAGTTTGAGAAGTGTTACAATATAACATCAAAAAGACAGCTTCTTGTTCCACCCAAGGACCAAAAAATCATGATGTCTTGTGTGTTTTCAACATGCTCTTTATGACTGGCATGGGAAAGGCATTAAATAAATAAAATGTATTATTAATATTGCTAATAAATGCAGTAAACAGTTGTTCTTACTTTAGCTTCATATTGCAAAATTATGAATTTGTATCATATTTATAAAATGTTTTATTTATGGAAAACATTTCTCATACTTAAAGATCCAAATGAATCAAAAAAATTTGAAATCCAGAAATGCATACCTGTGTCAATAGTGTAGTATTAGAAAAATTATCAGAAGCTAAGCAGTAAATGAAAAAAATAAAATTACCATTCCATGTCAACATTTTTTTTAAATAAAAAGGAAAAATAAGAATTTCCAAACTAATGCAAAAAAGGCATTTTCTAAATATAGAGCTATGTAACTATTGCATATTAAGGGAAAGTAAGGGTGGAAGAGAATGCCCTTGTGCTTTGTGTAAGCTAAATACCTTTCTAATCAGAGAGACTTTAACATGTGCTTTAAAGGAGTGAATAAAGTAAACAAATCTAATAACTTTAAGCAGACTGTTCTAAAATATAGATTCCACCAAACAAAAGGCTAAGTTGAATGTAGCATAGGCTAGTTTTGGTCACAACAAGGTTGGCAGCATCAAGAGGCTTGAAGGTTATGGTGCTCAAGACCAGGGAAAACCTCATAAATTAACTAACAGTATTTTGCACTCAGTCCTAGAAAACATTTTGAAAAACCTGGTGTTATGTGTTAATGGCTGTCAGTACAAATGAGCTAAACCAGATGAAGCCTGGTAACACTATATATGAAGTTTTCCCCAGTTACTCAGGTTCTGTGTCTTAAAGACATGCAAGCAGATATGGTTAATTAAAGATTTTAAATACATCCGTTTTATTGTGTGCACGTTGATTATGCATTATGTGAGTTGTGTGAAAAAAGGAGGAATCAAAAGTTGTTTGAATGAAATGATCTCATAGTTATAGAAAAAGGTTTAGTTATATTAATCTTGTCTTAGATATTTTCTTTTTTATTTGTCCTTCAGTTTTTCAAACTTCAAACATTAGCAGCAAGATTGTTTTAAAGTCCAGTTTTAAAAGTTAAACAAAATTTGCATTAAATAATAACTAATCACAAAAATAAAGGAATGCCTGTAAGATATAAAAAAACAACAGGCCTGGGTTAGAGCAAGATGGAACGCCTATGTTGTTGGCACACTGCTGGGCCTCTTGTTGCCAAAATGAACAAAGTTGACTTTAAACAGTGAAGGGCATGCACCTAAGATAGCCATAATGCTCTCCAGTATGCACAGTGAAATATTGAGGTCAGCTATATTAGATGTGAACAGAATTGTTTTATACTAATACTGAACTCTAAAGCCAGCCTGAAATAATTTCTTGAGGTTATTAAATGTTAAATAATCTTCAGATGGTATGTGATAATCTTTGGGAAATTTGGGAAGATATGGAAAGTTAAAGAAGAGTGTAGAATTATTTAGATTATTGGGGTCAAGATCAGATTTTATTTTTAAACTGGAATTATATTAGCTATTTTTAAATTAAGTTGTATTGAATATGTGCATAGGGTTATATTTAACATGTTGTCCCTCTTGTTGAAATAGCATTATCATACCCCCCCATCTCACCTTTATTCTTTCTCTTATATTGGCTGATGGAAAAAAAGTACTTTGGCAGTAGTGGACAAGCAAGTCTATGATAATATTAATTAAGAAAATGGAGGGATGACTAGTGACAGTTTTTTTTTTGAGCCAAAGTAGTGCTATCTAAATATAGATAAGAGGTCTAGCACCAATAGAATAGATATCCATATGCTCTTGAGTCTGTACAGTAAGCACAACTAAGAATAAAGCCTTCCATTTCTGCAGGTTACCAGTAGTTAATTTTGCATGTGTATGTGTTGCAAAACATTTGTAAAATACCAATACTAATTTGCGATGGAAAAGTAAACTGCCCATGATTATATTGCATCCAATTGTAATTTCATCAGTTGTCTGCTGAGAGGATAACACCAGATTAGGGGTTTCTTGATGCCTGAATAAACTAGAGGGCTGATTCTTGACTCACTGGAGACAGCACCAGAAAAGGGGATGATGCCAAAATCAAAGGTCATGTTTCCCATCCTCTCTGTGATATCTAGTTCTGGAGCACCTTTAAAGTATAAGTTCAATATTTTTCAAGTCTAAGTTATTTCTTCACAATCATGATGTATGTTAATTTGCCGCATGAAACTGCATTCTAGAGTGAAGCATATTTTATACATTTAAAGAAATAACTAGTCTGCTCTTGAGTTTTATAATGAAGCTTATGGGTACCTGAGTCCCGATTTGAAAAAAAAAATCCCAAAACAACATACCGAATATGTCCATGTTAAAGGAGTAAAGTAGTAAAGGTTTTGATTTAAGAAAAGGTGCTATTGGAGTTTCTGAGGTGTGTGTGTGGCAACGAAAAGTAAACTGGATATAAAACACGACTGGAGATGATGATAATGAAAATCTTAAAAAACAAAATAAAAAGCACTAAATTATCTCCATGTAACACACAATAGAACTGAGCAAATCAAATTTTGAAATTTCTGGTGTCAAGTCTTTCATCACTGTTTGTTCTTTGCACTGAAGTGTACTTTACTCATTGTTAAAATACATGTTTTTGTAAGAACGATTGTCTTTGGCTTGGACTGAATCCTGTTTAGTTTATTTTTAAAGAATGTGCTTTAAACTTGGGTCAGCATGGTGTTATAGTAATAAGCTCAGGTGCCTTATAGTTCAGACAACAGCTTACATCCGCTGCCTCTTTGTCCAGTCAATAAAGACCTCTATAAATAGTGTGCCTTGATTACTGTTTACCCGTGTTAGCATAGGGACACCTTTGGTTCATTTTTTGAAGTATCAGTGTTGCTGAAGTCATCCCCTGTTTGTGTGTAGGTCATAACATTATACAAAGTGTCTAAGTTTCTACAAGCACCTTGAAAATGGGAAAGGCATTATATAAATAAAATTTATTATTATTATTATTATTACAAATCACCCTGTCATTTAGGAGTGGGATTTTAACCAGTTATATTATGGTTAAATTTTTTGCCAGTAGGCCATTGTGTTTATTCATGTAAAGTCCTGGCACATAGAGTGCCCACCAGGGCCTTGTGGCAAAGACACGTTTTTCCTTGATTTAAGATTACAAATAGAAAAATTCATACTTTATTAAAGTGCACTTTGCAGACTTTGATTTAGTGGTATTTGCATAGATTTATATCACACCATATAGAAATTATAACACTTTTTATACACTGTCTCCCCAATACATGGCGCCATCATGTTTTGGACAGTTGGCATCACATGTTTACATTACTCAGGTGTGTGTCATTTACTTCATTAGTGCAGGCATAATATACCTATGCTTGCTTTTACATTTTGGAGTATGTAGTCGCCAACAAGACTACTATCTGCAGAATAATTCATCAACAGAAATACAGAGGACACACTGCAAGATGTAAGATGCACACTACTAATTAGCCACAAAAACAAGAAGGCTAGATTACAGTTTGCAAAAAAGTACTTAAAAGATTCTGCAGAACTCTGGAAAAGGTCTTACGGGCGAACGAGACAAGGATGAGCGTGTATTAGAGTGATGGCAAGAGCAAAGTGTGGCGATGAAATAGAACTGCCCCAGATCCAAAGTATACCACCTCATTTGTTAACTATGGTGATGGAGTTGGTATTGCTTGGGCATGTATTGTTGCCACAGGCACTAGGACATTTATCTTCATTAATGATGTAACTGCTAATGGAAGTCACTCAATGAATTCTGAGACATCTTGTCTGCTGACGTTCTAGTAAATGCCTCCAAACTCATTGATAAAATAATGATCCCAAACATTATTCTAATGCAACACATGAGTTTTTCAAATCTACAAAATGGAAAATTCTTTAATGTCCAAGCCAGTCACCTGAATTAAATCAAACTGAACATGCCTTCCATATGCTGAAGACAAAATGTAAGGGGACATGCCCTCGAAGCAAGTAGGAGTTGAAGAAGGCTGCATTAGAGGTTTGACAGGACATCACCAGAGTAGATACATAGCCCCTGGCAATATCTGTGAATCACAGACTTCAAACAGTAATTGCATGCGAGGAATATGCAACTAGGTACTAAATATGACTGCTTTAATGCCTAAGGCAAATGAGTTAATTATCAGCAAACAACTAGTCATTAATTAAGAGAAGGGTTAGAATGAAAACCTTCAGTCACAGTAGCGGTTTGCTCAAGAAACAGAGTTGTGGATCCCTGATATAAGTTATCAAGTTATTTGCAGTGATTCTACACAATTGTTGGATTGCTAAATTAATATGCGGTCAGCACTAATCCATATTTAATTATAATTATTTGGAATAACTGCTGACTCCACTACAGGAAAATTTGGTTGAGAATCAGGGAATAACTACTGTGCTACATCTGTACATGTGCATGCAGATTTTCCAAAACTTGCAAAAAAATTTTGCTTCCTGTTCATGCAACATGTTAAAGATGGTCAATGCTACCGAATTCTATAATTTTGCTTTGTTTCCAGTGTTAATCTGTACCCCCACATATACTGACCCTTCCTTGATTTGATATTTCAGTGTATATTGTGTACACTTTACTTTACTTGAACCTTCCTCACAATAAATAATGGACTGGATAAAAAGTGTCTTTAAAAGTAATCAAGTATGCTACAAATAGAGGTTTCCATTAGATGTATTTAATTTGCATTATAAAGGTTGTTCTTCCTGGTAATCTTTCATTTGTCTGTTTTCTGCATGTCTTGAATCAAGATCCATGGTTTTCTATGCAGCCATGTCTAATGTGTATGTTCTCACAATTTGGTATGTGATTCCCCTGTATATTCAATGTTTGTTTGTTTGTTCAGTGAATTAATGTGTTCAACTAAAGTAACGTGAATGCACAAGTTTTCATGAGATGTCCTTTGTAACTATGCATCCTTTGTAGCTATGTCTTTTTTGTGGGTTTATTCTTTGTAGCTTCCAATTAATAATAATAAATCTTATTTATATAGGACCTTTCCAATGCTCAAGACATTTCACAAAGTCTCATAAAGAAACAGCAAGTATATGTAACATTGAATACAGAGGTTTCCTGAACAGAACATTAAAGCAGATAAATATAGGATAGACAAAGGCATTAAACAGAATAAAAGACAAAAAAACCAGAGTAAAATGCAAAGTTCAGTACTAAAAGAATGGCTAGCAAATCACATCATTTGTGATATAACACACACACAAATTATACTGAGCATCTGGACAGAGAGGAAGATTGAAAGAGGAGACAGAATATCCGGTTTAGTTAAAAGCCTTCCTGAACAGATGAGTTTTAAGTTGTTTTTTTAAATGAATGAATGAGTCAGCTGATGTAATTAATTTAGGGAGGTCATTCCAAAGTCTGGGTGCTATCAAGTATGGCCAATAGAGAGCCCTACAATCCGACACACAGACGCAGGAGGCACAAGTCCAAGCACACGTAAGGTGTATTTACAATTTCAGTGTCTCAACAGGCACAAACACACTCTCTTTACTTTATTTACTCTCTTTCATTTCCTCTTCTTTATTTTTCTCTCATTTATTCTCTTTCTCCTCCACTCTCCTTGGCAAGCTTCAACCTCCTCCTGACTATGGCTCATCAAGTAGTGTCTGCTGGCCCATTATATAAGGCACACAGAAGTGCTCGGTAATGAACTTCCGGCAGCACTTCTGGGTGTGGCGGAAGTGCTGTGGTCCAGGGCTCAGCATCTGCTGCAGTACCTCCTGACGGTGCCCACGGACCCCAACAGGTCTGTATCAAACTCCAACTCCCATTTAGCCCTACGGAAGTCTGAGGCACCGCTATCATCGAAGGCAGCTGCCACCTTGTGTTCCGGGGGGAGGTAATGTTCTGGCCACATCTCCTGCCCTGCTGCTTCCAGTGTGGAGGCATCCCAGCTGGGAAACGGCCGTCCATGACACCAGCTAAAGGCCCTGTCACCCATAGAGTGCAGGTTAGTGTGGATTACAGCAAGATTGCCAGAATCGGAGAACTTTAGTGGGCGAATAGGAGCAATGTGATGGAGAAAGTCACTATTTAAGTCCAATGTGAGCCCTTTAAAGCTTTGTAGGTTAATAACAGAATGTCATTTTCAATTCTGTAAGACACAAGGAGCCAGTAGAAGAGAAGCAGGATGAGTGTTATGTGTTCACTGTTGCTGGTCCATGTTAGGACTCTTGCAGCAGAGTTTTGAATCAGCTGGAGCTGTGATATAAGATTAGAAGTGGCACCTGCCAGTAGAAAGTTACAGTAATCTGTGCGGGATGTGATAAAAGCATGGACAAGTTTCTCAGCATTAGAAAAAGAGAGAAATAGGTGAACATGGGATATGTTACGGAGGTGAAAGTGGGAACATTTCTTAATGTGGTTTATGTGGGTGGAATAAGAAAGGGAGGAATCAAAAATGACACCAAGATTCCATGCATTAGAAGAAGGTCTGATGAGATCACCATCAAGAGTGACTGAGAAGGAGCTTTTTCTTCACTTGTGCTTTATGGTTGAGAAGAGTAATGTATATACTCGCGTATAAGTCGGGTCTTGAAACCTGAAAAATCGATCAGCCTGTTCAAAAATGCAACACTTAAATGTTTTTTTTACATCTTCTTGTTTCCTTCAATCTCACACCAGTTTCTCAGACACATTGCGTTTTGTTGCAGCAGCGCAGTTATCAATTTCTTTCACCATTTCAACTTTTAATTTTAAACCGTCTTCATATTTGCTTCTGATTAAATGCTCCATCGTAGATAAGGGATCCTGTTATGATAAAGGTGTATGAGGATGTGAGATACAAAAAACACAAAACGGTGCAAACGTTGCTTTGGAATAGTTCGGGCATTACCATGTGGCCACGTAGGCATAATATATAGAAAAAAGGCAGTATGCTCTGTGGTTACTGTCTCAGGTGGGCGTTAGTATATTGTAATCTCTTGGACCAATAACATGTGTTTTCTGCATTTGACTTATACGACAAACTGGAAATACTGGAAATAATACAGTAAAATCAAGCCCCGACCTACACGCGGAGAACTTAAACATGAGTATATACGATAATTGAATCTTCTATTTAACTTCTTTCAATCCACTTCTAAAGGAGTTTATAGGTAAAGACATGTGCTTTATGCTGGATTATCTAGCTGAATTGTTAGAAATCCACCCCTTCTCTTTTTAATCTTGGTAATACAAGTAATTTTCAATTACTAGTGGGTCACTCTGTGAGAAATAGTTCTTTATGTCATGTTTTGATGGTGCATTTAATCATAGCTTTGTTGTTAAGGTTTACCTAGTTTGGTCAGTTGCCCTGCAATTCCCTTTCTCCACTTTCTTGAACATTCTTGGAGGTGAGGCACAGGAGTTTTATGTCATTCACTGCTATTTGAAGCATTTTTGATACAAATGCCTGGAATGGATTAGCAAAATATTTTCATTATGTGAAGATTATACTAGAAAAACACCGAAACTGTTCATTACTTCAATTTCTGATTTTCTAGCCACTGCTGTGAAAGGTGCTCTCATTCTCTTTGTGGTTAGAGGAAACTAAATCTCCTTCATTGTTTAGACTAGGTGTATAATAAGTATTTGTCTAGCTGCCTTCTCATCTACAGATTCTTCACTGGAAGAAAATGGCACAACATACCTAGAAATTAACATTGTTTTAATGTTTCAATTTTGCTTACTTTTTTAAATGAGTTGAAGAGAAGTATTTATCTTTTTTATGTTTATATTGTCATATCACCCCATTAGATTAGATCAACTTTATTAAGCACATAGAGAAATTCAGATACATACAACAACAGAAACATAAAAATGGATACAGACTCACAGGACAAATAACAGCCAATCAATCAATAAAACCATAAATAATTGTATATTTATGCAGATTTTTCAAAATTCACTTAAATAATATATCCAGAGGAAGCACTGAATTGCTTAATAGCAGTGGGCAGAAAAGACACCCAAAGGCGTTTCTTAGATTCCTGGAGGGGATCCAGTTTTGTCATTATCCTTTGGACACAATAGAAGCTGTTGTGGAAAAGTGTTTGCCCTGTGACGGAGCAGGCTAACCTGATAAGTATGTTTAAGCACTGTGCTTCTTTTGCTTCCCCAGGAAACCACAGCGTAGAACACCACATTGGCTACTATGAACTGATAAAACATTCCCAGCAGCTTGCTGCACACATCAAAAGACCTGAGTTTCCTTGTTGAAGTACAATCTACTCTGGCCCTTCTTATGCAGTGCCACTGTGCTGTCAGACCAGTCCAGTTTGTTCTTTATGTGAAACCCCAGGTACTTAGCTCTCCACCACTTGCATGTCCTCCTGCTGAATGGCGACTGGTCTCGGAGGCTCCTTGGCATGTTGGAGGTTCTTTTGTCTTGCTGATACTGTGTTGCAAGTTGTTGTCCCTGCACCACAAAACTGAGTCCTCCATAACTTTCCTGTACTCTGACTTGTCTCCATTATTAATGCAGACTATGACTGAGGAGTCATCTGAAAATTACTGTAGATGGCAAGCACTGGTATGGTGCTGAAAGTCTGTTGTGCTTTTTAATGTGTATTGGTTTTGTTGAAAATCACAGATTATTTTACTATTGTCTTTACTAATGTGACCTATAAAACTGTTTAAAACGACTAAAACCGAGCCGCTATCCGTATGGTAGTTTTTTTGATCCAACTTTAACACCCTCTGTCATACTGTAGAATTGGATTTTTTTACCTAATAACTCTCCGTATTCTTTATTTTCCTGTTAATTTAGAGGCTAAATTCAATATTTTGTCTATTACTTTTACTAAATTCACAGCATTCAGTTGTGTGCAAATGTCTGGACACCTCAGTCAAATATGATGTTTCACTAAATGCCTAATTGAAAAGCCATTAACACTACCTCTGCAGGACAGACTTTCACATATTATGTACAGTGGTGATTCATATTTTAACAGACTGAGGAAAAGTCAAGGAGCAAATGTATCATGTTCCAAAGTTTGGGACATCTTTTTATTACTTTGTAACCCCTCTTTTGGAAGTTATTTCCAAACTTTCCTTGTAACCTGCTAAAAGTCTTTGCATTCTTGCTTTTTGAATTTATTGGCACTCTTCTACCCACTGATTTTCAGAAATATTTGGGTCTGGGTGCTGCAAAAGGCATTCAATATTATTACATTTTAACTTATGATATTTTTTGTTTATTATTTTACTCAGATATCAAACCTCTTTTCTGCCTCAGTTTAATTACAGACTCTGGGGCATTAGTATGTGGCATCTGCTAATATCTAGCTGCATCCATTCTTAAGTTCATCTCCAAAAAATATCTGTGCCATACAACCCTAAGGTATAATACGATTTACCCTATGCTTAGCAAAGTGTTATTTTATGTTTCTCACTAAACTTTGCCATTGTGGCCAAAAATTTTAATTTTTTTAATTAACACTAGCACTTCCAAAATATTTCTGGTTCATTGAAGATATTACTTTGCATGGTTCAGGTGTTTACTTTTTTATCACTAATAATAGCAGTATTGTCATGTGTAAATGTAAAAAGAATGTAAAATTCATACTGTCATTTCCAGGCGACATATTGACTTTAAAATATCTACATTATGTACATTTCAATTCAGTTACAATTATGTTATTGTGTACCTAACAACGTCGGGTCCAATCCATTTGAAGAGTTTTAATGAAAGAAAGGTAATATTAATCGACTAGAAAGTGTGTCAAAGCATTTTCACATGCCACACATATTTTTGTCATTGTTCAGTACTGCAGATAGGCAGTAATTGTGAAGTAATATGTACTGAAAAAAGTCACACTTTAATGTTTGTGTCCTGGACACGTTTAGTTAACAGCTTTTCACTTTTGGATTCAGTAAAAGATGCAATTTGACCAGGGTGGCTCAAGCTTTCACACACTGTGCAACTTTAAGTTTTTTAACCAAGTTATTTTAATTCTTTTAAGCTTGCAAGGTAGTAGAGATTTAGCAATTACTTAATACCAGCATAAATATGTCCTTTATTATTATTTCTTGAATTCTTATTGTATCCAATTTTAAATGCATTATTATCAAGTTAAACTATAACACCATTTTTTTGTCATCAGGTGGTTTTGCTTTTGTGTATGAGGCACAGGATATTGGAAGCGGGAAAGATTATGCTTTAAAGGTAAGTTCACTTTTTTTTAGCATCTAAAACATTCATTATCACTTCTGTTGTTCCTACCTTGTATCCTGTGCTTGCTAGGATAGGCTCCAGCTTCCCCACAATTCTGCCTTATATAAGTAGATTAGGAAAATTAATGTATGGATTCTTTTAGTAATTTAATAGTATTTCCTATTTTTATTTACTGCATTTTATTGAAATCCTTTAAAATAATATTGAAATTAATTAAAAGAAAAAATATTAAAATATACAGAAATCTTATTTTATTCATCAATTTCTACCATACTGGCAGTCAAACTTATGTGTGTATCTTTGTGACATGGGAAGAAAACCACAGTCCCAGAATACAACTGAATGAAGAAATCTGAGATCATTCATACTCTCAACAAATATTAATTGAACTGGGATTTGAACCCAGTTTTTTGGACCTATGAAGCAACATTACTAAATATTGCTTCACTGTGCTGCTAAATATAGTATAACATAATATAGTCAAAATAGTGTCATCCAACCAGCAGGATTGTTCATAAGGCAAAATGCAGAAACCAGCTCTGTACAGTGTGCCACTGGAAATATTGACACACCCACTAATGTTCACACTGATATAGGGTCAATTTAGAATCACCGACTAACATAATAAATGGCTTTTGGGATATGCAGTATGTGTAATTCAAGAGTTCCCAGAAGAATATTGACATGAAGGATGTGAACACCCCACACTAGTTCCATCTAAGCATGGTATTAAAATGTAGGATGCTGAATTCAAGGGGCAGCAGTGCAAACTCAACATGTCACTATGCCAACAAGCTGTATATAATTCAATATGGTGTATATTATATTATAACACTGTATATTATGTCTTTATAGTCTGCTTACAAATAAAATTAAAACATTCATTAAGTACAGCTAGGAAAGTTATGATATTTTTTCACAATTTGCTGTCATTTTTTAAAAATGCAAAAAAAAAAAAGTATTTTTTCCAATTGTAGTTTTCCTAATTCAGGGTCAAGCTACCTCCTATTCCAACAGCAATGGATATGAGGCCCCAGTTAGAATGCTATTCATAGAAACACCATATACATCTATCCATCTACCTTCCTAGCCCACTTATTCAGGGCAGGGCCATGAGGAAGCTGGAACATATCCCAGCAGTCACCAGGTACAAAGCAGGACCAAGCCCCGATCAGGATGCCAGTCCATTGCAGGGTGAACACATCCACTCACCATCCACACATACAATAGGGTCAGTGTAGCAACATCAATTCACCTAACCTGCATATCTTTAGACTGTGGGAGGAAAATAGGAGGAAACCCATATAGACAGAGGGAAAACATGCAAACTTCATGCAGTGAACACTCAGGACACAAATGTCAATTTCCTTACTTACTGTGATGCTGTTCCTCTGCTATGTTATTGGCAACTTAATTGTGGTCCCAAAAATAATCTTTTTTTATTTTTCACGACATTTTTGTACGTATGTTCTTAACTGTATGATAGGCCTTCAGATTCTATAAAATATGGTTAATATATGAAAAATAACTGATATTTCACCTTATTTATAGATTGAAAAATCACTACTTGACACTTTTCACTTGACATTAAAATAGGAACATTCTTGTGCTTTTCAGTCCTAGAGGTTAGCATAATCTTATTACCAAATATCTCATTGACAAAACTTGTGAGAGCTCAAGAAGGGCTTAATTTCTCTCTCTCTCTCTCTCTTTTTTTTTTGGTTAAATTTGAATTTACAGTTGCTTCATTAGTTTTAGAGTTGTTCAGTCATTAAGCCCTGAATTGTTACAATGCTGGGTTTTACTATATTTATTCTTCTTTCAGATATTATCTTGCTTTTTATTATACTTTATTTCTAGTTGAATTTACAGTTGCTTCATCAGATTTAGAGTTGTTCAGTATAAAACACCTTCAGCAGTCATTAAAACATTGAAGTAATGCTGCTTGAATTTCTAAATTATTTTGGGTTTTAACTATATTTGATCTACTTTTATGTATTCTCTTGCTTGTTATTGTGTTAATGTTTGCTGTGACTGTTTTAGTAGTCATGTGTGGGCACAATTAAATAAAGATCCTCTAACTTTTTATATACAGTGTTTACAAATAAAGAGAGAAATATCACTTCTTAAAAATGAACCCAAGTCTTGTATAAAATCTTTTTATAATGTACAAAGAACAAAAGTTAAAACACATTGGCCAGTTTGATAAATGGACAAATGGTATATTAATTCAGGTTTGGCAAATAGCCTTGTTTTCTTGACCAAATCCGGGAGCCACGGGGGTAGAGAGACGTGTCAAGTAATGCAATTGGCTTAGCTAATTTTGAACACTTTTCTTTGTTATTTCAGCGACTTCTTTCCAATGAAGAGGAGAAAAACAAGGCCATTATTCAAGAGGTCTGCTTCATGGTATCCTTTACTGGAAATTTGAGTAGACAAGATCTGTGTTAGGGAGCAAGGGAGAGAGAAAGAGACGGCTCAAATTAATCTGATAACTTGAGCATTTTATTTACTTGTTAGTGTATTTAATCACAGAATATCTGCCCAGAAAGAAATGCTTCAAAGTAAGTATCGTGTTTTTTGTAATTCTGTTGCTTTTTTGGGTTTTTCGGAATCGGTAGCATTTAGATAGAGTGTGCAAAGTAACACCTGAAAAGTATGTTTAGAAATTCACAGTTAATATGTATCAGCAGTTACTTACCTGATACCATATTTAAAGCTTGGAGTCTTTCACCACAAAGGTTTTTAGGAGATAATACTGTGAAATACAGTTCTATTTGTTGTAAAATGTTCTGCTAAACATTCTGAACATATCTGGATGTATCTAGGTGAGATATTGGCTATTAGCGAAACAAACAAGCCTGGTAAACTGAATAAATGTATGTTCTTTTGAGAAACCCTATTGGCTTATCTCCACACCAAATATGAAGCCAAGGCAGTCAAAAATGTAAAAAAAACATTTATTTTATATAACATACACTTGAGGGACAAATAAATAAGGGGAAATATCCAATTAGAGCAAATGAGAAGCAAACTCTGCTCCTTAACTGGAACTGTTTAGTAGTCATGAGCCTAGTCTACTGGGTGAGAAAGTTTGCCCAACCTTTCCCACATCCAAAAGCACCACCAAACAATCCAGTTTGTATCCCTTGTCTCTTGCTTAGGACTCTGGCCTCTTCATCCAATTCCTAAAATCTCTTCCAGAGTTTGGTTGCTGAGTCACTGGTATAGAACTCCCTCCAGCACATCTGGGGGTGCCTGCCCCTTTTGAATTGTCAGTAGATCTTAAAAGGTTTGGATGTGTCGGGAAGATTGTTAACTGCTCATTCCTTTCTCCTTAAATAAGTGCAGACATACTCCCCACAAATGGTTAAACTTATGATAATGGTCACCATCATGTCTTCTCTGAGTTCACCTTTGACTGGGTACATTGGCTATAGTTTTTTCAGCTAATGACCATGTGTAGTCCCCCGATGGCTTTGGAAGACTTGTAGCTTATTGCCAGTCCTTAGTGGCCAACTCCTTTCTAAAAAGAGAGAATGAGGCACCTATGGAGCCTACTGGGTTACCTGCACTGTAATTTCTGAATAACGTATCTTATGGACTCACCCAGGACACTGTTAAATTAGTGCATTTCTAGTGCATAATCCTTGCCAGAATCTTCTCCCAACAGTGAGATGTTGAGTAATTCTGTTTCTTCTAGTATGGATCGGTCTTGGGTGAAACTTTGACCCTGTTTTATGTTGTATTGATGATGCCCTCATCTATAGTCACCTCTTGTTAAATGAATACTGCTTCACAGTTAAAGGAAAAAATGGATTGTCAATTGACATGTTTTTCCCGGTGAACTGAATAGTAAACCTACTGTTCAGAGTATTTACATCCTTACTTAAAATACAAATCAAAATGTGCTGCAGAAATATGTTTCATATGTAAAAAATATATTTCTGATTATAATAGACTATACTTAAATGAATGAGTTAAATTGACATGATTAAGAACAGTGACACAATTAATACATTATTATGTGTCATTTAATTTATACTGTATCTTTTTCATGAAAGTACTAAATATGGAACCACATGAATGTGCAGATCAGTTCAAAATATGAAAATGCTTAAGAGTTTCCAATCATTATGTCACAATGCTTAGAAATGTATAGCTCAATGTAATAAAAAATATATAGCTTTGTATTAAAAAAAAATGGAACACACACTAAAAATTTACTAATAATAGTAATATTCTTTCATGGTCATTACAAGTAAAGAAAATTGTAAATTAGCTTTTTGGATTATAGTAAAGTATACTTGTCTACACAGTCATTTATTTTTGTTGTTAACAGTGATGCAGCTTTAAATGTTAGCTGCATTTTCTGAAGAATATTTGTGTTGCAACTTCCCTTGACCTTTTGTTCTCAGAAAAAGCTCTCAGGTCATACAAACATTGTTCAGTTTTGTTCTGCAGCCTCAATAGGCAAGGAAGAATCTGATACTGGGCAAGCAGAGTTCCTTATTCTTACAGAGTTATGTAGAGGTAAGATTGCATTCCCTCTGTATCAAATTCAATCATTCATATATACTAGCTTAAAAAATCATGCATGTAATGGTTGAGATAGTGTAAAAGGATGAAAGAAAATAAAAGTTTAAACACATTTTTACAGTTACTGTTTTACTGTTTATTTTTATTTTCCATTTTCTATGCTCAAGTAGTCTACATAAATGTCATTGTAAGAAAAGCAAGCAAGTTTCAGGTTTATTAGTACAACTTTAATATAAACCTGTGAGGTTTATGATGGAAATCAAAAGGGCAGATATTAACATTCAAATAGTCAGTGAGAGGAATAATAAAATATGGTATTACTTGCAGTGAAAGAAAGGAGGCATCCAGCAGCAGTGATCACAGACTAGTGATGCTCATTTGAGTAGTTGGTGGTTTTGTCTTCTCTCTGAATTCGTAGGGGACATAAAACTAGAGAAGCTTGCACATTTCTGTACTGCTGAACAGCTATGGAGTTTAGCTTCTGGAGTAGTTTTAAAACAAAAGACCAGGGGCCTCATGTATAAACGATGTGTACGCACAGAAATGTTGCGTACGAAGGTTTCCACGTTCAAATCGTGATGTATAAAACCTAAACTTGGCATAAAGCCACGCACATTTCCTGAGCCACTTTATAACGCGCGTATTTACATATGATATCATTTTTAAGATGAAATGCAGCAAAATATGTGTATGATATTATACAGATAAAACTTTAACTTTATTTAAATAATCTATATTGTTAATAATTAAAGGACACAGTGTCACTACACTAGCAAGGATCTGGTGCTCCGTTCACGGATTGCTCCTGCCTCACACTGTATGCTTCACTGGGACTGGCATGATAGATAGAATAATTAAACATGTACTACGAAGATATTTCAATGTTCCTTAAAAGTAAAGAAGAATCGGCTTTATAAGCTTACAGATGGCTTAACGTCTATTACAGAGCTGATTGTGTGGCGATAGGTTATTTGGAGAAAGAAAAGGAAGGACAGGAATTAGAGCCCACCGTGTTCCCATGTTTAATAACATGCTTTAACTCCTATCATCATGAAAATGATATCACATATACATCTCAATATTTTAATTATTCAGAGAGCTGTAATATCACAAATGTAAGGGATTCTGTGTCCTGTTGGAGGAAGAGAAAGCCGGTTTAAGAAGCATGTAGTGAGTCACACACATAGAGCACATAGAAGATCAAATACAAAACACATCATTTAATGTACTACTTTAGTTACGATGGGATTTGAGAAACTAGTAAATTAAACGATTTTAAGATTAAGTTTATGATGTTCTACTTTAATGACAAAATAAACTATGTGATTAAAGTGGAAATTTCGAGATTAAAGTTGAAATTTTGTGCTTTTTCCCCACTGTGTGCCTTTTTTTTTCTCTGTACCCTAATAAGCTTTCTTATGACACTCAGAAGGTGAGCTACGACTCGCCTTTTCATGGCGACTTTGATATGCAACTTCTTTTTTTATTTTGGGCACTGTGCGACTTTGAACTTGAGCTTTCGAGTTTCTCCGACACGCTATGTCACTCGATCAGCTTCCTTATACCTCTGTTTAAACCAGCAAATAGTACGTTTTTCCTTACCTCCACTTGGTATTCACTGAAATTGTTCTATTCTTCCTTGTGGTTTTGCAATTGTCTTTTCACAGAAGGCTGATCTTACGGGCTATTTGTATTGATTTGCATATTCAAAGAGGCGTAATTCTGGGAGGAGATGGGGTGGGGTAGTAGGCACGTGCATTACTTTTCATGCTGATCGGGATTTATGTAGCGGGAAAACATGGAAGTTTGTGTACGCACAGATTCCTGCGTCTGGATTTTTTTGTGCATACGCACATTCCTGCTTTTTTGCTTACGCCATGTTATAGTGTGAGTTTTATGCACCGTGTTATATATGAGGCCCCAGATCTTATCATAATGTGGTATCTTTAAATGCTGATGCATTGTAGCCTCCAGCTCAAGAGCATTTGGGCTTTAGGACTATTGGTGAAAAGTGTCCTTTTTCATTTTGGCTTTGATGTCTAAATTAAGTTGAATTCTAATATGACACTGAAGAGTAGAGTGGAAAGGGCTTCTGTAATTGTGTTGGATATGCACTGAAGTCTGTATCTCAGCCTTGAAAATTTTGGATAAGTATCTTCTGAAGTTTGGTTTCATTAACTGAAACACTGTTCTGATGTACAGTATACTGGAAATAAATAAAAACATAAAAAGTTAATTTAATCTTGCATAAAATGTTCAGTGCCCATATTTATCAACGTTCTCAGAGTGAAGCAAGATTGGCTATACTCTAAGGAGTAGGAGTAAAAGCATTTTATTCATTTTCCTAATTTGGTAAACAACTCTTAATTTCATCAGGGTTTAGGAGAGACTGTGAGCTGTCCTCACTTGCTGAGAGCTGCTAGAAAATGGCATTCAGGCAGAGAAAGGCACTCAAATTCTTGGCAGAATTGAATGTTTTGAAATCACTGGACAATAGTGAACTTGTAAAAAGATATTGGTTTAATTGCAATTGTACAAATGTTGTACGTTACGTGGTTGATAGTACCTCTAAATGGAGAAGCCATGCATTTTCAGTTAAAATGAAAGTGTTAGTAACATTACACTTTTTGGCCACAAGGAAAATGCAGCTTTGTAATAGTAATAATTTTGGTATGTCATAACCAACCATTTCTTGAATTTTGCACCAGACTATGAACACCCTTACAACAGGTAATACTCAGATTATACATTTGCCCACAATTTAACATGAGGCAATGGTAAAACAAGCTGAATTCATACAACTCGCCACACATGTAACGATAATTGCCCCAGTGTTGGATGAACATGCATATCTGAATCACAAGTGTTATCACAGTATCAATAAATAGGTGGTCATGAATGCAAACTATATATTTTAGTAGCCAGCATATTATTCTGAGTTATACTGGTCTGGATGGGTGATTGATACCGAAATGTCACACAGATACGCTGACCTTAATACTCCATGAACCCCCGGAATATTCGCTTTGCCCAGGAAGGTTCAAGAAGGTAAGCGGACAATCTGGAAGCATCGGATAAACAGAGCTTGCAGAAGATAAGGGGAGATCACGGAGAGAGGCATGACACATCATGCTGCTCTGGAATTGGGAATTCAGTAACCGTGCAGGAATAGCCATGGCTAGTCTTAGTATAATTTTTGCTTTACGAGAGGTTTCCAATATGCCATAATAGCGTGAAAGTGATTCTTTAGGAAGTATATCTGTGGATTATTCATTGTTAAATGAATGTGCTGGGCTAAGCTTTCTTTCAGAGTATGTCTCAGTCTTTCCATCTCGGTGTACATTCATGATGCTGCAAAGTGGCAAATATTGCATAAATCTTAGAACAATATCCTACCTTATTATGTTTTCCTTCTTTTTTAATGTTTTATTATTATTATTATTATTATTATTATCATCATCGTCTTCTTCTTTGTGGTAAAGCCTCAGTTTTAGTTTCAAAAAATTATTAAACATCATCATGAGTGTCAATATGTGGCAAGGAATGCAATACAATTGTGACATTCGTTCTCATATGTGGCCTTTTACTCCTCAGTGGGACTCTGAATTGGTTGAAATTATTTTCTTAGTCATACTATTAGTGCAATTAATAGAAGTTATTCTGAGATACTTGATAAAATGGTCCCAGGAGAGTTTTTTCAGGTCACCTTTATTTGTTTCAAATACCATTCACTTGCTTAAGTAGCTGTTGTGCCAGTTTTAATAAAACGATGACTGCATTGTAATTTTTGTATAAATTATTTTAATAGATTTTCCTCGGGACATACAGTATTTTCGCAAAGCACACAAGATATGAACTAACCTAGCTGGAACTGATAATATTCCAGATGTGGGTGATTTTGCTTATTTAAATGATTTAGTAAGCTACTTTTAACATGCCGTTATATATAAAACCTTTAAGAGTTACTTTATGTATATGCTTAGGATACAGTAAGTAAAGATGGCTGTTCCATCCTGTTGATACTCTAAGGTAATCGTATAAAATGTATTTTATATATTTAAACAGTAATAAAGTTTTAATGCCTTATATGTGTTTTTTTAGTCAGAATTTTAATGAAAAATCCAAAACTACTTGCATAAACATGTACCTATGGTGTTTTAAAATTTCATTGGATTTATTATATTCCTATAAATTTCTGAACAAAATTCATAGTAAAGGATTTCAACAATAACTGAAAATGTGCCTTACAGTTTTTACTGTCGGTAACATCTCTCCATAACACTATTTTGGTACTGTTTTGATTCTGGGCAGTGGTGGCATTAGATCCTCTAAGCTTCATTCCTTAGGTAAAAGACATGGTGCAATCATGCCATCTTCAAAATACTAGATTTTTTCCATTTTATATTAGTAAGATTTGGATATTCTGGTTTGTCATATTTTCATTGGCAAAACAAGTTTATTCAGATAAGTAGAAATTTAAACCATGAAAATATACATTTGTCATAAATATTAAACACTTTTTTTTGACATGTTATGTTTTTATGAAGAACAATGTGAATCTAGGCATTGAACAACAAATGAAAATTAAATCATGTTTAAACCTATAGGCCAACTAGTAGATTTCATCAAGAAAGTGGAAGCAAAAGGACCTTTAACTTGTGATGCTGTGCTGAAGATTTTTTATCAAACCTGTAGAGCTGTACAACATATGCACAAACAGAAGCCACCTATAATCCACAGGGACTTAAAGGTAAGTCAGTATAAGACAGTGTAAGGCATTCAGTCTGGGCTTCTTAATCACCAAGGAGTCCAATTTCATATGTGTTCTTGTTGAACATACACATTGTAAGCATGAGAATACAGCAGTTTTTATTTATTATGTTTAACTTTGTCATTTGCAGCGAGTGAGTTAGAATGAAGCCACTTTTAATGCATTTATGTTTTGGCTTTTTGTTGTTTCACTCATCTGAGCTTTTGTGTGGTATTTGGTATATGATAAATGTTTTTGTTATTCGGAATCTCAGTTTAATTCCTCTTGCCATTACTGTACCTTTCTGAAATATCATTAATGCTGCTATTGTTTATTCTTTTGTTATGAATTTTGCAGTATAAAACAATTGATGTTAGAAAAAGATTTATTTGGGCATAGTATGAATTATTATGCCATTTATTTTTTTTTTCAAATTAAGTGTTTAGATGTTTAATTTGAAATATGGTAGAGTGAAGAGACAGATGTATCCAACTATTACCCTCAAAAAGAAAGAAACAAAAGCAGTGCCTCAAAACTCATATAGCATTCTTAAGCTTAACCATTGTAGCATGATTTTGTTAAGTTAATATCATTCTGGGTGGCACAGTAGCGCAGTGTTAACGCTGCTGCCTCGCAGTAAGGAGACCTGGGTTCGCTTCCTGGGTCCTCCCTGCGTGGAGTTTGCATGTTCTCTCCGTGTTTGTGTGGGTTTCCTCTGGGAGCTATGGTTTCCTCCCACAGTCTAAAGACATCCAGTTTAGGTACATTGGTGATCCTAAATTGTCCCTTGGGGTGTGTGTGTGTGTGCCTTGTGGTGGGCTGGCACCCTACCCAGGGATTTGTTCTTGCCTTGTGCCATGTGTTGGCTGGGATTGGCTCCAGCAGACCCCTGTGAAGGTGAGTTAGGGTTGGAAGATGACTCTCTGACTAATAGCATTCTTTGGTCCAAGTTTAGCCATGCAGATTCCATTCTCCATTCATGGAGTTCTCCCTTTTATAGAATGAAAAGTTTCAGTAGTTAATGGGTAAAAGTTGAGGAAAGTTAAGCTTTCAGTTTTCTACTGCAAGGTATCATCATTTGTATCTCAAGGAAGGCACTTTCTTATACAAACAGCTTCAAGTTGTCATTGAACCCTAATCCCGTCCTCTTTAGACACAGTACCTGCATGCAACCATTGACCATTATAAGTAACAAGACTGTACCTCAGTGGCTGTTGTTGTTCTTCAACTATTTGGAACTTGTTGGAGTCCACAAGAAGTATCACCACCACAGCTTTACAGAAAAGCAGAGTTAAGCTTTAATGCATGTGATGGTCCATTGAAGATATAAACTTTTATCAAAATGTAAAAAGAGAGGAATAACAAAATGGCCCAGTGGATCATAGAGGTACCCTGTATTATCATCATTCTTTTTGATGGTATACTTAATACACCACGGTTCAAATGTTGCCAGAAAACTAAAATCAGTGTTCTTTTGATGAAATTAACACAATATAATTGTTTGCTAGGTCTAGGAGACTGATGATAAATGGGGATTGCAGAGCATTCTTTGACATTTTTTTCTTTCCTCTTAATTGAATGTTGTTCCCCTTTACTCAAAGTGATTATGAATTTTAGAAATCATTTAAATAAATACTGTGAGTACTTATTTTAATTTAACATATTTTTTTCAAAATGAAATGTTGTACAGTTATGATTGGCAAAACCTTTTTCTTTATGGCAAAATCGCATTAGTCCATATATTTTGACAATTTTTTTAATTAAATTTATGTTGTTTTTAATTTTCAAATACTTTCCTTTGAGCTATTCCTTTGAAGAAATTAATTTGTAGGGTCAATTCGGATTTAAAAGAAATGTATTGGACACTAGTGTTTCAGGATTGTAACAATAATGCCATTTTAATTGCAATGGATAATCTTCACAGAGTTGGTGCACTATAGGCACACACACACACTCTCTGTCCTGTAATTTGATGAAATTACATTTATTAAAAATAGTGACAACTTCATACCAAGTTATGCTTTCATATTTTGGTGAAATTTTAGGAATCCATTATAAAAACTATGCATTTTATTAACTTTGTGAATAACAATAATACACGATCATTGTTTAAAATGCATATAAAGTGCACTTTTATTTTGTTGTATTTGCTTACTGCACCTTACTTTTAAGTTTGCTATTCTTAGGGTTTTGTGACTTTATTTGAACTGATTGAATGTAGCCTCCCTAGTGTTATTTTCATCACTGGAAAAATGAACAAATGCATTGAATTTTTTTCACCAACAAAAAAATGTTATATGTAACAGAAACAAGTCAATAACGAAACATCAACCCATTCACAGTAGGAAAGGTATGTCTTGTGTCCACTGCTGTGCTGATGCAGATTTAGTTCAGGTGCTTCATGTTTTAACAGTCATTAATGCACATAGGCACTGTTTTAACAGATTTTTTTTTATATTTTTCTGTTGCTTGAACATGACAGGGTAGAAGGTCAGTGCCTAACTCTCATTATCAACACCACCCATTGTGTTGTTGTAACCCATTGTCGGGCAACTGGTGCGCCATGGGCTTTTCTAGGGGCGCAGCAAAAACTTTTGTAAAATATTTAAAATTGCTAGTGTTTTGAACTTTTGGTTGATTAAAAAGATAATGTTTAAAAAATATATATTTTATGTTGGAAAAACAGATAACAGAACACTTACGGAAATGAAGTCTAAGAAACGCGAGAGACTTCAAATGATCGACAAGGAAATGCACGTCTCTCTTTTTGAAAATTGATTCTCGCATCAATCTCATATGTGCTGGAAAACAATCTAAACGTTCACATTAATTAAATTTAAGATTTATCCTTTGATTCCTTTATTAATAAAATGTCTTTCAAACTTGTAAAATTAACTGTTTTTATTGGCGATTGTCTACAGATTGTGTCGTCACGACTTTATGGGCAGTCCCTCAGGTGCGCTGCGAAAGAAAATTTTTGGACTTAGTGCGCCGCAACTCGAAAAAGGTTGCGTTTCACTGTTGTAACCCTATCATAGCACTAAGGCATAGTGATTTCCATGTTTCCTCTTATAAGAACATTGACAGTTGCTTATGTCCAGAGCATTGGAGATGAACATATTTATTGTCCTTCAACTTGATTGGAATCATTTTGCCTTTTTGCCACACAGCTACAGCACCATACTCTTTGATGTGACAGGAGTCACCAGTTGTATCATGCTAGTTTTATCATAAACATGTACATCAGTTTCCTTTAAAGTAAAATCTGGGGCAGAGTGGTGGCTAAGGATCTGCGCTGGTATCCCGAAGGTTGCTGGTTCAAATCCCCGTCACTGCCTACTCTGCTGGGCCCTTGAGCAAGGCCCTTAACCTTTAACACTAGAATTACCAGAGCCTACGAAAAAACTTGTAATTCCGTCCCACCTTAAATTGCTTCTTAAATCCCTTCACACCTCTCCGCCAGCGTCCTTTGTCTTCTAAATGTGCTGATAAAGAGAAGCTAGGAGCAGCCGGCTATTCCATCCCCCCACCAATTTAGAATGTGCTCGAACTTCTCTCAGCTCATGCCTTGATTGAGTATCTGGGAGTGAAGTGGAGTTTTAGAGTGGAAATAATAGATCGTTATTTGGAACACACACATTTCATGTCTGTTCCGTTTCTACAGTAATCTGTGTAAACACATTGTTAAAACAGAAACGTTTTTTATATTCTAGTAGTAGATGACAAAATGTAGGCATAAACTATATAATGTATGAAGCCTGAAGTCCAAATAGCAAAGAAACATTTTCACAAAAATAACACAATTGCGCTTTTATTCAAAAATATAACTGCAGAAACAAAAAGTTGCCTTAACATGCGACATTGACAGCGGTTTATTGTAACTGCATCCGTGGTTCAATAGAATCAGTTCCCGCTTGGGAATCAAAAGGTCATGAGTTCGGTCCTGCGCCACTCCGTTTTGAGAAGTAAACTGCTCTTAGTCTTACTATTTTAGAATAAAAGCATACATTTGATTTCAGTCTGTAACAGCCGGTGCAATTTATGATCCTTGTAAAGGTTAGCTTTTTTTTTTTTAATTCACTTTTCATTCTTTCAGTCGCGTTCAGAATCAATCCATACAACCCCATCTGACACGGCTGTTTTCACTAAAGACGCGCTATAGCTCTGCAGTGTACCACGATGCATACTAACGACCCCTAAAACCAGGTTCTGACACACAAACGCTGGCGAAGCTGCCTTCTTCGTATCTCACCGTCACTTGATTTTCTTTTTATTCAGTTTTATTGAGTGTTCCTGCCTGTCTCCGCATGTTGCTGTATGCTGTTTCTTTTGTACTCCAGGACATGCAGAGGAAAGAATGGTAAAGAGCAGTAACTTCGGCGCTATATGCAATAATCAAACACTCCCCATCTGCCCATGTCGTTCAAACACAGGAACATATATTGGTGTAAAAGTATAACAAAAGTGCACTTTTATTCAAGTGCACTTTTTCCATCACCTTTTCCTATAAGAAGCAATGTACACACTTCTCTCTATGCTGTGGTTTCTATTACACACCTGAAAGAAAGAGACAATACATGTGAAAATATCATCGCACTAATGCAATATTCTTTAAAAACGAACAGCGTCAGATCGGGTGTGAATTTATGCAGGAACTGGAAATTCTCTGATGCGGAACCTTCCCCCAGGGAAGAAAGTACAGTGTCAGGTGCTCATTCAGTGTAATAGGAACCATAGCACAGAGAGGTGTGTGCACGGCAACAAGTACACCTGTCATAAATGTAGGAAGGACGGTCCTTGGGTGTGTGGGAACTGTTAATATTTGAATGTGATGATTTTATATAGCACGGAATGAAAATCAGCACTTCTTAGCATTGCACCATGCAAGCTGTCGTATCAATCGCCTACTGTAACTTGCTTTCTTTTTTCTTCGGTTATACAGGTAGTCTTGAATAAAAGATGGGAACTTGTTTTGTTTGCGAAATGAAGTGTCTGCGTGCACTTTTCGTGGCATTACACGTGTATTTTTTGAGCATGCCCGTTTGAGCATACTCAAACACAGGAACATAAGTTGGTGTAAAAGTATAACAAAACAACGGGCAGATGGGAAATGTCTGATTATTGCATATAGCGCCGAAGTTACTGTTCTTTACCATTCTCTCCTCTGCATGTCCTGGAGTACAAAAGAAACAGCATACAGCAACATGCGGAGACTGGCAGGAACACTCAATAAAACTGAATAAAAAGAAAATCAAGTGACGTAGAGATACGAAGAAGGCAGCTTCGCCAGCGTTTGTGTGACTAAACCCAGTTTAAGGGGGGCGTTAGTATGCATCGTGGTACACTGCAGAGCTATAGTGCGTCTTTAGTGAAAACAGCTGTGTCAGATGGGGTTGTATGGATTGATTCTGAACGTGACTGAGAGAATGAAAAGTGAAATAAAAAAAAAAGCTAACCTTTACAAGGATCATAAATTGCACCGGCTGTTACAGACTGAAATCAAATGTATGTTTTTATTCTAAAATAGTAAGACTAAGAGCAGTTTACTTCTCAAAACGGAGTGGTGCAGGATCGAACTCGCGATCTTTTGATTGCAAGGCGAGAACTGATTCCATTGCACCACGGAGACAGTTATAATAAACTGCTGTCAATGTCGCATGGTAAAGCGGCTTTTTGTTTCTGCAGTTATATTTTTGAATAAAAGCGCAATTGTTGTGTTATTTTTGAACCTTTTATGAAAATGTTTCTTTGCTATTTGGACTTCAGGCTTCATACATTATATGGTTTATGCCTACATTTTGTCATCTACTACTAGAATATAAAAAACGTTTCTGTTTTAACAATGTGTTTACACAGATTACTGTAGAAACGGAACAGACATGAAATGCGTGTGTTCCAAATAATGATCTATTATTTCCACTCTAAAACTCCACTTCACTCCCAGATACTCAATCAAGGCATGAGCTGGGAGAAGTTCGTGCACGTTCTAAATTGGTGGGGTGATGAAAGAGCCGGCTGCTCCTAGCTTCTCTTTATCAGCACATTTAGAAGACAAAGAGCGCTGGCGGAGAGGTGTGAAGGGATTTAAGAAGCGAGTTAAGGTGGGACGGAATTACGAGTTTTTTCGTAGGCTCTGGTAATTCTAGTGTTAATTGCTCCAAGGGCACTGTACAATGGCTGACCCTGTGCTCTGACTCCAATTGGTATGCGAAAACTAACAAATTCCTAATACGAGAAATTGTATAAGGTGAAATAAAGAACAAAAAATCTCAATGCAGTTCAGGTGAAGTATAAAAGTATCCACTATTACACAGTACCCTTCTTCAAGCCAAGTGTCCACCAGTGATAAGTACAGATGATGTAGTGATGCCATATTGACTGTATTTGTCAACTCGTTTGATTTCTCTTCCAGTGTAAATGATTAATTTCCTGATGTTTCCAGAGCTTGCTTCACACAGCATGTGGAACTTAATTCTGAAGCATGCCTGTTTAGATGCATTGTACTATATCTATGACAGCCTTCCCTTGTAACCCTTGAGACTTTCACCAATATTTATGTCAAGATCGGGAACATGTACCTCTGCATATTTTTGATATATTTACCACAGTTTGTGCAGGTTTGGTGCTGGGTGATTGGCTTTATCATAGTTATTTGTAAAATGCAAATATTTAATAATGAGTGAAAAATAATACTCGGTCATAGAGTGGCTGTAACAACTGGTTTGTGGACAAGTACCATCTCTATACTGGTTTACCCACTATCCCTTGCTCTTTTTGTGGGCTGAAAAACATCCATGTGTCGTCTGCAGCAACAAGTAGATGGTTTACTATGACTTTTTTTTCTGCTCCATAAATAATCATAATCAACAGACAAATTTGGATCGGATATCACCCCTGAGTGGGCAATGAGAATGTGCAGGAATTTTAGTACCAAACATGGACATCACTTAAACTTGCATGTCAGAATCTGTTTCACTAGTCATGTCATGCTGACTGATGTTGCAGTGTAAATTTATTCTAAAAACTGGCTTTAAGGCTTCTTATTTGCAGTGTGTTTATGGCTGAAGGCTCCACTCCTCTCATGAATATTGATGCTACCACAGAGCTGCTATATATTACATTTTTTGCAGCATGATGTTATTTCATCCATTAGATGGAAGTAGAATACTGGCTTGAGAATTTTTCAGTCGTAACACTATAAAGCAGACCATTACGCTTCACTTTGAGTGAGACTTGGGGAATAACCATTATTGCATATTGTATTATGCATACTGTATGCATAATTATTTATCCAAAGCCTGTGGTTTGGCATCTATCATACTTGGGATACCGAAAAAAATACTACAAAGATGTAGAAATAAAAATTATCAGTTGTTTGGGCTTGCCATCTTTATAAGCACTCTGCAAGAACATCTTGCTTATCTAGTAAATCTGCTTGTAAATCGACTTTGACACACAGCCTTGTTAAAGAAAGCTGGAGTGTCTTACTTTATACTTCTCAAATTATATTAAATGGATTTCATAATTAACATTGGGATAAAGTTCACACATCTACTAAATGATTACTTGACAGGCACATGCTAATGCAATAAGACATGGCAATGACTTAAGTACAACTGTTTTGCCGAAAATAAATTGTGGCATGTGTCACAGAATCAGGAAATACCATGTTCACACTTCTTCATTGTTTTGCGTTATTTCCTCATCCAAATAACACAGGTAATCCACAGCATACAAGCTGAATCAGTTATACTCTGTTGCCTGTACCTCATTGGAGCACGGTGTGTTTTTTAAAAAAATATAAGGCATGCTACTTTTTTCTACACTTAAATGATTTATAACACAGGAAGACACCCCTTGCCATTCCTTATCAACTGTCCTTTCCTGTTTCTTGCAGATGAGCGTAAGTGCATGCATGTTTCAAATGCTGTATAGAAATTGACCTAATATCTCCTCTGTCTCTGAGGCATCTTTAAGATTTAACTTGCTAGGATTGTTGTCATAATTTGTAAAGCAGGCATCATACTGCCAGAATACAGTTTTTCTCCAGTAGTCTACTTTATTTTATGAAATAATTTTAATGCATACTTAGAGTAGGTATTAACTTAGATGTGAATCAGGCCTTAGTCTAAGGCAGGGGTCCTCAATCCCAGTCCTGGAGAGCCGCAGTGGCTGCAGGTTTTTGTTCTGACCTGGTTGCTTAATTAGAAAGCAATTCTTGCCAATAAAGCACTAACAAGCTATGAAATTAAATTAACTCTGCTATGTCAGGTCATTCTCATATCCTAGATTTTCTTTCCCTTTCTATCATGCAAATGATTTAAAGGCTAAAATGGACGAGTAATTCTCAGTCCTTCACTTTTTTCTCCTCATTTTTCTTCCAAGTATTTAATTAAACCCAATAGTGCAGATAAATACACACAGGTGTAAATGTAAATAAGCTAAATGGAGAAATGCTGCTCTCTCTTGTCATTTGCATGTTATTGGTAATAAGGAGCAATTAAAATAGCTGTTTAAGACAAAATTAAGCAATAAGGGCTCAAAATCACTAAAGTGAAGCAGAAGTGTTACTTTAGCAATAAGTGCTTTTTATTAAGCAACTGGGTTGGAGCAAAAACCTGCAGCCACTGCGGCTTTCCAGGACCGTGATTGAGGACCCCTGGTCTAAGGGCATTCTGATCAAGCTAGACATTACAGCAATTAATATGTTAA
Organism: Polypterus senegalus; assembly: GCF_016835505.1. Classification (NCBI taxonomy): domain Eukaryota; kingdom Metazoa; phylum Chordata; class Cladistia; order Polypteriformes; family Polypteridae; genus Polypterus; species Polypterus senegalus. The sequence continues at coordinate 66,670,878 of NC_053157.1, read as the reverse complement.
ACATTGTTGAAAATGTCTAACTTGCTAGAATCTTTTATTTGTGCCATGGTTTGAGATTTTTACTTTAAATTTATGCATCCATTCAGTCCATCAAGCTTGTTTATTTAGCTAATAGCTAAGAGTCCCAATATCTCACCTAGATGCTTCATAAAAGTTGACAACATCTCCGCTTTAACTACATGTCTTAGTAGATTGTTCCTGATCCCTACAATGCTTTACATACAAATGTTTTTCTTTGCTTCTGTTCTCTTTGAATGTGACATTTGTTATGTTAGGAAAAGGTCTTAGGGGACCTTTAGAAGCTGTAAATTTACACAATTGAAAAACAATCTTTATCCAACTAAGTTGAGCAACCTGGAGCAAATCTGCATGAAATAATGAGCTATAATCACTTGTGAATAGTGTGGAGAGCTGTTACATATTTTCCTCAATTTTCTTTTACATAAAACAAATAAAAATATCAGTAAGAATAAACATTTATTATAGAGTATATTATTCAGTAAAATTAGGGAACTGGCCAGGTTATTTTTGTATAGCACTGTGTGGGTGGATGTTTAGATGAGTATTGTGAGGGAATAATTTAGAAGTAACAATAGTTAAGTTTCTTGATTTGCAGTGCACATTGAAAAATATAAAAATATGTTTTAAAAATGTCATACAGACACTGTTGAAATTGTCAAGTAAACAAGCAGAATGTTCCAGGGGGGTGGTTCAAGAAACTGGCTGATGTAATGTCCTTTCATGCACCTAGAAAGACTTGCTTGTTGGCACATATACAGTTTTCATAAAAGAATAAGAGCTGAATTCAAGAAATATTGAAGAACAAAGTTATAATGGAGAAATACTTTTATTTTAGGCTGGCTGAGCTTTATGCTAAAGCTCCTCATGTTTTTTTTTTTTTACCAATCAGAGTATGACATATTAGCATTAATTTGGCACTGTTATACAAATTCAGTTATTTATAAAATGGACCTTTCCCATTAAATTTTTGATCATTCTGACCATACTGTAACAGGCGGCTGTGATGGATGCTTCCTCTTCAGCCTGATCTGCAAGGGTAAATAAATTACACAGATTAACAGGCTTTCTCCTGCCTGGTTACTAACTCAAAAAGATTTTAATCAACCTTGTCCTGGTAGAGGACAAGTTTCTTTCTTTAATTAGTATGTTGATTTCTACCACAGTATGTGTGCATACATGAATGTAACAATAACTGTCATATCCTGAAACTTTTGTGTTCCTTATCCGAAATAATCTCCTCACATCTTTGTTCCTCCCACCTGAAAAATCTCGGCAAACAAATGTGTTATTAACATAGAATAAGGAAATGTCAGTTTTGTTATTGATTAATAGAATTATGTCAAGAAACTTTATAATAAAATTATAATGATGAAAATTAACAAGTGGATGTTCAAAAAATATGATAAAAATGCACACTGCAGCATTCTTGTGACTATAGAATGTCAGCAGAAAAGGCCAAAGAGTCTAGCATGATGTCTAATAATTCTAGTTCTGACAATGGCAGTTTGGGTGATAAACCAAATTTATTTTTAAATACAGTATATGTGTGTATGTATATGTATAATATATATATAGTCACAAAAATTACCAAAAGACATTGGGAATTTTTCCCGGCTGCAAAACTGATTAATAAGAACAGACCTGTTCACACAACTGAGTCCAACACAGAACTGATTAACTGGAAGCAAGCTTTAAAGGCAAGTAGAGGAAGTGATGTCATCAGGACCGGAACCAGAAGTGATATCGTTGGCTGCCCCAGAACCGGACGGGATTTCCCGAGAATGTTCTTTAAGGGATTGAGAGAAAGAATTCGTACACTTCGCCACCCCCTGGTCCGGCGTGGAATTACATCTATTCAGGCCCTTTAGTTGTCCCCTAAACACGTGTGTGTGACAATATATACAGTCAAATGAAAATGTTTGGGAACCCCTCTCCGCCTGAATAATAATTTACTCTACTTTTAACAAAATAGATAAGAGTGGTATGTCTTTCATTCCCTAGGAACATCTGATTACTGGGGTGTTTTCCAAACAAAGATTTTTAGTGAAGCAGTATTTAGTTGTATGAAATTAAATCAAATGTGAAAAACTGGCTGTGCAAAAATATGGATCCCCTTGTAATTTTGCTGATTTGAATACATGTATCTGCTCAATACTTATTACTTGCAACATCAAATTGGTTAGATTAGCTCATTAAGCCCTGAACTTTGTAGACAGGTGTATCCAATCGTGAGAAAAGGTATTTACGGTGGTCAGTTGCAAGTTGTGCTTCCCTTTGACTCTCCTCTGAAGAGTGACAGGCAGCATGGGATCCTCAAAGCAACTCTCAAAAGATCTGAAAACAAAGATTGCTCAGTATCATGGTTTAGGGCAAGGCTACAAAAAGCTATCTCAGAGGTTTAAACTGTCAATTTCAACTGTAAGGAATGTAATCAGGAAATGGAAGGCCACAGGCACAGTTGCTATTAAACCCAGGTCTGGCAGGCCAAGAAAAATACAGGAGCGGCATATGCGCAGGATTGTGAGAATGGTTACAGACAACCCACAGATAACCTCCAAAGACCTGCAAGAACATCTTGCTGCAGATTGTGTATCTGTACATCGCTCTTCCATTCAATGCAATTTGCACAAAGAAAGAAACCCTTTCTGCACTCATGCCACAAACTGAGTCGCTTGTTATACGCAAATGCTCATTTAGACAAACCAGATTCATTTTGGAACAAAGTGCTTTGGACTGATGAGACAAAAATTGAGTTATTTGGTCATAACAAAAAGAGCTTTGCATGGTGGAAAAAGAACAAGAAAAAAACCTGCTACCTACTGTCAAATTTGGTGGAGGTTCCATCATGCTGTGGGGCTGTGTGATTAGTTCAGGAACTGAGGCCCTTGTTAAAGTCAAGGGTCGGATGAATTCAACCCAATAGCAACAAATTCTTTAGGATAATGTTCAAGCATCAGTCACAAAGTTGAAGTTACAATGACTCAAAACACAGTTTGAAATCTACAAAGGCATTCATGCAGAGGGAGAAGTATAATGTTTTGGAATGGCCGTCGCAGTCCCCTGACTTAAATATCATCGAAAATCTATGGGATGATTTGAAGCAGGCTGTCAATGCTCGGCAGCCATCAAATTTAACTGTACTGGAGAGATTTTGTATGGAAGAATGGTCAAAAATACCTCCAATCCAGAATCCAGACACTCATCAAAGGCCCTAGGAGGCGTCTAGTGGTTGTTATATCTGCAAAATGCTCAACTAAGTATTGATGTCATATCTCTGTTGGGGTGCCCAAATTTATGCAACTGTCTAATTTTGTTATGATGCATATTGCATATTTTCTGTTAATCCAATAAACTTAATGTCACTGCTGAAATAGTACTGTTTCCATAAGGCATGTCATATATTAAAAGGAAGTTGCTACTTTGAAAGCTCAGTTCAATGATAAACAAAAAATCCAAAGAATTAAGAGGGGTTCCCAAACTTTTTCATATGACTGTATAATTAAATTAGAATATTTGTGATCTGTTTTGATAATTATAAATACTAGTGCTTGAATAAAAAATATGTAGTCCAAGTACTTTAGTATCTTTGGTGTCAGAGTGTCTGCGTGAATTTCTACCTTTAGAATTTTCACTGAAGGTATGTAAAAACTTTTAAACAGTTTAGGGCAATGGGGTTTATGTCCTCACTGATCATTATACTGCAAAACTCTTGTCATATAGGTTCTGGTAATAGATTAGATGGTAGGAGTTTGGTTTTTCCTTCACCTCAGTTCTTTGGAGAGGTGGTGTACCATAATCTAGGTAGAGACAAAGATCTCCCTCAAACTTTTTTCTAGACAGGTGTTTGTAGTAGTGTTATAATGGATTTTAAAGCAAATAAAAATGTACTTTTTATTATTATGTTTTGTACTAATGTAAATTGTATTTGCCATTTCAGATTGAAAATCTTCTCATCAGTCATCAAGGCACAATTAAACTGTGTGACTTTGGTAGCTCAACTACAATTGCTCATTACCCCGACTACAGCTGGTCTGCACAAAAGAGGTCTATGGTAGAAGAAGAAGTGAGTTAATTTAGATATTGTAATATTAGTATGGTTTAAGTACATATATTAATTAAATTAATTTGTCATTATATGTTAGTTTTCTCTTTTGCTAACTATTTTATTTAATCTCAGTTCTGACAAATTCTAAACCTGCTTACCTGTACTCTGCAGGGTAGAGAGCAGTAGCATATTATGTAAGCAATAGGTATAGCACAATTGACCTCATTGCATGTTACTCACATATGTTGCAAATCAGACAGTTTGCCATTGTGAAAAAGTCAATAACTTTTAAGTGTCTCAGTCTGGATCTGAATGATGTATGTCATAAATTTGAAATGATGACACTTCCTATAATTCCACATGCCTATTTTTACTTGCAGCAAATGATTATATTTAGTTGTGTTTTTCCTTTTGTATCATTTATTTCTTTTTAAGTAAGTAATTAAGTAGATATTTTATTATCTTTGCATTTTTTTAAGATCTTTTCACTAGGCAAATGCCTATTTTGTAAATCTGGAAGGTAGAACTATTTTTATGCAAAATTCTCCATTTTCATTTTTCTTTTGTAATTTTGATTGCATTGATATTTTACTGTTTGTATAATATTAGTAATGGTATTCACTTTGAAAAATGTTAAATATTGATTAAATCTCAACCACCCACCAAACAGCTCTACTAGATTTTCACCTGTGTGGATCCTTGAAAAGTTTTGAGAAGCCATTGACTAGACAAGGTGAAGGCAGCAGTGCATGTGTGGTTTATTGTGCAGCGAACACTATTTTTTTTCTTAGTATACAAAAGCTTGTGTGCTGCCAAGCCAAGTGTGTTTCAAAGTAGTGTGAATATTTGAAAAATGTAACTGCTAATATGGAATTGCATAATTAAAAGGAAAAAGTGATGTGGGTACTTTTTATGTATTAGAATATGTTTTAGCTTTTGGTAGGAAAAAAAAATAAAATATCAGTAATATAAAATATTTATGAAGAAAATATTAAAAGTGACATTTTGATTTTGTTTTTCAGCAATTAAAATTGCACAATATTTTATTTATTATTTTTAGGCATTTTATTTTCAAGGAAAATTTGCACAGACCAAATATAGAACAATTAAAATAAAACAAAAAAGTAAATCAAACAAAAAAAGAACCAGAAAAATACAACAATAAAGCACATACATAGAAACCTTTGTGACAACACAGAAAGTAATATAAGCACTGTTACTTGGTTTACGTTCTGATGATAACTTTAAGCCCTCTTGGTCTTTATGTAAAGTAATAGATCGGCAGACCTAGAGCATGATAGTAGTGTGTGAAAATTGGAAGACACATGCCCAAGATAAAAAAGTTATTTTAAACTTACTCAATTGGATTGAATTTTAATTACAAATATAAAGCTCTAGGTCACACTTTGTTACTGACCAAAAATCAACATCATCTTCTTCTTTCAGTAATGACCTCAATTGATCAAAGCATGAAATCTTTGTCTGTTATTTTCCCCTCCAAGCTTGCTTTTTGAGAATGTCTTGTAGGCAAATAAGCAATAAAAAATGTGATTTAATTGAGATGTGAAACTAATCATAATCCAACAAGACTTTTCATGTCTTTTTAAAAGACACATTTAATTGGTAATAAGAAAAATACAATTATTGTGTATTTTTTGTATTTCAGATAACTAGAAACACTACACCAGCATACAGAACACCTGAGATGATTGATTTGTACTCTAATTATCCTATTAATGAAAAGCAGGATATTTGGGTATGTAAACTATAGTGTTTTTTTATCATTTTATTAATTATACATTTGAAATAAGTTTATTAATTAAGTACTTTATGTATCAACTTGTCATGTACACAGGAAAAACAAATTGTGCTAGTTTATTTATTTTCTTTAAATATGTTTCTGGTGTTCTTTACAAAAAAATGGGGCATTACTTACACAATTCCTCAGAGCATGATACAATATATTATTACCCAAAGAACAACGAGATCGGATTAATTTAAATTACAGAAAAGCTCTCATGCAGAAGCTAATGTAAACTCTGCATTGGCTTTATTCAGAAATACTACAGCTTATGAATTTAATATAAAATGTGATTTGTATAGAATTTTTTTTTGGTTATTGAAATCTATTGTAAGTTAACATTTGGCAAAAATGTGGAAAAAAATCTAAATTTTTTCAAGCAAAGACAATTGTCTTGGTGTCTTTATTTGGTAAGATTTTGAGCTTTTCATCTGTGCCCCATACCCTCCATTGTAAAGCCCCAGAGCGGGCAAGATATTTATTACATTTATTAACTGTAGAACACAGTTTCATGTGACAAATGCATATATAATATGTTTTTGAAGAAAGAAAAAAAAAAATATATATATACAGTATACAGTAATCCTTCCTCGATCGCGGGGGTTGCGTTCCAGAACCCCCCGCGATAGATGAAAATCTGCGAAGTAGAAACCATGTGTTTGTATGGTTATTTTTATATATTTTAAGCCCTTATAAACTCTCCCACCCTGTTAACATTATTAGAGCCCTCTAGACATGAAATAACACCCTTTAGTCAAACATTTAAACTGTGCTCCATTACAAGACAGAGATGACAGTTCTTTTTCACAATTAAAAGAAAGCAAACATATCTTATCTTCAAAGGAGCGCAGTCATAAAGGAGCGCCTGTCAGGAGCAGAGAATGTCAGAGACAGCGCTCGCAAAGAAAAGCAAACAATCAAAAAATTAATACGTGCTTTTAAGCACCGCGATAAAGCGGCATTTTGTAGAGGAGCGTCCGTGTCCTCTGTGCAAACAGCCCCTCTGCTCACACCCCCTCCGTCAGGCAGAGAGAGTGAGAAAGATAGAGAGAAGCAAACAAGCACCGCGCGGGAAGCATATCTTATAGCATTGAGGAGTTTTAGTTAATATGTAATACATGCTCAGATTGGGTAGCTTCTAAGCCAACCGCCAATAGCATCCCTTGTATGAAATCAACTGGGCAATCAAACTGAGGAAGCATGTAACCTAAATTAAAAGACCCATTGTCTGCAGAAAGCGGCGAACCAGCGAAAAATCTGTGATATATATTTAGATGTGCTTACATTTAAAATCCGCGATAGAGTGAAGCCGAAAGTCGAAGCGCGATATAGCGAGGGATTACTGTATATACAGTAATCCCTCGCTACTCGTGGTTCACTTTTTCGCGGATTCACAACTTTGCGGGGTTTTTAAATATTGTAGTAGTATTTCCTAGTCTAAGAACAACAAAACAAGTTTGGTGACTAAGTGCGTTGTAACACGGGCTGTGATTGGTACATGGGAGGGAAACGACAAATCATAGCTTCCCGCTTTCTAATGTCTCTCTGTTGCAGCCATTTCGCTTCAAGCTTTCTTGCCGAGCGGTTTACTTTACACTGTACTGTGTGTGACTTTTTTGTTGTTTCTTTGTGTTGAACTTCGCTTCAATTTTCACCCCCTGCAATGGCTCCCAAACGTGCTCCTTCTTCCAAGGCTGGTGCTGATCCTTAACGCCATTCGATCAGTCCAATTTTGCAACAAGGTCGAGACATCATGACCACCTACAAGGTGCTCTTCGACCGGAAAAAGAAGCAGCGGCAGCAACTGCCGATCACAATGTTTTTGCAGCCTCGCAAAAAAGAGCCAGTTCCTACTACTACTACGGATACACCTTTAGAAACCGTGGAAGAGGTGCCCCAGGAAATGTTAGGTAGGTCCCTGTTATTAATAGAGTAAAGGGTGGGTTGTAAACAGTACAAGGAGGGTTTAAAAACGTCCAAATACACGTTAAATAATTAAATAAATATGGTGTCCCTACTTCGCGGAAATTCAGTTATTGCGGCCGGCCTTGGAACCTATCTTCCGCGATAAACGAGGGATTACTGATATATGAAAGGGAAACTGGCTTGTTTGTATACCGAGTGTGTGGTCGTGAATGAAGGCAAAAGTTTGTGTATATGTGTGTGTATGTATATATATAGGGGAAACGGAATGCACCTGAGCTCAATTTTGAACTTCATGGCAAAGGCTGTGAATACTTATGTACATGTGATTTCTCAGTTTTTTTATTTTTAATAAATTTGCAAAAACCTCAAGTAAACTTTTTTCATGTTGTCATTATGGGGTGTTGTGTGTATAATTCTGAGGAAAATAATGAATTTAATCCATTTTGGAATAAGGCTGTAACATAACAAAATGTGGAAAAAGTGATGCGCTGTGAATACTTTCCGGATGCACTGTATCTAAACATATTATTACCTAAAATGACTGTCTGGTACATCATTTGGAAGAAGGAATGCACTGGTGAGCTCAGTAATGACAAAGGGGATCTCTACTGCTGATGACAGAAGAATGGTAAAGAAAAAGCTCCAAATGCCTGTCCAACAGATCAGAAATGGTCTTCAGGAGACAGCTGTGTATGTGTCAGAGACCACCATCCACAGAAAACTTCATGAACAGAAATACAGAGGCCACATTGCAAGTTTGAAACTACTAGTTAGTCCCAAAAACAGGATGGGCAGATTACAGTTTGCAAAAAAGTACTTTAAAAAGCCTGCAGAATTCTAGAAAAATATCTTGTGGACAGGACGTGACAAAGATTAACCTGTATCAGAGTGATGGCAACAGCAAAGTGTAGAGACATAAAGGAACTGCCCAAGATCCAAAGCATATCACCTTATCTGTTAAACGTGGTGGAGGTTTTTATGGCTTTGGCATGTATGGCTGCATTGTCTGTTTAAAACTGTTTACTGCAGTTTGTTTAAACTATATTCATGTTGTATTTGGAGGCAAAGAATGGGTGATCTTGTTGAAATGCATGGACGTTTTTCCAAAGTACTACAGCAATATAGTGATTATTACAACAGTTTTAACAGATCTTTTTTTAAGTTAGTATCTTAGAGCCAAATGGAGTAAAACAAAGAGCAAAGTAAATAATGAATAAAAAACACAATTAGAGAAGAATTCATTCCAAAAATTGTTGTAGTTTTAAAAATGTCAGAATAACTATTAATATGTTTTTATTCTTCTCATGTAAGTACTTAATTTTGTTGTGTTTTATTTTTTGCATTTTTTTAAAAACTTTAAAGGATAGTTTCTGCATTTTCCAAGTCACAGTTATTTCTTTACACTCATGGTAATTTGCAATATAAAATTGTGTTCCAAAGTGAAGTGTTTTTATAAATTTAAAAAAATCCTTGTCTGTTCTTACAGTTTACAATGGAGCTGAAAGAGTGCCAGGACCCAAACATATGGCTTAAAACTTACCAAATACAGTATGCCTATTTTTCAAGACAAGAATTTTATCAGATATTTGTCCGTGTCTTGTGACTGCACAGATATTGTAAAACAGTATGTTCACTTTCATTTAGAAAGAAATAAAAAGTAAAACCATTTCTGAGATCTGGCAATTTTTAAAGAAAATCTGCTCTGTACCTCATCTCGCAGATTATCTCTCTCTAACTCCTGTTCTACATGAAAGGCAAGAAATGGACGCCTGTGCTTACACCTCACAGGAACATCTGATACACAAGTTAAGCCATGCATAATTCCACTCACACTAAGCTGCATTTGCAATTTCAATGTATCTTTATGGCTTTAGAGAGAACACTGCACTAAGCTTGGGAGAACTTACAGACACCACATGAACAACTAACAAGCACATATTTTAAACCAATTGACACTAGATTTGTGGAGCAGCACCAGTAATGATTGTTCTATCTTGCTGCTCTGCAAAGGAGTTTTTAATCTACACAGTATTTAATTGACTCCATCATCACAGACGATCGTGCAGATCAACTTTCATTCCCCGAAGAATTTCTTAACAGTCTTGCTCCCACTGGCATGCCTCCGCATAAACTCAAAATTAAAATTGGTTCATTCGTCATGCTTCTCAGAAACCTCATGCCAGCAAGAGGTCTCTGTAATGGCACTAGACTTTCTGTTACCAGCATTCACCGCAATGTACTAGAGTGTAACACTATCGCAGCTGCTACCTCACAAACTGTCCTTATTCCCTGGATTTCCCTGACCCCATCAGATTCAAATTTGTCTTTTACTTTTACACGCAGACAATTTCCTGTTAGATTAGCCTTTGCAATGACAATTAATAAGGCACAGGGCCAAACTTTCAAAAAGATATGTCTGTGTCTGCCAAAACCAGTTTTCAGTCATGGACAATTGTATGTTGCTCTCTCCAGAGTTCCATCTTTTCATTCACTCAGAGTCGTATCATCAAACCCACCCCATTTGGACAACTGTGTCTTTCAGGAAGTATTCACCCATCAATAAATAATTATGCGGTGTAAACTACGTCGGGGGTCGGCTAGTTGTTAATATTCTACAGCTCATCAGTTCACCTTTTTTTTCACTTGCAGCTGCAGTGAAATGACTCACCCTGATTATGTTTGGAACTACAATAGACTTCAATAATTGTCAATCAGGGACACATTTTCTTGACCTTTTTGGCTGCAAGTAGTTGTTTATAGAGAAATGAGTATTAGAAACCTGCAGGTTTGCCTACAGTAGGTTTTCTATTGGTTTTTATCCAATCTAAGCACTACAAACCATAACTTTAAGGCATTATAATTACCACATTGAAGTCACTGGGAACGGTAAGTGCTTCTTTTTTTGATTATGTTCACATTCTGGATATGCACGTTTTTAAACAATTTTGGCGAGGGACAAAATTGCTCTAAACAGCTTCAGACATTTTTTGGTTTTGTGCTGGTCAACTTATTTTCTTCAAAGCTCCACCCATGACGGCAGCTGAGAGCAGACAAACAAACAGGAAATTTGTTTTTACCTCAAGAGGAATAATTGCAGGAATCTGTGATTAAATAATAATTTCTAGTTTTTCTTCGTTATCACAAGAATGCCTCATAAATACAGCAGGCATGTGTTCTTAAAAAGAAAACTTTGCTTCTACAAAGAGAACATATTTGGTAAAATTTAAGGCTTTTTCTTTCACCTATGGACCTGTGTACCTGTCAGCTCCATTATAAGTTGCAAGAAAAGACAAGGTGTTTTTAAAAGATATAAATCACATGCTTCAATTTAGAACACTGTTTTATGTGGCCAATCAATATATACCATGATTGTGAAGAAATAACTTTGACTTGCAAAATATCGAACTTATTCTTTAAGCTGTGATATGTGTGAATATCCTGTATTCATATTATTATTTACGTTAAACACATTATGTACTACAAAAAGATTCTTAGAAGTTGCACATGGCCTAGCAGTTTTCTCTTTTTTGAATAAACTGCAGTAATTAGTCAACAGTCACAGCTGTTACATAATACATTTGTCACTTCACTTCTGATTGTATACAGATTCCTAACCTCCTTGACTTGCACTATTTTATTACTAGGTTAGCATTAATAAGTGCTTCTGATCTGCTAAAAATATTTTAACTATTTTGTAATACTAGGGGGCTCAGCCCCCTGTTCGCTTCGCTCCCCAACCCCCAAGTTTGGTTAACTAGATATACAATTTAAGAGATTATTTTCTTGGGAATTGTTACATATTCATTATTTTCATTCAGTTAAAACAATATTTGGAATTAACTTTTCTTCAAGATCACATTGAATTTTGATTCCGTGTTTGGATTTACATTGTGACAGTGCAATGTACAACTGCCCGTGAGTGAATATCGTTTCTTTCTCTCTAATAAATAAATTGACTTTTTCGAATGTTTGTCCCTGTGATTTGTTAACTGTCATAGCAAAAGCTATTCTCACTGGAAACTGTAAACGTTTTAATACGAATGGCATATCAACATCTCCTTTTGTGTCTAATGTTATTCGTGGAATATGTACTACATTACCTTTCTTGACACCTGTTAAAATTTTACATGTTAGTATTGTTCAACCAATTTTTAATACAACTAATCTTGTTCCATTGCATAGTCCATCACTCATACATAAATTATGCAATAACATTATGATACATCCTTCTTTCACATCCTTCTCACTGGACTTTCTTCCAAAAAGTCTCCTCAAAAAGTCACGTCTCTTCCCAAGATTTTTTTATTATAATAGAGAAATTATAATTATTATAATAATAATATAATAAATTATAAAATATTGCATAATTTGTAATGTTTCCCTTCATTTGAATTATTCAGTGAAACATAATAAAAATACCTAAAACTGTGCTTTCTGCTTTATTTCTACTCTGTATATTTCGTTAGTCAAGTGCATTTTACTGTGACAGCATTTTATTTGTTTCTGCAAACAAAAAAAATCTACTTAAATTGAAATGCTACATGTTGGGTATGGTACAAATGACTCGTTGAATAGTAAATGTCATGTACAGTATATCCTTAAAGTCCTAGTTTATAGTATGGAGCATGGCTTCTTTATTTAATTGTTTATTCTTCATTCTTTATTTTCTAAACTAAATAAGCTTAAACATTGAAGTAATGCATGTTGTTCACATTGAGGATTTGCTGTAAGAACTTTTTTGAGATAAAGACTTATTGACATTATAGTATATGCCGATATCTAAATAATTAATTTATATGGTTAAGTATACCCAGAGATGATAAGTAAAAATATCTTTGTACATATATTTAAATCCTAAATTTACTTTTTCCCTTAGATTGAATCACAGTGTGGGTTATTATTGTCTATAGCAGATGTTGTAGAATGATTTATTATTCTTAAAGATTTCATATTGATAATTATAGCTAAATAGGGCAGCACGGTGGCGCAGTGGTAGTGCTGCTGCCTCGCAGTTAGGAGACCCGGGTTCGCTTCCCGGGTCCTCCCTGCGTGGAGTTTGCATGTTCTCCCCGTGTCTGCGTGGGTTTCCTCCGGGCGCTCTGGTTTTCTCCCACAGTCCAAAGACATGCAGGTTAGGTGGATTAGTGATTCTACATTGGCCCTAGTGTGTGTTTGTGTGTGTCCTGCGGTGGGTTGGCACCCTGCCCAGGATTGGTTCCTGCCTTGTGCCCTGTGTTGGCAGGGATTGGCTCCAGCAGACCCCTGTGACCCTGTGTTCGGATTCAGCGGGTTAGAAAATGGATGGATGGATAATTATAGCTAAATCATTATAAAATGTTAAAACATTAATTTAGGATTAATTTAGTGTGTTCAGCATTACATGAAATTTATCAGTGGTTAATTTTTATTTATAAAATTCACATGCTAATATTTTAATATAATTAAGGAATGATCACAGAGCTCTAAATAGTAGTTGCCATCCATGTTTTTTTGTGTTCATGATTACATGAAATTTATCAGTGGTTAATTTTTCTTTATAAAATTCACATGCTAATATTTTAATAGAATGCATCTTTCCAATTTGGTTTACAGGCTCTGGGCTGTATTCTGTATCTTCTGTGCTTTAAACAGCATCCATTTGAAGAAGGAGCAAAACTTCAGATTGTGAATGGCAAATACACAATCCCTCCAAATGATGCCAGATACACAGTCTTTCACAATCTCATTCGTAAGTTTATCTAAAATTCTGTGCCATGGAACTCCTTAGATTATTTATAATCTGTTTTATCAAAACCTCATATAAAGAAATGTAGCATTTCTGAAATCAGCAAAATAAAAAAAAAAGTTGCTTGAATGTGATTTATTCTACTTACACTATTCCTTGGTAAATTAATAATCTTGAAATAATTTTTTTATTTCTTGTCACATTTATCTTTTCAGGGTGATGGGTAGGCTGGAATCTAAATCAGAAGTAGTAATCATAAGGCAAAAATGAAGTGGTAGACTACTTGCCAGTGCATAATACTCATACTTGTGAGAACCATAAAGTGATTCTTTGGTTTTCATTCACTCCGCTAGATGAGAGTTACTATTATAACACATTGAGCTAACAGTCTAAACAATCTGATGTAATAGACTCTAATGAGTTATCCAAAGTTATATCTTGCAAGTTAAATCAGAAAATATTTTAGCCAGCTTTTTGTTCAAGTAAATTGAAAATTAAGACAAATTTAACTTATCATTTTCATATTTATACTCAATTTCAAATGTAAATAATTTGATATGAAGCTTGAGTTAAATATTGTATTTAATATACAGTCATATGAAAAAGTTTGGGAACCCCTCTCAGCCTGCATAATAATTTACTCTGCTTTCAACAAAAAAGATAACAGTGGTATGTCTTTCATTTCCTAGGAACATCTGAGAACTAGGGTGTTTTCTGAACAAAGATTTTTAGTGAAGCAGTATTTAGTTGTGTAAAATGAAATCAAATGTGAAAAACTGGCTGTGCAAAAATTTTGGTACCCTTGTAATTTTGATGATTTGAATGCATGTAACTGCTCAATACTGATTACTTGCAACACCAAATTGGTTGGATTAGCTCGTTAAGCCTTGAACTTCATAGACAAGTGTGTCCACTTACGAGAAAAGGTATTTAAGGTGGTCAATTGCAAGTTGTGCTTCCCTTTGACTCTCCTCTGAAGAGTGACAGCATGGGATCCTCAAAGCAACTCTCAAAAGATCTGAAAACAAAGAATTTTCAGTATCATGGTTTAGGGAAAAGCTACAAACAGCTATCTCAGAGGTTTGAACTGTCAATTTCAACTGTAAGGAATGTAATCAGGAAATGGAAGGCCACAGGCACAGTTACTGTTAAACCCAGGTCTGGCAGGCCAAGAAAAATACAGGAGCGGCGTATGGGCAGGATTGTGAGACAGACAACCCACAGATCACCTCCAAAGACCTGCAAGAACATCTTGCTGCAGATTGTGTATCTGTACATCGTTCTACCATTCAGTTCAATTTGCACAAAGAACATCGGAATGGCAGGGTGATGTGAAAGAAGCCCTTTCTACACTCATGCCACAAACAGAGTTGCTTGTTGTATGCAAATGCTCATTTAGACAATCCAGATTCATTTGTGAACAAAGTGCTTTGGACTGATGAGACAAAAATTTAGTTTAGTCATAATAAAAAGTGCTTGGCATGGTGGAAGAAGAATACCGCATTCCAAGAAAAACACCTGCTACCAACTGTCAAATTTGGTGGAAGTTCCATCATGCGTTGGGCTGTGTGGCTAGTTCAGGGACTGGGGCCCTTGTTAAAGTCAAGGGTCAGATGAATTCAACCCAATATCAGCATATTCTTCAGGATAATGTTCAAGCATCAATCACACAGTATTCCAACAAGACAATGACCCAAAACACAGTTCAAAATCTACAAAGGCATTCATGCTCAGGGAGAAGTATAATGTTCTGGAATGGCTGTCACAGTCTCCTGACTTGAATATCATCGAAAATCTACGGGATGATTTGAAGCAGGCTGTCCATGCTCGGCAGCCATCAAATTTAACTGAACTGGAGAGATTTCGTATGGAGGAATGGTCAAAAATACCTCTATCCAGAATCCAGATATTCATCAAAGGCTGTAGGAGGCGTCTAGAGGCTGTTATATTTACAAAAGGAAGGTCAACTAAGTATTGATGTAATATCTCTGTTGGGCTGCCCAAATTTATGCACTTGTCTAACTTTGTTATGATGCATATTGCATATTTTCTGTTAATCCAATAAACTTAATGTCACTGCTGAAATAGTACTGTTTCCATAAGGCATGCCATATATTAAAAGGAAGTTGCTACTTTGAAAGCTCAGCCAATGATAAAAATAAATCCAAAGAATTAAGAGGTTACTTTTTCATATGACTGTATATTGATCGGTCCAGTTAAGGGATAAAATCAAATTTAAAATCACAGTCCATCCCAGCAGTATTGAGCACAAGGTCAGAAATAATCATTGTTGGGATGCCAGTCCAGTACAATGCGCTGTAACACACACATCCGTTTACACTAATACAGAGTCAGTTTAACAGAATTTATTTTTGCACTAGGCTGACCCGCCTTTTAAGGCGACCGACTTTTAAGTTGACCACTTCTTAAGGCAATTCTATATAAGGAGATCAAATTTATATTTTATACAAACTCATTAAATTTGGTTATATTGCATTTGAGCGGTATTACTTTAATACTCATAGTTTCTGTTATTTTTGTGATGAAATTTAAACTTTTTTTCTATATTGAGGTCGCCTTTTGAACCCCTGATATTTACTACGCGGTGAGGCATTTGTACTCCATTAACATTAATTATTTCCAGAGACATAATTTTGTCTATTTTTCCAGCGCATCACGCACAAAAGCAAGGGAACGATGGGAGCACCAGAACTCTGCTCACATCATGTCGCTTCGTACTGCAAGCTGCAAGTAATAAGTCTGTGATAAGCGGAATACCGCTACACTTTCCACTCACGGGACGGAAGGACAATCCCGACCGCTTTTATATAGTAAGAAAGAAGAAGAAGATATCGCAGTCTGGAGTAGAAAATCATCTTTTACCTGGAGAAAACGAAACTACAAATCCCATCGTGCATTGCAAAATGGACAGGGCATGTGTGAAACTCCGCGCCTGCGTAGCACTCACGGGACGGCAGGACAATCCCAACCGCTTTTATATAGAAGGATAGTGCTCTTCCTCAAGTGCATGTGCAGAGCACTGTGATCAGTTCTCAGTTAAAATACAAATATAGATTATACTAATTACTAAATACAGAATTAGTGTACATACAGTAAAATACACATTTGTTAAAACATTTGAAGAACAAGGTAAAAACTATGGCCAGTTGATAATGGAGGAAATTAAAATTGTGAAAGAGAAATTCAAAAGCAAAGTTAGATACAGTCACAGTCTTGGAGACCTCGGCCAACTAGCCTTCTACCCTCTCTTCTGGGCATTCTGCAGTTGAGTCACTGGGCTGGCCTGTCCAATCTGATTTGAGAATCTTTCCATCTGGTTAATCTAAAGCTGCAGTAGTACAGTAGAACCATTTGCCACATCCAGATATTGAAAAGCGAAACAAAATAGAGGAGGGTTAGTAAAGGTTATGTAAATATTGTATTACATATATTTCTCTACAAATGACTAGCAAACAAAAATGCAGTATGGACAGCTAATCAGCAGCTCTTGTCATGGAATGCTAGACTAAAGTAGTGAGTTTTCAGCCAGGATTTAAAAAGTGAGGCTGAAGGGGCATCTCTTATATTAGCAGGTAGATCGTTCCACAGCTTCGGGTCTCTGTAACTAAAAACATGTTAATCCTTGGAATGTTATGTAGCCTGCCCTCATAAGATCTCAGTGTGTACTCTGGTTTGTAAGCAGTGATTGATTTAGATAAATAGGCAGAGCCTTGGCCATTTAAGGCTTTATACGTTAAAATGAGGATTTTGAAATCAGCCCTAAGCATAACCATGAGACAGTGAAAGGACTTGCCTGGAGTTTCAGGTTTGTGAAAACATTTTTGCAGTAGTATATGGAACTACCTGAAATCCGCATTAAAGAACAATTAGAACAGTAAGTGAATTATGTATTGCAGTAGTCAGTCCTTTTAGAAATAATCCTGAAGTATCCTGAGTAATTTAAATTATATATCCAGCATAATTTAAAGTTGCCACTCAGAATAATTTTCATATATTTGGAATGAGAGAGAGAAACTAGAATTTTCCAAGTAAAACCCTTGCAGTCACCTAACCTATTTGGAATAACTCCCGTAGAACTAAACAAGTTATATTTTTTTAGTGTTATCCCCATAAAAACTGATACACTTGTTATAACATTCATAAAGGTTTTCTGCTTGTGCAAACATTTCAGTCTTCTGTAGCTGACTCAGCATCTTCATCATTTGTATGTAATTCTCCATAAAGGCAGCCTTTTGATTTGGAGCATTAATTAATCACACAGGGCCAGGTCTGGAGGACAGGGTGAGTGTGGATCTGGCATCCACAGTTGAATCCACAGTTTTGCAGAGTAACCTTTAGTGTGAATAGTGGCATTGGAGAATAGATAACAGCTTTATGTGTACTGGTTAGATGTGCTTTTTGACGCATGTAATCAGTTTGGACAACACCATTAACATTATGTAAATTGCACATGTGAATTTTCAATGTGCTGGACCATACTTCCCATTGTTCGAGCTGTTGTTTGGTCTTTGAGTCATAGAGATGCATGCAAGTGTTCCCCAGTTAGCTTGGGATTCTTCTTGAAACACTCAATATGGTGATGCTTCATTCAGGTATTAACTTTCTGGGTGCCCAAATTGCACAGAGGCTGCTCATGTTTAATTGTCTATTCAAAATGGATTCTGCTGACCCACAATTAATCTCCACAGAGTCTGCTACCTCACGCAGTGTCCATCTTTAATTTTTCATTAGGATGCACCCTATAGTGTCAACATTTTTAACTTCCGTAGAAATGTTGAAGTCTAACCAGTCCTTGTGCTATCTTTAAGAGACACCCTTCTACAGCAGAATAATAATTAACATATAGCATTTGTATTGTCATTTTTTCTTCTTTTAAGCTATTGGACTCAGGCTTAGAAATCCTTTCTGGTTCACATACCTTTGTAGGTAATCGGGGAAAGATCTTCTCCCTCTTGTAGTCAGAAGTGAATCATTGATCCTCTCTCTTAGTTTCTTTAAATTCTTGGACAAGGGTCAGCTGACTGTAAGAGACAATCCACTTCTGCATGATAAACTTTTTGGACCAATCAACCTCCCAGATTCATAGTGTATGTTTTCTGTTGGTGGTACTGCTCCTCTCTTGAAAAGAGAGATCCACGCAGGTGGTGCAGTGGTAACATTGCTGCCTCACATTAAGGAGGTCGTGGGTTTGTATCCTTTGCTCCAACTGGAAAACCAAAAGAAATGTAACCAATTGTATCATAAATGTTGTAAGTCACCTTGGATAAAGGTCTTGGCCAAATAAGTAAATGTAAATGTAGAAAAACATAGTCAGAGGCAACTGGAACTTCTTGCCCTTACAATATATATTGTTTATATGTAAAATGTATGTATAGGTAGATAGATTTTACTTTATTTGTCCCAACTGGGATTTTTTTTTTTCAGAAGCTCAATAAATAATTATAAATAAATAACTATAACAAACAAATGCAAAGAAGAATTATTAAAAAGAAGTGAACTTCTGACTTGGCTAAAGATAAAAAGAGCAGTCACAGTGAGAAATTATTAAGGCATATAGTTATAAAGTAGCCCCAGTAGCATTTCTTGACACGCTTCTGCTGAATAATTCCTTGGCAAATAGTACCCAGTGCTAGTCTGTCAGAGAGAGGATGTGCAACATTGTTCAAAATTGCAATCACTTTTGTTTTCATTCTACCACTCCCTACTAAATCCAACGGGTTGGGAGTATGCATAACTGTAGCTGCCTGATGTTAGGTTACAGACAGTTCTCTTTACACAAAGAAACAAAGTTCTCCACCTGACTCCATTACTTTGTCTCTCGCCCATTATCAATATATCCCAGTAGTGCAGAATGATCTGATAATTTCTGCAAGAGACATCACCTGGTGTTGTATTAATTGTCTTGAGGTGTACAGGGTGAAGAAAAAAGGAGAAAGGGCATTTATAGTTATTGATGACATCCTTAGCCCTTCATGTCATTTTGTTGTATGGTACAGTGTTGGTAAAAAGATACTGAAATGGGATCCTTTCTAATTGCCCCTGTCATTTTAAGGTTGTGATGTTTAGGTAAAGGTTAGCAAATCTATTTTAGACAAGTTGGCATTATAGAAAGCTGATACTGATATGAACAAACTTTTTGAATTCATAATGCCATGTAAAACTAAGAGCCTGCTGTTTA
The DNA here is from genome assembly GCF_016835505.1 of Polypterus senegalus. NCBI lineage: Eukaryota > Metazoa > Chordata > Cladistia > Polypteriformes > Polypteridae > Polypterus > Polypterus senegalus. The sequence continues at coordinate 66,651,161 of NC_053157.1, read as the reverse complement.
CCTAAACAAAGTAGATATTTGCCAACTCATTTGCTCTTCCTTGGTGCATCTGAAGTGTTTTCTGTTTGCTTTGTCGTCTTTTTGTTTGCAAATTATGAGAAATGAACTTAAACCACTGGACCTTTTTAATATGCTACTGATTATTTAGAGTGTCGGTTTGCTGGACTTTTATTGATATTACCTGAATATTTATTATTATTGTTATTTTAACTTTTAACCTAAATTTTTGTCAATAACTTTCCAGTTAAAATTAATACCCTTTGAATCTGCTAGTTATGCTATTACTTTGCAGTTTACATGTATTATATGAGTAATGCCTGGTTATAAAGTGGCACAGCTTGCATATGCATGTTTAAACAACAGTGCCAAAACAAAACTTTCTGTAGGTCTTTGTATCTAGTAATAAGAATATTGTTAACTGATGCCTGGAGTATGCTATAAAAATATTTGCATAAGAAAGTTGGTAAGAGACACTAACAGTCTGCTATATGGACATGGCTGTGGGGTATGCTGGTCTATTAAGCCAGTTTGCAAATTATTCCTCAGGTTAAAGTCCTTCTATCCTGTGCATTCAGTTGTCATATACAGTGGGGTGCAAAAGTTTGGGCAACCTTGTTAATAGTCATTATTTTCCTGTATAAATCGTTGGTTGTTAACGATAAAAAATGTCAGTTAAATATATCATATAGGAGACACACACAGTGATATTTGAGAAGTGAAATGAAGTTTATTGGATTTACAGAAAGTGTGCAATAATTGTTCAAACAAAATCAGGCAGGTGCATAAATTTGGGCACAGTTGTCATTTTATTGATTCCAAAACTTTTAGAACTAATTATTGGAACTCAAATTGGCTTGGTAAGCTCAGTGACCCCTGACCTACATACACAGGTGAATACTATAATGAAAAAGAATATTTAAGGGGGTCAATTGTAAGTTTCCCTCCTCCTTTAATTTTCTCTGAAGAGTAGCAACATGGGGGTCACAAAACAACTCTCAAATGACCTGAAGACAAAGATTGTTCACCATCATGGTTTAGGGGAAGGATACAGAAAGCTGTCCCAGAGATTTAAGCTGTCTGTTTCCACAGTTAGGAACATATTGAGGAAATGGAAGACCACAGGCTCAGTTCAAGTTAAGGCTCGAAGTGGCAGACCAAGAAAGATTTCGGATAGACAGAAGTGACGAATGGTGAGAACAGTCAGAGTCAACCCACAGACCAGCACCAAAGACCTACAACATCCTCTTGTAGCAGATGGAGTCACTGTGCATCGTTCAAGCATTTGGCGCAATTTACACAAGGAGATGCTGTATGCGAGAGTGATGCAGAGGAAGCCTTTTCTCCGCCCATAGCACAAACAGAGCCGCTTGAGGTATGCTCAAGCACATTTGGACAAGCCAGCTTCATTTTGGAATAAGGTGCTGTGGACTGATGAAACTAAAATTGAGTTATTTGGGCATAACAAGGGGCATTATGCATGGAGGAAAAAGAACACAGCATTCCAAGAAAAACACCTGCTACCTACAGTAAAATATGGTGGTGGTTCCATCATGCTGTGGGGCTGTGTGGCCAGTGCAGGGACTGGGAATCTTGTCAAAGTTGAGGGATGCATGGATTCCACTCAGTATCAGCAGATTCTGGAGACCAATGTCCAGGAATCAGTGACAAAGCTGAAGCTGCGCTGGGGCTGGATCTTTCAACAAGACAACGACCTGAAACACTGCTCAAAATCCACTAAGGCATTCATGCAGAGGAACAAGTACAACGTTCTGGAATGGCCATCTCAGTCCCCAGACCTGAATATAATTGAAAATCTGTGGTGTGAGTTAAAGAGAGCTGTCCATGCTCGGAAGCCATCAAACCTGAATGAGCTAGAGATGTTTTGTAAAAAGGATTGGTCCAAAATACCTTCAACCACAATCCAGACTCTCATTGGAACCTACAGGAAGCGTTTAGAGGCTGTAATTTCTGCAAAAGGCGGATCTACTAAATGTTGATTTCATTTCTTTTTTGTGGTGCCCAAATTTATGCACCTGCCTGATTTTGTTTGAACAATTATTGCACACTTTCTGTAAATCCAATAAACTTCATTTCACTTCTTAAATATCACTGTGTGTGTCTCCTATATGATATATTTAACTGAAATTTTTATCGTAACAACCAATGATTTATACAGGAAAATAATGACTATTAACAAGGTTGCCCAAACTTTTGCATCCCATTGTAATTTTACTTAAACTGTGCTCTGGATGGTGGTATTTAAAAGGTGTCAAAGGAAATTTGCTGTATGCTTAAATGTGTTTACTGTAAGTATCAATGTAGCCTTCATTTATTTATTTTTGACTTTGAACATTGAGTAATGATGATCAATGTCCATTCAGACTTTCAGTAATTTGGCAGTTGAAGGCTTTTAATTTATGTGTCATTCATGTGGCACAACTGGTATCTGTGTTTTATGCAATATAGTGATGTGCAAGATCTTTCTAATCCACTGATTCCATTCACATGAAATTAGTTTAAAACACATGCCTCAAAGAAGGACTCTGTGTGCATTGATGTGTACAAATGTTACCACTTCATATTCATAAGAGACACGTGGATTATGAAAATAAATACAAAATAAAAATAATTATATGAAAGTGCATTACTGTAAATAATAGCAGATGTCTGAACTCTGCAGGTTAGTGAGAAAGACGGAAAAAACAAGCTTTTATTTTTTTTCCTTTTCTTTTTAATTTTCACCCAGGCTCCATGTTAAAGATTAATCCAGAGGAAAGACTATCAATTGTTGAAATTGTGAATCAGTTGCAAGAGATCTCTGCTGCAAGAAATGTAACTCCTAAGTCACCTGTCACTGAGGTATAAACTTTTTTATTTTTGGTATCCCTAAAAACCTAAAGATATTTTTTTTGTTCTAATATTTTTGCAGACCTAGTATATCATGCTAAATTTCCTAGTTTTACAGACCATGCATGCTCCTTTTGTTGTATTATATATTTATTGAACCTTCCCAGTGAAGGGAATGTTTTTAAAAAGTTTAATGTTCATTTTTTTATTCTACTGGTCCTCTGAAGAACAACTTATATTAGGCAGTCATTAAGATCCTCTGAGCTTTGATTAGGCAGGACTACTTTTACAGAGGATTAAAATATATTAAACGTAATGTTTCTGTTTATGAAAAGCAAATATCAAATATATTAGCTGGTTAATTTTCTCCTTTTGTCAAGAAATTTTTGAAGCAAATAAAAACAGACCTATGTAAGTAATGTTTTCTGGAATGCAGCATTATGGGGGTTTTAAAAAAACCTAAAATGTTCTGTTGTCATCAGAATAAAAAAATTATTATATGAAATTTCATAATTTAAGAAAGGGCTTGTAGCTAAAGGAATAGGAATGCATGTCATTGCACATATATGATCTTGCTACTTATATGTTCATTATATTCTTTTATTTCCTGGACCTTCTTGTTCCTAATACATAGTCATAAGGATACAGCAGCATCTGAGGCAAGGTATGAACCAGTCCTGGAAACAGTGCCAGTCCAATGCAGTTTACAGTTATTCACATGCCCATATGTGTACATATCAGACCCATTTACAGTCATTTAATCTACACATCATTTCTTTGGGATTTGGAAAAATGCAAGCAGATATTTTGAGAATATTTCACGACATACAAGTAGTGGTCAGTGCGGATATTACTCCTTTGGACCATAATTCTTGGTATTTCTAAGCACAGATAATACTGTCAGATATGGTTCTTAAGTCAACCCTTCTCTTTCATTGTATGTTGTACCTTCATGTAACGAAACAGAAGTAGAATTAACAGGTTGAGGAATGAAAAATAAATATTAACCCCTTAATAACTAAATACAAAGGAAGTACTAAAGACTTACAGAAACAGGGAGCACGGTGCTAAAGCAAACCATAAATGGAGTGATCTTCCTTCATAACTCAAACCCTCTTGTAATTAGGCTTTATGTTTATGTTGTCAAGTAATAAAACAAGAGAGGAGGGATCAGAGGATGGCAACATGTGAGACACATGCCAAGAGGTGGAATTAAGAACTATATGTATGTAATTATTTCCCTAGTGCAGGTTGGCAGGATTCATTCATTCATTTTAGTTTAGTGAACTTGGTTTTATTTAATTTGATCACATCTCACTCATGTGATACCTGGCACCTTTAATCAACTGAGTTCAGAAAGCTTACATTTGCTGACAGGTAGTTTTCTGGCTCACAGCTGCCTTAATTAAGAAATTAGCCATTCTCCATAAGAGTGTCCTGACTTTATATTGCTTTATTTTATATATTATGTCCCATTTGCAGCATATGTGGTGCTTTTTTCATATTCTTGTTGACTGCTTTGCTTGTCACTAAAATAATTTTTATTCTTAATTTTCTTTAGACAATTTTTAAAGTATTTACCTACTCTATACTGTTAGACAATTTTAGATGGTACTGATATGGTAATTTATGTAAAACTGGATTTTACAAAATCTTTAGACACCTTGGTTGCAACTCATGAGGCTTAGCTGAGTCTTTGCAGCATACTTAGAGAGAAGAGTATATTTCTCCACAAATGTCTATTCCCCATTATAACAGTCACATTTTGATATTTTTATTTTACAGCATCGTTTAGATAATCTGAATGGAATCTTGCTAGATGTAAGCAAACTCAACAAGCTAGTAGTGCTTTAAGCAGAGAGCCTGTTGATACAGCAGTTAGAAAGGCTAACAACAACAGTGTAGATGAATGGCTTGATTGTAGGTCAAAGGAGCAAATGCTATATTTTTGCTCCCATAACGATTGGCTCATTATCAAAGACAAAAAGCTTGAGTGCAAGTGTACAGGTGATTTCTTTAGCAGCACAGGCAGAGCAGGGACTTGAGTTGTTTACTGACTGAAGCAAGTATTCTATTTTGGCTGTTTGAAATTACTATAAACCTAAGCAGCAACATTGTTTATGTAAAAGTTAAGGATTTTCAGAATTATATAAACAGCACATGTACTTAAGATACTCTCATGGTAAAATTCTTAAAGAAAATTCAAGAAATGCACAGAGCTGAACATCATAAGACTTTCCATATTTTCCTTTCATGAAGATGGATGTTAATTTACAGATAACGGTAATTAGAGTGTGCTTACAACTGTTAAATGGAGTGAACATGGGGTGGGTTTTACACCTAACCAAATGTGTACTGATGTGAACAACATTATTATAACACAGATGCAGAATATAGTGGCCTATGACATCATCATAAACAGACCAAAATAATGCATGTTAATTGATGAATCCGCCTCAGCTAATGTGAAGCTTGTGCTGGTGTTCTGTTAGTGAGCAGCTTTTGCTGATACAAAGCCAAGCATAATATTTCTGAATTTCTGGAGTAAGCAGGTCTATAGCAACTCATATCATAGAGGCATTGCTGGGACATCCTGAGAAGCATGGCTTTAATAACCATTTCTTAGGTCTTTTCTTTTTTCCTTTGCATGTGATAGAGCAGGGGTTGTTACACAGCTTTGTGCTAAATACCTAGACCTGTTTGGATGGAATTGGCAGTTACGGATGTTATGAATGAAGTCACTAGTCTTAATCATTTTCAGATGTACTTTTACAGTACATTTCATGTCTCCCTTAAAAAATGAGATATTTGCCGTACTATGCACAGCATTTCTGGCAGTGTCTGATTGTTATACAATGTGTATTGTCTATCTGTTAAGCGACTTCAAGTGCGAGGAATGTCAGGATAGTTCAGGAGAGCTGCAAATTGTTTGAGATACACTTTTGTAATGCAGCCAATTATGTTAGTAGGGATTTGAGAGAGAGAAAGCAAATGTTCTCACATTTTTGTCCTTCGTTCTTAATCCTGAACATATGTATGATACCCCTGCAGAACTCATTGTTATTCCAAGGATGCAGCTGACATGAAAAGTTTGTGTCCTTTACTCCCTGGTTTCAGTGCAGTCGCTGCTCTTCAAGGTCATTAAGTCATTAATAGCAGCCTGTGTACCTTCATTAAATAAACATGGTACAGATATTACCAGAATTTTCTTGTATTTTTCGTTCACAGCATGTATTCAAATTTTTATTTGATTTGCTAATACTGGCAGACATGCATGCCAATCTACCAACTAGAGGAGAAATGACAGTAATTTTTTGCCACTTCAGATACTGTCAAAAGTACATAAAATCATATCTTAAGTAGTTTGTCAAACTTTATCAGGTACACATTGGGCAGAGCAGCCTTCACTATCTAACAATTCCTACGTATTTATGTATAATGAGATGTTTGCTGTTATCCTCATATTACAGAAGAACTTTTGTTCTTTCCGTTTACTCCCCCAAATGCAAATTCAGTGTTTTAGCTTCACAAGATCTGAATCAGAGATTGATAGACAACAAAGAATTACTTATTTTGTAGCCGGTTTTATAGAGTACTTGGAAGTTAAGTTTGATGTTATACAGACAAATGGAATGTTTATACATCACAGTTCTGCAAACATACTGCCACAGATCTTAACAGAAGGATTTCAGATGCTTAACCAATGCTTTTCCTTTTCATGGCAAGACTAAGCTGGTTGTGCTAAGCTGGTATTAATAAGGTGCACAGTGAGCTTATGTCAAGGATGGAAGATGAGTTTAGCTTAACTCTAAAGAGAACTGCTCAAAGAAATAGGCAGTGGGTCACATTAAAATATAATGGCTTTGTAATTTTTTTAAAAAGCTGCTGCAAGATAGTACATCAATGTTTCTTAACAAAAAAAGATCTTTCTTCTGTACTGGTTGCTGCTGTTATTACTGTATTACTTCTGTGCCTGAAATAGTCAGTAATGAGTATATTAAGCTCTTGCTGGTGGGATTCAACTTATGAAGGTTATGAAAAATTACAGCTCCTTGAGCAGAATGGAGGCTATGGAAACAGCATTACGCCAAGATCCTCCATCAGTTCAGCATCTCAGCCACCAAAGCCAGTAGCGCAAATTAACAACATTCACAATTCAGGTAAGAAAACTGATATAGCCTGGAGTAGAAATTGTGCTTTGCTGTTTTGTCTTTTTGCATGTTTGGGTTGCTTGCCTTTATAATTGTTATATTCTGATAAATAATTATGAAGCTTGACTAGTAAGTTAGTAATGTAATTGGAGAAAGAAAATAAGATACTCATATGATTAACTATGTTAAGAGCTTTGTAAGTGAAAATGTGACAGGCTATTTATTGCAGAATCTTGAATCCAGCAGGGTTTCTTAACTTGGTTTTGCTTAGTACTTTACATGTTTCGTACACACACTTGGTGAAAAAAGTATGGATTTATGCTTTGTCTGTCATAGAACATATCTACATTGCTCTGAATTTTGTAATCCTCTTTAACCAACATAAAAGTGTATTACAAATATAAAACCTAACAAAATATTAAAGAAAATAGTTTTTTCAGCAGAATTGGAAAACCTATTAATTGATAAAACTTTTTTTTTCCACCTTCAATGAAGAAGACTTGAAAAATATGATCCACACGTGAGACTTAAAATTATTTTTAATTGTTGAAATAATTTATTGTTGAAGACATCTGAATATAATGTCCTGAATTTTTTGAGCTTTATGGGTTTAAGAGAAAAAAAATATTCAATGACTTGTTTGTGTCCTGCTTCCTATAGTTTAAAGTTATTAACCATCATGGGAAGTTTTTTTGCCTGTTGTATTTATTGTGAATTGTATAATACTGCAGGTTTAAGAATTTGTTGAACGTTGGACTATAGTTAACTTATATGTTTAACAGTATATTTATACTGTTGTTCACAAAATATATTTGTTATTGATGGATGGAAATCTCAAGACACAGTGCTGCTAAAACAATGATTATAAATATAAAAAGTAGGGATGCACTGAATTTTCATAATATCTGTGTAAAAACAGAAATAAATGGCACACTTGTTATTTGGCCAAATAAGTAAAAATGCTTGAATTTTTGATTAAATATGTGCTGATAGTTATGTACCTCTCCTGCACTGGTTATGGGTGACTCTTTCAAAACAGTACCTTCTGATTTGTAGGGATTGAGTGCTATCTCAGACTACATTGCTTTGTATCATCTGAATACCATCTTTAGAGGACTGTACTAGTCTGTTCACAATGCGAAACACCAGTAGTAATGAAAGAAGCCACAGTGTAAACATTGTGGATCTGTATAACCTGTCAGCTAAGGAATGGACAAAGCACCCTGAAATCCAAACTCTGTTCGCACACATTGAAGTCTTGTACTACTTTGTTTTTGAACTTTGTACATAAATTATACAAAGGTTTAGAAGTCGTTCTAGTTAAGGTAAGCTGGCCAAACTGTGGATACTTTTTCACATGCCACATGTTTCTGTTTGTCACCAGGGTTACTTTTTTGGTGAGTGCAGGTAGTACATCCATCCATCATTTTCCATACTTATCCAGGACAGGATCTCAGGATGGGGGGTGGTTATTCCAACAAGAAACAGGTGCATGGCAAGAATAATCCCTGAACATGGCACCAGCCTGTCTTACAGTATATTGAATACTCACACATATGTGGGCCAATTAACATCAGCAGTCCACCTAATCCGCATGTCTTTGAACTGAGGGAGGAAGCAGGAGCACCCAGGGCAAGCCCACATGAACACAGGGAGAAAATGTAAGCTCCATGCAGGGCGCACTTAGGAGGTGAACCCCTTCTCCCTTATTTGAGGTTGCAGCTTTTCAACTATGCCACTGTGCTGCCCATACTGAGTGAGAGGTGTGCAAATTAATAATAGCTGACAGTCAATACTTTATTATGGTGTCTAGTAAAGACTAAGAATAAACTGTAGCAGTTTAGTTTTATTATAACGAATTGGTGTAAAATAATTTTCATTCTTTTCTACTAATTTCATATATATAAGTATTTTTTGTTTTAACCACACACACTTTAAAAATGAGAATTTTCTTCTCAACATATCATGTTTTTCATAGTCTTAGATGTGCCTGATTTTTAAGCATTGCCCTTATCCATATGTGTAAATCTGCCTTTGCCGGTAATGGGATTTTCTTGAAAAGGGAGGCTAGCCATCTGCCCAATTACTAAACAATGTCGTGGAAGTAAGCTTTTATATCAGTCTGGATGCTTGAAAGATTTATAATTTTCATTACATAGATTGTCTAGCCTGTATGTAAACAAACAGCTCTATTACTCACATTTGTAAGTGGCTAAACAAAAACAATATAGTTATGGTATCTAATGTATTGTTTGCCACTCTTATGATGAAACAGATGTAGTATACCTAGTGTGTTATAAAGAGCTTTCTAGCTAGTCTAAATTAGTCTAAATTATATTATAAAAGGATCACATTATTCAAATGTTAAAATCAAGTAAGGATCCTTTTCAGAATCTGAAATGTTTTGTTATATGCTGAATTCCCATGTGTCTTCAAATTCAAGCTTGGCAGCTTGATTATCAGAGTTTCCTGTCACCAGAAATGTGTTGCAGTACAAAAAAAGCTATGTCTTTGCATCATTTTTGTTAACTTTATGAGTTTATGAAAGTTACCAGAATTTTAGCCTTTGTTAATTTTTGGGGATATAAGGAAAGACATTAATCTGGTTTGAGAATGCAACAGTCTCCACATTGAAGGTACAACACTTTAAAAGCTGTATACTATTTATAGAATGCTCCTTAATCATTTTCATTCAAAAGATAGTTATCTATCAGGAAAAGACATCCGGTTTATGACTTGCGTAGTAGTTAATGAATCTAACAATTGAACTAAATAGGTACGGTATGTATTCTTTGCACAGTTTATATAGTTTTATAAGTAGTATATAAAAATTGAACAACCTTGTGTTTTAAGAAATATTATAGGATGAGCAATTTTGAAATTTGGCTATGCTAATGTAGTCATATAAAGTGAGATGTATACACAGATTATAGTTTTAAACCTTGCCCTTGTTTGTTTATATATATATATATATATATATATATATATATATATATATATATATATATATATATATATATATATATATATAAACTATATATATATTGTAAATGGCACTATATAGCGCCTGACCCGATACAGATTGGACACGGGAGGCACGTGTAAAATAAAAGGACTTTTATTTCTCTTCAGCTGGGGGGCACGTCTTCCCCGTAATCCCCCCAGCCACAACACAGTCCCAAGCACCAGTAACCACCAGTGCAGCACAATCACAAACACTCTTCTCGTTATTGGCACCACCACCACTCCTCCCTCACAACCTTGTCTTCCTCCACCCGACTCTGGCCGATGAGTGGTGGTCACTGGCTCCTTTTATAGGTCACCTGGAAGTGCTCCAGGTGTTTGATTACCAAGATCCGGCGGCACTTCCAAGTGTGATGGAGCTGTTGCCCACATGGGCTCAGGAGTCCCAAACACAGCACCCCCTGGCGGTACCTGCGGGACCCAATAGGGCTGCTCCCAACTCCAATTCCCAGGGAGCCCTGTGGGAAACTGAGGTACTTCACCAGGCCAGGGGGGCGGCCATCTAGCGTCCGGGGGAGGTATTGCACTGTCCAGGGCTGCTCCCCCTGAATACAGTGTGCAGGTTTGTCCCGACTGGGCATGGACGCCAGGCGCCTGTCACAATATATATATATATATATATATATATATATATATATATATATATATATATATATATATATATATATATATATATATATATATATATATATATATATATACACATATACACATATACACACACACAACTTAAAGGAGTCAGATGATCTTCTGCTAACATCTTGGTGCCATGTATTTTAGGACAGAGGTGTTAAGTCCCTATCCTAGTGGCTCAGAGCTGTTTTGGCAGTGTTTACTCAAAATATTATGTACAAGGATATATTTTTGGCGTAAATATTTTATTTAATTCAATAAGGAGTTATGTGAACATTCAAGTATATATAGTGTACGCATTTTAGAATACAAGTTGCATGTATACATAGACACATGTAAGCATATTCATTTTCTTATGCTTCTTTTATACTTACAACTGTAAGCGCTGTGCACCAGTCCAGTATTACAGCCTTCTTTAATGTAAATTGTTACATTATAATTATACCCCGCTGCCTGCGCTTGGGAAAGCAGATCATAACCTGGTTCTGCTTCGGCCTCACTACAAACCAAGAGTGAGGGAGTTACCTACAACCATACGCTCATTCAGGAAGTGGTCCCCTGAGGCAGAGTAGGCTCTGAGAGACTGCTTTCGAACAACAGACTGGGAAATCTGCAGGGATCATATAGTGAGAACATTGAGGAGGTTGTTGACTGCACTACTGACTACATCAACTTCTGTATGGACATTGTAGTTCCAGTAAGAAACAGTACGATGCTATGCTAACAACAAACCATGGATTACAAGTGACATAAAGGGCCTTTTGAGCAAGAAAAAAATGGCTTTTAAAGGCGGTGATCAGTATGAGCTGAAGCGTGTGCAGAAGGAACTCCGAGTCCAGCTCAGGGCGGCAAAGGAGCATTACAGGAGTAAGCTGGAGCAGAAATTGCAGAATAACAGCATGAAGGAAGTGTGGGATGGGATGAAGATCATCACTGGTAACAGCTCGAGAGAGATGCGGAGAGAGCAAATCTGATGAACAACTTCTTTAAAAGGTTTGACCACCCTAACCCACTCTCACCTCAGAGTACTGCACCCTCCAACCCATCCATCTGCTGATACCAGCATAGGAGAGAGTTTCCCCCTCCCACAATTACTGCAGCCCAGGTAAGCAGAGAGCTGAGGAGACTTTGTGCCAGCAAAGCAATGGGTCCAGATGGAGTATCGTCATGACTGCTGAAGGCCTGTACATTGGAGCTAGGGAGTCCTCTACAGCGTATCTTCAACCTGAGCCTGGAACAAAGGAGAGTCCTGAGGCTTTGGAAAACATCTTGCATCACCCCAGTCCCAAAGGTATCACATCCTGGTGAGCTGAATGACTTCAGGCCTGCTGCCCTGACATCACCTGTGATGAAGAACATGGAGCGGCTTCTGCTTCACCACCTTAGGCCACAGGTCCGCCATGCCCTCGAGCCTCTGCAGTTTGCATACCAGAAGAAGGTGGGAGCAGAGGATGCCATCATCTATATGCTACACCGATCCCTCTTACACTTGGACAGAGGCAGTGGTGCAGTAGGAATTATGTTTCTGGACTTCTCTAGTGCCTTCAACACTATCCAACCTCTGCTCCTCAGGGACAAGCTAATAGAGATGGGAGTAGATTTATACCTGGTGGCATAGGCTGTAGACTGTCTTACAGAGAGACCTCAGTATGTGTGGCTCGGGAACTGCAGGTCTGACATTGTGGTCACCAGCACAGGAGCGCCGCAGGGGACTGTACTTTCTCCGGTCCTTTTCAGCCTATATACATCAGACTTCCAATCCAACTCTGAGTCCTGCCACGTGCAAATGTTCGCTGACAACACTGCTATCGTGGGCTGCATCAGGAGTGGGCAGGAGGAGGAGTGTAGGAACCTAATCAAGGACTTTGTTAAATGCTGCGACTCAAACCACCTACAACTGAACACCAGCAAAACCAAGCAGCTGGTGGTGGATTTTAGGAGGCCCAGGCCTTTCATGGACCCCATGATCATCAGAGGTGACTGTGTGCAGAGGGTGCAGATCTATAAATACCTGGGAGTGCAACTGTATGATAAATTGGACTGGACTGATAATACTGATGCTCTGTGCAAGAAAGGACAGAGCCGACTATACTTTCTTATCTGGCGTCCTTCAACATTTGCAAAAAAATGCTGCAGATGTTCTATCAGACGGTTGTGGCAAGCTCCCTCTTCTATTGAAGGGACGGAGCTGGACAGTTTGACATCTGTGGCAGAGCGACCGGCGCTGAGCAGGCTCCTGTCAATCATGGAGAATCCAATGCATCTACTGAACAGTATCATTACCAGACAGAGGAGCAGCTTCAGCAACAGATTGCTGTCACTGTCCTGCTCCACTGACAGACTGAGGAGTTCGTTCCTCCCCAAACCATGCGACTCTTCAGTTCCACCCTGGGGGGTAAATGTTAGCATTATACAAAGTTACTGTCTGTTACACCTGCATTTTTATCACTCTTTAATTTAATATTGTTTTTTTTTATAAGTATGCTGCGGGAGTATGTGAATTTCCCCTTGGGGATTAATAAAGTATCTATCTATCCATCCATCCATCCATCCAAAAAAATTAACATATTCACACTGTTCAGTTTACCTATTTCTTTTGTATAAAGATTTGCATTTATTTCAGATAATTGCATTATCTGTAACCATAGTAAGGTATTTTTGGTTTCCACTAAAGTTTCCATTGTCATTTTCTTTTCTCCTGCTCCATTTTTTAACTGAAATTTGATCTATCACTCCAATTCATAAATAGGTCATTCGTATTCTATAAATTATCTCTGCTATTTCATGTACTTTCATGATGATTGTGTTGTCCATTCCATGAGAAAAACAAAATTGGTTTTAAAATGCAGGTGTTAAATTCTACTAGTACTTTAAATATTCATTTCATGCAATGTATAATGGCATATTCTTTGCATGTTTTTAGTCATTAGTGATTATTTTAATGTTACTTGTTCAAGGAAAACATACAACTAATTACAGTTTCGTTTTATCATGTACTCATGTCATTAACTTGAACTTACATATTCAAAGAAACTGAGATACAGTTATGAAACATAGTGCCCGAGTATTTTATTGGTGAACTACAATTTTAGTTGTGCTATCTCTAAAAATACATGGTTTCCTCTTACATCTCTCTCTCCTGTGCTTGTCATTTAAAGTTGAAAATGGGAGAAGCAGCTCAAACCCCAATATATTCTTAATATTCTCAAAGTCTGACCCTAACTCTTAACAAAAAGCATGGCAAAGCAGACACTCACAGGAAACAGGTGGCATTTGAAGTGAAGTGAAAGAAATGCTTGATTTTAAGGGAACATTTGGATGAACACTGATTTCTCTTTATTGTACCCTCTTACTACCGCTTTCAAATATTATACTTTTTTGCGGGTTTTAGCTTTTGTTGTAGTTATTTTTCAGCCTACAATTTTATAGTGAAATACTATTATTAAACATACCTAATGCTAACAAAAGGTTGATGGATATTTTTTCATTACCGCAAAACCTACTAATTTGCCTTTGCATTGTGAATCTTTTTGAACTTAGGACTACAGTTATAGCTATTTGTCAGTATCTTTTTTCAGTAATTTTTTAAAGTAAAAAATCCAGCAGTTTTTCTAACAGTTACAGGTCAAAAGTAGCATTGTAAACGTGAAAGCAAAAAAAAAGACTGAGTTAAGCAGAATTACTGTACTTCAGACAGTCTGCACCAGTGGTGTGTTTTTAGGCTGTCACTTTAAACATTGTTTTAATGAACCTAGCTTGTGTGCTGCCCATTATTTAAAGGACTGCAAATTGTGTATATTTTATTGTGCAAATGTTTCAACATAGGATGTTTTCTGTTTTGACAAAAGGTTAGAAAATAATGGCAGCACATTTTTAGTTACTCTATTTAAAACTAACAGTATGTACTTTTTTCTCTCACACAGTAAAATTATTTAGTTTAAATGATCAAATTGTCAAGTAACAAATTGCAAGCATATTTCTCTCTAATCTTAATTTCTGTAGGTATTGGGTCACTCATTAATAATTTATTTTTGAGATTGCCCACCTAATATTCATAACACATCATCACATGATACATAGTTGATTCTTGAATTGCTCATAATTTCATATTTTTATGTTTTGAATTGAGTGTATATAAAGGTCAGGAGCAAGATTGAAATACAGTAGTAACAGATAAGGAATCTAAGCATTTCTCATAGAAAAATATATGAGGTAATTCAAAGTGGAAAATAAAAGTAATTTACTGTATATACTTTATATATGAAAGCAAAAAGAGTATAATTTAGATTTTTAAAAATTGTTTTTATAAATAAACAAGTTTTGATTATGAAATGTAATACAATTTTAATTACATTTTCATGATGGCTGACAGAGACATCACACTTTTAAATTCACCTGGATGATGGTGTGTGTTTCTAATAGTGAAATAACATATTTCAGTTACCATTTAATTTTAATAATTTTCATTGTGCTTTGATATAAAGGTTATAAACAGCTGTGCAACATACTGAAACCTGGAATAGTCACCTGCAATCTTTATGGGATACACTGTTTTGCAGAAGACCCCATCACAGTTACACCATGGATAGTTATGGAAGGCAGGAAGAAAATGTATTTTTGGGGTGTAAATTGCAATATTTTGGGCTAAAAGTTGAGGGTTGACATTAAATGTAATGAATATGGGAAATTTAAGGAAAAAAAATTAGCTTTTGTTGTACACTCTATTGTTCATGGTATCCAGAATATTTTATTATTTTTTTTATATTTTATGGGTGCTCATTACTTTGTATTGTAATTTTATAGTGTTTAAGTAGTCACACTGAAGTACTACATTCTTTTAATCTTAGTTTCTTTGTGATTTTGTATATTCTCAGGATGTGTATAATTATATATTTATCTATGCATATCATTTTGATGGAAACGTTTTAATTGCAAATATGTTGTATATTGTTACAAGGTATTAGTTTGGTATTTTTTTTAACAGTTGAAATTATGGACAGATAGTAATTTCAAAAAGCAGTGTACTATAGATGAATATTGTAGACATCTGTATGAAACTTACAAAGTCATAATAGCTGTGTATGCATGGAAATCATGTAAATGCAAAGCAAAACCATGTTTAAGTCATGAACCTGTTTATTTTACCAGAATTAAGAAATTACATTAGTAAACTGTAATTAGTCACGTTTTAAACTTATAGTGTTGTTTGTTATCACCCATTAGGTATTCTACTACATGTAGAAATTTTGAAAAATCGAACTTGACCATATGTTGTTAATATTTAAATGTGCAATTTAACAGTTTTAATAACATTACATCATAAGATGAAATGAGAAATATATATATATATATTTTTTTTTTCATTTTTAAATATTTTGTGGTAATGATTCACAGGAAATCTTCCCAGTGATGATCAGTCTGTTAGTGGTGGCTTCTTTGATATTCTTAAAGGAGGCACTGAAAGGATCCTTAGTAACATCAAGGATACATCATCAAAAGTCATTCAGTCAGTTGCAAAGTAAGTTTTTATATAACATAATTTTTCTTGCTATTGCTGTTAGAGAGATGAATTAAACATCAGTGATTGCATTTTCATGATCTTAAGACAGACAAGCACAGACTAATCTAGGTCAGGAATAAAGATGTGTTTAGTGTGTTGACCTGCAGTACAGCAGAAATGTGTAAATCTTCACAAGGTTGTAAGAGAAGACAGATATATTTTTATTTTATATATTCAGCCATTTTTATTTCTCATATACATGTTTTTGGTAAATGCATTGTATTTTCTAAAGTTTACTCAACAAAGTTGATAAAGCTATAGAAGTTCATTATTTTGTGCATATGATTTTATGAACAGATAAATTAATAAATTCAGTAAGAGTAAAATAAAATATTGCTGAATTAGCCATATCAAAAATTTAGTAGGATTTTGTCATGTATAAAACAGTTTATTAATTTCTTGGGTCAATAGCAGCCATCCATATATAGAGTGAATGTTATTCTAAATAAATGTTTATGTTTTGAAAATAAACAATCTTTGACCTAAAACTCTAAATTTGTTTATCTATAAAAAGAATCCAGGCTAGTGAGCATCAGTGCTCAACTGCTATATTGTCAGCCGACAAGGGTCTGCAAATCCAAAGAGAAAGATGAAAACCATTGTATTCATTCCACTTTTGGAATGCCTTCCTTTAAAAAAAAATATTTCATCGGTCACGTGCCACTAGCAAGGAGACAAATGCCAGCAACTATTAACCAAAATCTAAATGGCTCACAAAAATGTGTTGTTGAATTCAAAAAGTATCACTTAACCTATTAATACCTCTTATGAGCAGTGAAATACAACATTTCTATGCAATGACCATCCATTCATTATGTACTAAATATATAATCATGTATTTTGTACCTTTATTTTTGTCAGTATTTCTCCAGCATATTTTTAAAGTTTTCAGTGTTTGATTGATGCAAGTAATGTTTAGTGACATTTAATTTATTACTTCCCAACATGTCATGATTTTTTGCCATCTTTCTTTTTGTTTCTTCCTTCTTCATTTTTTTTTTCTTTTTGCATCAAATCATGATAAATATCTACTGCTGATAGCAGCCCCAGGTAAATATTTATGAAGAAATTTGTGTGCACTAATATATCCACACCACAGCTAATGGGCTTGATCCTATTACAATAATGAGTTTGTTGATGTGTGTGTGCATTAGTTCCTAATCTGTTTTTTTATTGAATTTATTAAAAGCATAACATTCCATACAAACAAATCAAATTTAACAAGACTAAATTCAATTCAACCCCCACCCAAGAGAAACAGAGGAAGGCCAACAGCCAGAATAAAACTTTTAAGAGTAGAAAAGAGGGAAGAGAATCCTTTTCCACAATATAAATGCTTATTCTAAAATATTATTAATTAGATCCTGCCACGTTTTAAAAAGGTTTGAACAGATCCACAAAGTGGGAATTAGATTTTTTCCAATTTTAAATAGTATGTAACATCAGTTACCCACTTATTTAAATGATGTGGGTTAGGATTCTTCCAGTTGAGCAAGATAAGTTTATGTGTTAGTAGTGTAGTAAAGAGAGTTACAGTTTGTTCTTCTCCTCTTTAATTTTATCTGGCAATACACCAAACACAGCTATTAATGGGTTAGGAGTGATTGTGACACCAAGGCTGTCTGATAGGCATTTAAAAAGTTTGGTCCACAATGATGTTAATCTGGTGCATGCCCAGAACATATGGCCCAATGAGGCTAGAGCTCGATTGCAATGTTTGCAGGTATGATTTTGCCCTGGAAACAATTTAAGACTGTTTTAAATGAGATAGGTATTCTGGATAAAATTGTATGCTTTGTGCATATGAGACTAGAGTGACTTCTATGCTTGGCTGCCTTTCACTCCTTTTCTGAAATGTTGAGTAAGGGATTCTCCTAATCTGTTCTACAAGGAGCAAAATATAATACTGTATTACAAATGAGTAAATGAAAAGCACTAAACTGTATCAAATACATGTTACAATATATAATAACGCATATAATTTTGTTGGTATTTTAGAAAACATAATGAAATATTTTAAAGTAGAGTTATATTTAATATTTTTATTATGGTTTAAAGTAAAAAATATTTAGAAATATTTAATATTTTAAAACTATACTTCTCAGTACCTATTAATGACCATGTACACTAAATGCCTTCAACTTCCTGCTTAATCTACTAAAATAAAAATTAATTATAATATAATAACATTTCATCTGTAGGTACAATGAATGTCATGTTAAAATCATTCACAGAATACACCAGGATTTATCCCACTTATGTAGTGTTGTTGGAAATCCTTTGATTAATAATGTCTCTTTTAGCATTTTGCTGTACTATCTGGCCATCCATTTTTGGACCTGTTTTTTCCAAAAAGCATGGCATATAGAACATTGTAAAACATATCATTTAAGTTACTTAATAAAGCATAAAGCATCTCTTCTTTGTTTTCAAATGCTGTTTTGGCTTTGGAATGACAAGAGAAAATAAACGATACTGCTCTGATTTTTTGTTTTCACCGTAAATGTGAGAAATGCAGCTGCTTGTGTGAAATTTTGGAATACAGTCCCACAAATTGGTCTTTTTATATGAATTTTGCTGTCAAGATAGTACAGAGCTCCCTGCAACAATAACAAGAATCAAGCAGCTACAGAAAATGGATGGACAGATGTAATGTTTATTGTATAGTACAGAGCCTAATGTTGGCATCCCAAAAGAATTGTTGTAGCTTTGCTTATTAGTCAAACCCTGCAGAGTTTTACAGTTGTTAATGCAGTGACACTGGGATTTTCAGTATATGGTTGTAACACATTTAAGTAGTATTTCATATAATAAAATCTCTAACCTTTTTTTAAATCTTGACATTTCTTATTTATTTTGCGTACCCGCGGGACATGTACATTTTGGAGAAATGTGTGGACTATGGAACCTTCGGGAGCTCTTTGTCACTTACAAGCTTTCACTTGCAAGGATACTAAAAGACCAGCTATTCTCAAAATGTTAATTTTACAGTATATACAAGTACTTTTTTCTTGCAGTTTTTCCAATTTTAAATTTTTTCTAATAATGTTTAAAATAATATGCCCGTTATAAATGAGGCAAGGTTTTGTGCAGCCAATTATCACTAGGTGATGCCAGTAAGCCAAGTCATCATTCCTATATCGGTGAAATCAGTGCTGGTTTGGCAGCCAGTAGTTCACCACTAGACATATTATAAATGAATGTGGCACCATTAAGCACAAAATTTTACTGATACGTTTAAAATACCACTGTTAAAGTACTTGTGAGAAATACACACAGAACATTTCCAGTAGGTGATACTAGTGATGCAGCTGATGCAATCAAAACATTACCACTAGGTGGAGCAACATTAAGCTGCCTACGTCATGTAAATAAGCATTGAAGCTGCGGTTAGTAAATTACAGTGTCTTAAATTTTAAATCATAATCTCTACTATAAAGCATAAAATATAAGTTTGACTGTGTTACAAGATTTTGCAGGGCTGGGAATTTTCAGTGTGCATTACCACAAAGCATGAAAGTCAAGTACTCTTTTCTATAGTAGCATGTCTGTGTGCAACACAACAAAGCATGAAAGAAAAAAAAAACCAAGTACTTGAGTGATTTTTGCACTGGTTGCATTTTATAGAAACATTACCTACATGCATTAGCACATGTGTGTAGGTTTCACAGAAGGGCTAGTAGGTGCAGGTATCTTTGTCTGTAGTGCACATTTGCTTATTTGGGACTGACTTTTCAGAGTAATATGATGTTTATTTTTTCTCAGTGTGAAAAATGAATTCTTCAGTATTCATTTTAAAGGCATTACAGCCAATGTCTTTAAAACTTAAGTTACACGAAAGTAAAACATTTCAGTGTCTTGTGTTCAAGATGTTTATGGCAGATCACAATGATAATGGCAATGTATTGTGAACCCCTAGTCCATGTCCCAAAATCAACAAAATTATAAACATTATATTAATAAAGTAGTTATATGATAAAAGTATTATTTACCTAAGTAATAATATCTTGCACCTACCACAATCCTTGTGAGATCTTTATAAACATTACTGGCTAACACTATTGGGATGTACAATAATTATGTCTGGTTACCCATGTACCAGTTGTATGAAAAGAGATTTGTGACAAATTCAAAAATGAGTCATATTAATTTTCCTCCAACCTGTTTTTCCCCCACTTTAGTTATGCTAAAGGTGATTTAGATCTGTCCTACATTACTTCAAGAATAGCAGGTATGGCAAACTTCAGTTTGTATGATAAAATGTATGTCTTTTTTATATTTTGCAAATTATGTTTAAAACCTGACCTGTTCTCTGTTCATCTCTGTATACAACATTTCTGGAACTAATAAAGTAGTTTCTCATTATTTTTGAGTTGGATACAGGAAATAGTCAGGTTTTAAAAATAGTGTAAACAGAAAAGCTGCTAAGATTTCAGAAAATTAAACAGACCTAGTGTATATCATGGTCATAGTGTGTTGTTAGGATAGTTGGCCTATGACACATTAAACTTGAAACCCCACGCAATCTTTTTCTCAACTGCAGCAGTGGAGGTTTGGCTTTTGGCCCTGCTCTGTGCACTTCATTTTTAAAACATATGCAAAAGTTGTGATAAGCCAAGATTTTCTCCAGAATTACCTCTGCCAAACACACAACTGTCTCTCTTTCTGTAGCATTTATCAGCTGTAGTGAACAAACATTTCCTACAAAAGCATGCATTAGCTTTGAGTAGTGAGAAAAGCGCTACATAAATGTAAAGAATTATTATTGATAAAGTAGATTTAACCAAATTCTTTTGACTATATGGCTTTTTACATATGTGAGGACACAATTAAAAAGTAAGGGGAAGTGCATTGAAGGCTGATAACGTATCGGGACAGTTACATTTTTTTTTTTTTATCTGCTCCACAAGATTTTCATACAGGAGACTGTTAAAATGTGAAATATGCTGCTAATTTAGTTATTCATTTTAAGATTTAAAATTTATAGTGAGATGTTTCTTATCTATACCAACCAATTTCTGAACCATTAATACAAGGTTGTTTTTTTGTGCTTAGTGTTTTCAGTTATTATACAAAGCTGGCACTTTTGGTAACCTATTATTCTTGTAGGATAGTTTATTTATCATATACAGTAGACAGGATGATTTATGTGCCATTCTTAAATCTAGAATATAGGATGTCATGTGATTAAGGAGTATTTATATTGTCAACACTGCCTAAGGATGGGACAAGCAGAAACATGCTTAGTAAACTAGCTTTTAGAATGAAACCTGATTAAATGTTCTAGACATAATATTAAATTACAAGAACTAGTTAAGAGGAATGCAACAGAGAACAGTGTAATTTATCTAGGTGAAATGAACTTTTTTTTATAAGCTGGGGTTATCATAAGTAAGTTAAGGTTGTATGTAAATGGTAAGTTATGATAATGTGTTTAGTAATTGGTAATGATTGCTTTAGAAGTATGGTATACACTGTTTTCCTTTACAGAAATGCCATTTACTGATTCAAATTAACAAGGAAATATTTGCATAGGATGGTATCAGTGATAGAAACCAAATGTTAAAACAACAGTGAAATTTTGTATGACTTTTTAGGTAATAAACTACCTATAAATAACATGTGTGGGTGTGTTACACATGTAGATTCAAAGTAAATTATTAATAGAGCTTTCAATTTCTTTCTTAGTAATGTCCTTTCCAGCAGAAGGTGTAGAGTCTGCTATTAAAAATAACATTGAGGATGTGAGACTGTTCTTGGATTCTCGGCATGCTGGGCAATATGCTGTCTACAATCTGTCTCAGCGTGCTTACAGATACACCAAGTTTCATAATAGGGTAAGTTGAAATGTTTTAATAGCTGACAAAATGAAAACCTAAGACAAGTTCTTACTTCAATGAAGTCCATTTTGCATTTAAAATGGTCTGTGAACTGTTTCAGTTGGTTTTTTAGAAATATTCTCTTTACAGTCTTAATGATAATTAAAGTCACTGAAAATGCAAGCATATTTAGTTTGATTTCTAGACATCTGAGTATTGAATCTGCATAGAAAATGGAACTCTGAAATAGCTTGGATAACTTGTTTGTTCTAATAGATTAAATTTCAAGTAATTTACTGTCCCTTACCATCTTTTTTGAATGGAACTTTGCTGCCTGCTCCTTTTGTCATCTCTTTAGGTTTAAATAATTGTTTTCTTGTCGGTTATATTATATAGGTAAACTTCAACTTTATCATTTCTGCTCTTCACCATGCCCCGCCCCCTTTTTTTTTTAGGTTTCTGAATGTGGTTGGCAAGCAAGAAGAGCTCCCACATTGCAAAACCTGTACAGCATTTGCAAAAATATGCACCAGTGGCTCAAACAAGATCAGAAAAACATTTGTATTGTTCACTGTCTTGTGAGTGTGGTTTCCTTATATGTCATTGCATTGTTGTGTCGCCCCAAACAAAAATGTTTTATTAGATATTTTGAAAATAATTATTTATAGTTTATAATTTTTAATATGAAAAAAGTTAAGCTAATTTGCCTGTTTAGTGAGATCTTAACCTCCCATCTTAATCATAACCTCTTTTACGTGTGATTCATTGTTTTGGGTGAGGAACATGATTGTAGAAAGTCTATGTGGCAAGCCACATTTCTAACATTTCATGTGGCATTGATTATACACTCACCTAAAGGATTATTAGGAACACCTGCTCAATTTCTCATTAATGCAATTATCTAATCAACCAATCACATGGCAGTTGCTTCAATGTATTTAGGGGTGTGGTCCTGGTCAAGACAATCTCCTGAACTCCAAACTGAATGTCAGAATGGGAAAGAAAGGTGATTTAAGCAATTTTGAGTGTGGCATGGTTGTTGGTGCCAGACAGGCCGGTCTGCTCAGTTACTGGGATTTTCGCGCACAACCATTTCTAGGGTTTACAAAGAATGGTGTGAAAAGGGAAATCCATCCAGTATGCGGCAGTCCTGTGGGCTAAAAATGCCTTGTTGATGCTAGAGGTCAGAGGAGAATGGGCCGACTGATTCAAGCTGATAAAAGAGCAACTTTGACTGAAATAACCACTCGTTACAACCGAGGTATGCAGAAAAGCATTTGTGAAGCCACAACATGCACAACCTTGAGGCGGATGGGCTACAACAGCAGAAGTCCCCACCGGGTACCACTCATCTCCACTACAAATAGGAAAAAGAGGCTACAATTTGCACGAGCTCACCAAAATTGGACAGTTGAAGACTGGAAAAATGTTGCCTGGTCTGATGAGTCTCGATTTCTGTTGAGACATTCAAACGGTAGAGTCAGAATTTGGCGTAAACAGAATGAGAACATGGATCCATCATGCCTTGTTACCACTGTGCAGGCTGGTGGTGGTGGTGTAATGGTGTGGGGGATATTTTCTTGGCACACTTTAGGCCCCTTAGTGCCAATTGGGCATCATTTAAATGCCACGGGCTACCTGAGCATTGTTTCTGACCATGTCCATCCCTTCATGACCACCATGTACCCATCCTCTGATGGCTACTTCCAGCAGTATAATGCACCATGTCACAAAGCTCGAATCATTTCAAATTGGTTTCTTGAACATGATAATGAGTTCACTGTACTAAAATGGCCCCCACAGTCACCAGATCTCAACCCAATAGAGCATCTTTGGGATGTGGTGGAACGGGAGCTTCGTGCCCTGGATGTGCATCCCACAAATCTCCATCAACTGCAAGATGCTATCCTATCAATATGGGCCAACATTTCTAAAGAATGCTTTCAGCACCTTGTTGAATCAATGCCACGTAGAATTAAGGCAGTTCTGAAGGCGAAAGGGGTGAAACACTGTATTAGTATGGTGTTCCTAAAAATCCTTTAGGTGAGTGTATATTATTTGCTGTTATTTGCAATAGTTGTTGGCCAAATTCATTTTCCAGTATCAGTCGTCATTTCAGGCCATAGGATATCAAAGAAGTCTAATTTAATAACTAGAAAATGAACCCATAGATGGCAAACTAGATAGAAGATTAATGTAAGAACAGTTTTGTTTGCATTTACATACACAAAAAGATATGTAGACAAATATTGCCATTAACTGCATTTTTGTGCTTATTTACCAAAGGTAAATAAAGCTTACTTGCTTTCTCTACAGATACTACAAGGTGATCACATTCGTAGCAGAGATGAGCAGATTAGATTTTGGCAGTGTATGTTGACAATGTACTTGTAACTCAGACAGTTAATTCAGCCACCTGTGGTGAAGTCCACATGGCAGTTGTGTAATGCAAACTTTGTAAATCTATTTGGGATATCTCAGCATAAATTAACTATACAGACAAAAAACAAAAAAAATATTAAAATGTTAGTTTTTCTTGGTAAGCACTGAATGGAGGTGTTCAGTAAATGACAAACTAAAAGCTGCTCCTCTATCCCACAGCCAATGTTTTATTATTTTATTCACATGAATACATTTTGTAAACCACTACCATTATCCTCAATATTACTGAGCTTTCAACTACATTGTGAAGTCAGTATGCAGAGTCTTCCCTCAGACTTTGCTAGTAGAAAATGGGGCATTCATTGTTAGCACATGTATGGCTCGGTTTAGTGGAATCATAGAGAAAACTCTATAGCCTTTTTTGGGGAATAATTCTAACACCATGAATGAATGAAACAAAAAAGTTAATCATTGACAAAACTAAATGAGTGTCCTGCAATTATACTCTTAAAGTAATGTTTCATATTATGCATATCTTAAACATTTAATTAAAGTATACAATTTCCTTTGAGCCCCTCATATTTAGAACACTATTTTATAGGTCTTTACAAAGCAGTTGATGATAATACAGTCATACATAAAATGAAGCAGTGCATTGAATGTACAGTACATAGATCATATGTAAATCTAGACTTTATAGTAAAGCCAACAGAGGCATTCAAAATATAAATGCTTTAAAATGAAGTATCATGAAATTTAGTGGTTTGGTGCATATCAGAGCTTCTCTGAAGGCACATTTAGAATAAAAGTTATATAGTGCCTTCTGGTGAGGATAGCTTTCCTTTCATCTTTTTTATGTTATTTCCTGTTTGCCAGATTTATTATGTCAGTTGCACCAGTCTTTAAGAAAGTGTTTCATTTAGATATTATGTGACAATCATTTTTGTAGTCTGTTAATTGCTTCTCCTTTCAACTGCAGGATGGCAGAGCAGCCTCGGCTGTGGCAGTCTGTGCCTTCCTCTGTTTTTGTCGCCTCTTCACTACAGCTGAAGCAGCAGTCTACATGTTTAGTATGAAGCGGTGTCCCCCTGGTATTTGGCCATCTCACAAAAGGTAAGTAATGCTAAATTATTTTATTTTTGAAAAGCAACAGTCCTAAGTTTCCTTGGGGTTGATGGACATAGAGTTTAATAATATTGATTGAAATGTTTGATTTTTTTATTTAAATTGTTATTACTGTAGTCAGAATTATATGGTTGAAATTGTGAAGCCACTTTTATATGTTTAGTTGAAATTCATAATGATTATACTGCTAGAAATCTGTAATCATTATCAGCTATTAAGTGTCATACAGGAGCAACAGTGGTATTCACTTTAATATGCCAAATTCAATATCTAAATTTTGCAATCATTTCTGCACTTTGACTATCCCTTTGTCTCTCTCTCTTTCTCTTTCTCTCATAATTCCATTACTTCTTTCATGGCTGTTATTCCATCCCACACCTTTGCATTCGTGGAACTATGTCTACTGGCACATATGCCAATATGAAGGCTGCAGAGAAATGAACATAATGAAAGTATCAATTTAAGTTATTTCTTTTACGTTCCACACAGTAGTTAGTCATGATGAATCTTATTATCCCAATAGAAGAAATGTATTTGGTCATATGCACTAAAACTGAACAATACAATTTCAGACATTAATAAAGTAGCATTTTCAGTAACCACGTTTTGTTCCAAGACTTTAGCCATGCAGATAAATTCTTTACAGATATAGATATATAGGTATAGATAAACATATACTGTACACGCCTATAAACATATACACGCACACAGAGTATGGACAAATTTTTTTTTCAGAAAATTTAAGGCTTAGCAAAAATGCATCTATTATTCATATACTTTCATTCTGTTCAGTTAATGTTTATTTAGTGTAAAAAGTTCACAGGTAAATGGTAAAAGGTTTTATGTAATATGACCTTACTATCGGCTTCTTTTAGTTTTAATTACACTTAAGCATTAGTAAAATGGTTATTTGTGTCTGTGCAATGTGGCATATTAAGGGCCTGTGGTATGCAGACAAAATTGCTTGTGGATATGGTGAATTTCAATTACTGAAGTATGCAATATGAAGAGAAATGCGTCTCACTTACACCAACTCGGACCATTCCTATTTGAAGTTATTTCAGTAGACCACACAGCAGAAATAAATAACTACCTTATTGATACTTTGTATGCATTATTAAGACCAAAGACTGTAAAGGTCTTGTTACATAACATACCAGCATTTTTGCAATACCAAAATTGATGTATTTCCCAAATCAATTGTGCATGTTTTTTGCAAAAGTTTTCATATTATATATATTATATATTCATATTTCCAATTGTGAAAAAACCTGATCTTGACCCTGCCGTTCTTTCCAATCTTCGTCCAATCTCCAAACTACCTTTCTTGTCAAAAATACTAGAAAAAGTAGTTTATGAGCAATTAACTCATCACCTACAGGACCATCAGGTAATGGATCTTTTTCAGTCAGGCTTTAGGCCCCAACACAGCACAGAAACCGCGCATTTACGTGTCCTAAATGACGTCCTTTTGGCATTGGACTCAGGACTCCACGTGGTTATGGTTCTTCTCGACTTATCTGCTGCTTTCGACACAATCGACCACGACATCATGATCTCCCGACTCGAATCCTGGGCTGGTGTATCTGGCTTAGCCCTCGACTGGTTCAGGTCATATTTCTGCAACAGGACTCTCTAGAGTCATGCTAGACGATTTTTCATCTGAACCAATCCCACTCCCATGTGGGGTCCCCCAGGGTTCCATTTTAGGGCCACTACTTTTTTCAATCTACATCCTGCCTTTAGGTGCAATTTTTAGAAAACATGCAATTTCATATCACCTATATGCTGACAACTGCCAAATTTATTTCTCCCTCAAGCCAACTGACTCCACCAAACCTCTAATCGACTGCCTAGCTGACATTAAGGACTGGCTGGCTGTAAACTTCCTTCACCTGAACGATTCAAAAACCGAGGTCATTGTTTTTAGTCCCGACTGCAAACAGGCTCCACTCCTTGGCCTCGTTTCTCTTCCCATTCCAGTAACTTCGTCTGTCTCCAATCTTGGAATGAAAATGGATACGTTCCTGAAAATAAATGCTCAAGTCAACAGCACAGTAAAATCCTGCTTTTTCCATCTAAGGTGAATCGCCAAACTCAAGCCTATTCTGTCTAACCACCTCCTGGAATCAGTAATCCATGCATTCATTACGTCCCGGTTTCACTACTCTAATTCCTGCCTTTTTGGTATCAGTAAAGCCACTCTTTCTAGACTCCAACTGGCTCAAAATGCGGCTGCAAGGCTTCTAACTGGAAGTAGCAGAATCCAACACATTTCACCGATTTTAAAAACCCTACACTGGCTGCCGGTTAGATTCAGAATCGATTTTAAGATTCTCCTCCTCACCTATAAGGCATTAAACGGTCTAGCCCCCGCCTATTTGAGTGTCTTGCTCCATTGTCACAATCTCCCTCATGTTCTTAGATCTGCAGATCAGCTGCTCCTAACCGTTCCCAAGGCACGTTTTAAAGCTCGTGGTGAAAGGGCTTTCTCCGTCTGTGCACCCAGGCTCTCGAACTCCCTGCCCTTAGTGGTTAGGCAAGCCGCTTCAGTTGCCACATTCAAATCTCGCCTAAAAACGCACTTCTTCACATTGGCTTTTAATTCTTAACCTGTTTCATTTTCCACTTGCCTTTTGCTATTTTCTCTATTTTATTTGGTCCCCTGACCTGTTTTAGTATCTCTGTTTTAATTCTCTCTTAATGTTTGTTTTTAATATTTTGCTTTTAGTCCTGCTTGTTGTAACTGTACAGCGCTTCGGTCAGTTGTAATGCTGTGTTTTTAAGCGCTCAACAAATAAATATGGTATGGTATATTAAGAAATGTTTAATCTTTTTTATATTTTCTGTACTTTGGCCAGTTGTAGCAAATATTTCAGTAGGAATTTGTGTTTCCTTTTGAAGGGTGAAACTTTAAAATAGATAATAATTTTGTGCACTTGAAATGCCTATAGTCTTCCAGATGTGGCAGAAGGTTACACAGTAAATACTGTATACACATCTTTGGGTTTCATTTGTAAAAATGGAAATATCAGATTCTAAAACACCTAAGAGCATAGTATCCGCATATTAAAAAATGTGTTTGTTCGAGATGACACTGTAATGAGTACTTTATGTAAATGCAGACTGCAGCTCAGGGAGTTATTCAATATTAATAGCTTTATGTGATGAAATATAACAATTAAACATTACTTTATTGCTATGCTGCCAATAAACATAATATAAGCAAAAATAGGTTTGACCTTATTTAAAAGACCTGTTACCTTCTTAACCAGCAACTATAGCTGTATAATAAAACAAAAGCCTGGCTAGGCTGTGTGCTTCCTCATTGTGTTAAGGACTGTTGTTTAGTATGAGTAACAGTATCCTCAGTGCCGTTTTCTGCTTGACAAACATCAGTATATGGTTTTAAAATGATTTACACTTGCAAGATAGTGATTCAGAACATCTGCCCAAAATATTTCATTGATGCTAAGATAAAGTCAATAGCTGTAAATTAGTTATGTCTTGATTATTTATTCATCTTAACATGTACCATTCTTTTTAATACAAAGTCTTCTCCCAATTAACCACTGAGACAGACTATTACAGTTGTTCATATTAGACATGTATTTAAATTATTGAGGTAACTTGTAAAGTGAAGTTTATCAACAGGGATTATCTAATTACTCTAGTATTCAATTTAATCCTGAAAATACAAAAATAAGTTTAATGCATTTGTTTACATCATATTTTGTTTTATGTGAATTATGTTTTGTTAAACTACACTGCCCCGAGTCATACTTGCTTAGAATTTAAATTGTAAATTTAATTTTGATTAATATACACTCCTAGTCTTTGATGGCTCTATATAAAACCTAATGTTTCATAAAAGAGTAAATATGATATACATATTTTTTATCTTAACTTCCAAAAAGGGTAAAACAGGTTCATGTTTTTGCCTGTCTTTTAATCATAGGTATATAGAGTACATGTGTGATATGATGGCAGAAGAACCCATAATACCTCACACCAAACCTATCCTCATCAAATCAATCATATTGACACCAGTGCCCTTGTTTAACAAGCAGCGCAATGGCTGTAGGCCTTTCTGTGAAGTATATGCTGGGGACCAACGTGTTGTCAGTACCTCCCAAGAGTACGACAAAATGAGGTAATGTTTTATTAGCCTTCATATTTATTTAGCAGTCCTTATAGACTGGACAGTTTATTGAAATATTCTGTAATAACTTTAAAGAACATTTGTAAAAAAAATCTGTAATACTTACATTTCTGAGTAAAAAAGATGTTATGATGTGTATTATGTTTGGTCTATCTTATGCGACAAAGTATTGCTTAGAAAAATTGATTCAGGTTGTTAATGAATGTCTTCTTCATAAGTCTCTCACTTCCCTTTCAAGCCATATATGCTGGTAAATAACATTAAACACAAATAAATCTAAGGAAAAATATCATCAATTCAGGAATGTTCAGTTTACACTGGCAAAGAGTGTGGCCTAATGGCTAGTTTATAGACTGTAAACCGCAGGGCTACAGGGTTAATCACTACCTCAGACATAAGGTGTTCTTCTCTGTATGTTATTTAGTATATCATAGTAGCGTAAAGCAGGAAACAACCCTAAACAGGGCTCAAGTCCACCAAAGGGCTTATTCATACAAAAACCCGAATTTCCTCTAAGCCAATGAGGAATCTTCACTTAACCTAACACCTTTATTTCTGACAATGTGTGAGAAAACCCAGACTATCCTGAGAAAATCTGTGAGGCAGCAATACTGACCCCTGTCACAATGCCTCCATATTGCATGCTTCATGCATGACCTGAATTGTACAGAAAGTAACTGACAAATCAAGTCAAATGACATCTTTGAAATTAATTTTTAACAGAAATTTAAGCAATGATATGACATAGGAAATATAACACTATAAACAATGTTTTCTGACAGGATGCCCCATTATATTAGGTATAAGTTCAAAAGCAATAACTGTTTCTGATTATTTTTATTAATTGCAAAATTTGAAAAATAACAAAAATACACATTTGACTTTAGCTTTAATAGGTAGTCTCTCCTACTATTATTGCTTATTTATGCAGACTACTGTAAATCTGTATTTATTTGCATATCATATCTAATTACTCAAAACTGTTAGTTGAGAAAAAGTCACTTTTATTTTAATGTAAAACATTTTCACTAATGTTATTAGAGATAGATTACAAAATATATTATGCTAACTATTTTTTACTTAGTACATTTAAATCAGCACAACCCAAATGTTATTATTTAAAGATATACTGTGTGCTATAAATAATTTATAAATGTCCATTAATTCCTGATTCTAATCATTTCAAGGTGGTTACTTTATAACTTTTCCTGTCTCATAGACTATAGCTACCCACAACCCAAACTAACTAGAAAAACAATGGAAATGCATTATTAAATTGATATTCAATAGTTTTTAAAAGAAAAGTGAAGTTTATACGTTCTAACACCATCAACATTGTGTAGCATTATATACATAAAATTGTATATAATCTGAGAGTATGTAATTTTTTGCTCCAGTTTTGGTATTTATCAGTCACTCACTAGCAAGTTCTTACTAGATCTATAATTTGCATAACAGTGCCATGTAATAGAGTGCATGCCAAGCAGGACCCATACTTGAAAATGACAACCAACACAAGTGCCGGAAGAGCTTTGTCAAATTCTAATACGGTTACATTACCTTCTTGTTTGAACTATGCCTGAAAAAAATGAGAGGACTGGTTCAATGACTAGAGAACTCCTACTGACGTTTATATGCAGTAGAGTTCTTATATAAGATTAGGGCACTAAGGGCATGTGGCACTTTCAGTGGGAGAATGAGGTCAGGAGTTTAGGGACACCTAGGCCTGCCATAGGAACTGTGTTGGGATAGCTTTAGAACATTCATAAGGTGTCCCTTGCCAGGAAAATAATTTCAGGCATATCCCTAGAGATTTCCCCATAATAGGGTTGTTTAGGTCTCATCTTGCCAATTGCCCATTTGAGCCCTGAGTCAGGAGAAGATTTAGGACAAAGAATGATATGATGGAAAAGCTGTGTAGCCAGTGGAAAGAGTAGAAGAGAGAAATCTAATTTCTTGAGGCATTGATACTTTGGAATGGTAACTAGTGTACTGTATTAGTATAATGTGTGTGTGTGTGTGTGTATATGTATATATACTGTATATATAAAATTAAAGGAAGACTTTGAAAACACATCAGATCTCAATGGGAAAAAGAAATCCTCCTGGATATCTATACTGATATAGACTGGGTAATGTGTTAGGAACGAAAGGATGCCACATCGTTTGATGGAAATGAAAATGATCAACCTACAGAGCCCTGAATTCAAAGACGCCCCAAAAATCAGAGTGAAAAAATTATGTGGCAGGCTAGTCCATTTTGCCAAAATTTAATTGCAGCAACTCAAAATTGTACGCAGCACTTTGTATGGCCCCTGTGTTCTTATATACATGCCTGACAACATCGGTGCATGCTTCTAATGAGATGACAGATGGTGTTGTGGGGGATCTCCTCCCAGATCTGGACCAGGGCATCACTGAGCTCCTGGACAGTCTGAGGTGCAACCTGGTGGCATTGGATGGACCAAAACATAATGTCCCAGAGGTGTTCTATTGGATTTAGGTCAGGAAAGTGTAGTGGCCAGTCAATGGTATCAATTCCTTCATCCTCCAGGAACTGCCTGCATACTCTCACCACATGAGGCCAGGAATTGTCGTGCACCAGGAGCCACTGTACCAGCATAGGGTCTGACAATGGGTCCAAGGATTTCATCCTGATACCTAATGGCAGCCAAGGTGCCTTTGTCAAGCCTGTAGCGGTCTGTGTGACCCTCCATGGATATGCCTCCCCAGACAATCATTAACTCACCACCAAACTGCTCATGCTGAATGATCTTACAGGCAGCATAATGTTCTCCATGGCTTCTCCAGACCCTTTCACACGTGAACAAAATTGTTGGTACCCTTCAGTCAATGAAAGAAAAACTCAAAATGGTCACAGAAATAACTTTAATCTGACAAAAGTAATAATAAATAAAAATTCTATGAAATTTAACTAATAAAAGTCAGACATTGCTTTTCAACCATGCTTCAACAGCATTAATAAAAAAAAAAAACTCATATATATATATAATTTTTTTTTTTTTTATATATATTGTGGTAGATTGGGGGCATTCTCGCTCCCTTGAACCCCTGTCCACGACTCTAGACACCAGGTAAAAGTCCAAATATTGACTTTATTTTCTTGCCACAGTGCACAAAGCACACTCTCCACCACTATGCTCATAACACACACACAATAATCTCAATAAACCAATCCTCCAGCTCCCAGACGCGTTGCCACCCTTCCACTCAGCTCAGCTCGCCGTCTGGGAGCTCCCACAGGCCTTTTATATCTCCTGACCCGGAAGTGTTCCCAATCCCCAGTCCATGTGATTCTCAATCACTTCCGTGTCAGGTAAAAGCTCTTCTCTTCAACCCGGAAGCCCGTTGCTCTTCCTATGATGAACTTCCGGGTCATAGGGCACGAAGAAGTCCTCGGTCCTCCCTGCAGCTCCCTCTTGTGGCCCCCATGGCATCCAGCAGGGATGTGCATAAAAACCACATTGTCCATGATGCCCTGGTGGTCTTCTGGGGCCCTCCATGCTGCAAGGAGGGCTCCACCTGGCGGCTTGGGGGTATTGGCCGGGATAAATGGCCGGCCATCCTCCACTAATATATATATATATAAAGACTGAAGAGGAGACAGCACAAAGGTTTGGGGTTTTCCGGCCCCGTATATTGTAGATGATCCTCAATAAAAAATGAAAAAACTTGGTCAAATTATAAACAAAACAGTTCATAAGCGAGACGCCGAATCGTGGCGTCGGCGGCTATTTTATGGAGGAGGAGCCAGAAGTGGAGGAATGCTGGGAAGGAACCGTGAGGGAGGGTGGGATCGATGACGTCAGGAAAAGATGGAGGAGGAAGGGCAGAAGTAACGCAGTGCGGGCAAACCCGGCTTATGGTGGCGGAGCGTATTTTTTCCTATGAGAAAGCAGAGGGAGAAAGTTAGTACCCCGCCATTCCCTGCCGGCGAATGTCTTCCCAGTTGTGTTAAGATCCTTCCGAGGTCTTCCACTTGCGCGTGCGTGACTATATATTATAGAGTGGTACCTCTGTTCATGACTGTAATTCGTTCCAAATCTTTGGACGCGACCCAAACATACTTTTCCCATAAGATTGTATGTAAATACAATTAATCAGTTCCAGACCGTACGAACTGTATGTAAATATGTATTTTTTAAGCACAAAAATATACCATAGCACGCACAGTGTAATCGTAAACTAAATGTAAAAACATTGAATAACACTGAAAAAACCTTGAACAACAGAGAAAACTAACATTGTAAGAGTTACTAGACCCTTACGAACCGCTCACTGTAAGCACTTTTTTTTTTATGAGTTTTAAGCACAGAGGAAAAAAAATTAAATGCCACTTCTCTTGCGAAACTTTTCAAACCATCCTCTACTGACTTTAAATTCCTCACCTTCGCCATTCGAAGAAGGATTTTTTTTTCAGCAAATCACCATGAATCTTCCTGGCTTTCTCGCATATGATCGCCTCACCCTGCAAGGTGCTTCTCGTTCAACCACACTAGCAACAGTTTTTCCACCTCTTCCTGCATTTGAGGCCTCTGCATGGTTAACATTGTAACTCCTTTTGCAACATCAGCTGCTTTGTTAGGCCCTGTACACGCAAACAAAAGAAAATGGAAAACAGAGAATGGGAAATCATTGGCGCTTACGAACGCATGTAGGGAAACTGGCTGCCAGTGTTTTTGTTTGCCACCATTGCGTGTGGTCATGAACAGATGCTAAATTTTGGAAAACTTTTTGATCATAACCCGATTTGTACATGTTCGGAAACATTCGTGACCAGAGGTTCTACTGTGTGTGTATGTGTGTGTATATATATATATATATATATATATATATATATATATATATATATATATATATATATATATATATATATATATATATATATATTTATATACATATATATATATATATATAGAGATAGAGAGAGAGAGAGAGAGAGAGAGAGAGAGAGAGAGAGAGAGAGAGAGAATTTTTATTCGAACTTCAGACATTTGTGCGGTATGCAATTGACAATTTCTGTTTTAATATAAACTTAGAGATTTTCAATAAAAAATAGTTTATGTAAGCATTTTTAGTTTGTGGTATTTGTAGGTGTTTAAAGTAAACTATACTAGTGTAAGTCAAGAATCTGCAAGCATCATTTACTATGTCTGAAGATCTAAAATGTAGCGAATAATTGTCTTAAAATACACTTTTCTACTTCAGATAGAGAGTCCAACCACAGGTAATTGCATGACATTCTGTCCAGGAATGCACAAAACATACTATACAGTATATAAAGATAAAAATAGGTGAACTAATTCCATACTTCAAATGCAAAAAATTTAGAAAGAGAGAGTTATAAATGTTGTGATATATTCATTATTGTCTCAACAGCTAAAACATATTCTATAATGTATTTATTTTGTACATGATTGCAAACATTTGAAAATACTTGTAAAAATGGTATCATTTTAAATTTACCTGGGGCTATATACACATTTATCAGTGTGTGCTTGTTTCAAAGTTATGGCTTTGAAGTTGTTGTTTACCTTTGATTTGCTCTTAAGTCCACATTGATTTTGTAAATGAAGACCTTTATCCCTCACAAGAAGTTAATCTTATGTTCAATATTTTAAAGGGAGTTTAAAATAGAAGATGGCAAAGCAGAGATACCCTTGGGAAACACAGTTCAAGGGGACATTCTGATCATCATTTATCATGCCAGATCAACTTTAGGAGGGAGATTGCAAGCTAAGGTATAGCAAACATTATGTTCTTCAAATTGACGGCTTTTCAGTTTTTTAATCTAGTTTAGCAGCTTGGTCATCTTTTAGAAGAAGTGCTTTAAAAAAAAAAATAAAAGCTTTATTGTATGCTTTTGGGCTGTGATCTGTCTGTTTCCCCTTAACTTTTCCATTTGTGGCTTCATTAACAGATGGCTTCAATGAAGATGTTCCAGATCCAGTTCCATACTGGATTTGTGCCGAGAAATGCCACTACAGTAAAATTTGCAAAGTAGGTGTCTTCAATTTTAAATTAACACTTTACGCATTTTCTTTTCATTGCTGGACACATTATTTTATGTTTAAATGACATTAATTGCTATTTTTCCCTTTAACTATCATTAATAGCCATATCTATAACTTTAATTTTTTATGTAACAGCTGTTCCTGATTTTAATTCCATATTCCAGTGTGAGCTCAAAGTAATTTACAGGCATTGCTGCTAGAAAATTTGCATTTCCTTATTATAGGTCTTAAACTGTTACGTTTTTATTATGATGTCCTTCTTCATTCAGAACTAGCCTTTGCCTTACTGAAACAAATTCTCATATTAGCATATTGTTTAGAAGAATTTAAGCATACTATGCCTAAAAGAAATAAAGTATAATATAAGAAATATTTAGGAGATTCAGAGTCTAGTTTTGACTCAAAATTATTTTATTTCAGTAATTCACTAGTTAAAGCACTATTTCTCAACCACCAAAAGTGATCTGGGAGCTGATGCTGGTGGGTTGTTCTTAATCCTCCAACCTTTGATTAACATTCACCATGGGTGAACTCACTCTGGCAATCGCACATTTCATTCAACAAGGGGGAACCTTTAGTGGGTCACAAAGACACTTAGAGAAAAAGTAGGTCACGACACTGGAAAGTATGAGAAACACTGATTTAAAGGACTGTAATAGGGGCTCACAAGTGTTCCAGATGAAGGGTGGGATTCTTAGTCTTATACATAAAGCCACCTCAGGATTAAGCACTTATGGTTATCTTTCAGTTACCTCATAGATAATAGGAGTGTGCTTACACTATGCTGGATGTAGTTTATATGCTACAGAACAGAAATTTTGCATTTAAACAGTATTGTCATCTACATCCATCTTTAACCTGCTTGATGGCTGTTCAAGTTAAATTATATATTATACGTTTACTTCAAAATAAATGCAGAGTACTGGTAAAATGAAAAAAATATATTTGACTTAACTTCACTCTCTTTATTTATTGCAACTAGTCTGCTTAACAGCATGTCTTTAAACTATGAAGAACCTGTACTTCACTTGGTGAACATTTGCAACCTCAAGGAGATGGTCCGGCCTCTAATATCCCAGAAATAATCATGTGACCACAGTGCAGTAAAACTGCAAGTGTACATGGTATGTCATGGTAGGGTCATACCTCTACAGATAGTAGTGGGAGCTCTAGCTAGTGGTTGTTTGACTCAGGAATAATGTTCACATTTTAATAGGAATTAGGAGAAATTGAGATATTATTAAGCAAAGCTGCTAGGGAGGGGTGAAGGCAAGGAAAACACAAAGTGCTTAATCAAGAGACATTTGAAATGAATTCATGCTTCTCACTAGACCTAAAAGTATTTGTAAGGTGTAGGTGTCTTGTACTGTTTTTCATGTTCTGATACCACACCAGAATACTCCAGAGTTTACTTTTTGTTTGCCAGTAGCTGGGATTAGCCTTTAAATCATACTGAGTGCTCACTTCTGGGACGTTCACACAGACACTGCCAAGGTTAGAATTAGGCTGGACAGCACTCTTAAACTCAGACCTGCCCAAATAAGTCTCCATGACATCTTCAGAATGCTTGCCTTTTGAACAGCTGGGTACTTCTCCTTCAACTTGCCAGCCTGGAGGTTCCAGTAATGTACTGCCAGTTTTCCATAACCTGATATTTGTTTCTGAGCAGAAATTTGAAGTTTATCAGGGCAGAGTGCATGAGTAGGTTCTTACACCTAGTAATTTCCATTACCCATAAAACAAGTACAGAAATGTGATATGGTCAAACGATCCATTGTTCTCCATTTTCTTTACAAGTGGGCATATCTAAAGATGACATTAGACTTAGGTCTTGAATGATTCATTGTATGCCAGCACACCTTTTTTAAGCATGTTTTTAGCACACTAACTACATTAAAAGGTGTAGTTGATAGTAATTTCTCCCTGATGAGTATTTATCTTCAACCATGTTACTTATTGTTTTATTCTTATAGGAATCAAGCCTTGCAGTACTCTTATCATTAATTGCAGTATTTTTAATTTTCATTCCTTTATATTGAATATGTGGCTCAATTTATAAGTTTAATATTCATATAAATGTCATAGATTACATGTTCATTTTTTACAATATTGGTAGGCTTTTATCTTTTTCTTAATAGTTTAGATATATAATAAATAATATAATGAAACAATTTTTTATATATAAACTTCCCTTTTTAACTATGCTTCAATGTGAAGCACTGATTTTTTTTCCCCTTGCATTTTCTGCAAGTATGTTTAAGGACACATAATAAACACAGAACTATACAGAAATACATGGATTAGATGACTTTATGATCTTTCTTTAGTACTAGGGTGTTTTACTGTGTTAGCCATTATGAATGTAGAGAAAAGCCAAGCAAAATGACACCTTTTATTGGTTAACTAAAAACATTACAATATGCAAGCTTTTGCGGCAACTCGGGCCCCTTCTTGGTGTCATTTTGCTTGGCTGATCTTTCTTTAAAAAGGAAAAAGTGTCTCTTTGCTTTACATTTTGAACATTTATGGAGATAGATATGTTATGTGTATTCTTTTGTAGATATGACCTGGATGCCTGTGACATCCAAGAGAAGTATCCTGATTTATTTCAGGTCAATTTAGAAGTGGAGGTAGAGCCTCGTGATCGCCACAGCAGCAGATCATTACCCTGGGAAAACTTCCCTACAAAGGGACTCAACCCAAAAATCTTATTCTCTAGCCGAGAGGAACAGCAAGAAGTTTTAGCTAAATTTGGTAAGCCTATAATTAATTTATATTTTATTATTAATTTATATTTGGTTGGCCAGAAATTTAGCAAATAACAGGGTAAGTTATTTAGTTGAATTTTTTTATGATAAAATCCATTAAGAATAGTCTTGTGGACTGAACTTAATCAATTTCAGGTTGCTATTTAATTACAATTGCAATTGTGCCAGGCGGTAAGCCAGCAGGTAATGACAAATTTTAAATTTTTACAGAAATTAATGCATTTAAAAACAAGTAATGTTTAATCATTGCTTCCCTTTTAAAAATCTGACACAGGCATATCAAAAATGTATTAAAAAAACAACAAAAAGCTATAACTGAACAGAATCTGAAGTAGTAGCAATACTTTTTTCCCCACTTTTGAAATAAAAAAACAAACATTTTGCTCACATCTCAAAGTGCATAAAATGAAAAGAAAAAAATGCACTGTATTAGCAATTACATTTGTTTCCCTTTTGAAATATGAGACCCTCCCACTATTTAAAGGGGTGGTCATGACAGGCAAGGGATTTTTTTTTTTTACATGGAACTTAACTATTTTATTCACACGTTTCTAATCACTGCCATGACAGAGGTTAAATTTGAGTTCCACAACGCCTTTCCTGTTGAATTTTTTTTTCCCCAGAGGCTGCACGTATGGAGTGAAAGTGGATTAGTACATTTATTTTTAAATGTCTTTGTACAGAATTGTTGGATGTCAAGTAATTAATCATTAATTATAATTACTACTATTATTTTTACTAAATCATTTTCCAGGTTTCTTTGTTGACGAGTTCCCGTAGAAGAATTTATTAGTAACAGAACATATTGTGCGCACGCCAAAACGACTGAAGTAATAACTAACGAAGTGCAATTTTTCGATAACATTTTAACAACGTTTACTGTCTGCTGTTGAACACTGAGCACCCTGGTAAAATGACAATAATACACTTTCAACCTTAAAACGCAGACTTCATCACATCGCTGTGTATGATGAAACACATGTTTACTGATGGACAGCCAGTATTTTGCATGGAGTATGCGTCAATCAAAAGACAAACAGCATGCAAAGATGCACAAACACAAGGAGATCGGTGACAATCACACATTAGTGTGCCTGCACGAAGTCAGAAGGGACAACTGAATTCCACGGGGCAAAGATATCTTCGTAACAAAGGACCTTTATGATGAGCAGAGGAATTTCAAATGTTTTATATGCTTACTTTTTGTTTTGATGACCGGTTGCATCATGTCCAGCCTCTCGTTGAAATTCAGCTGTCCCCTCAGGAGACCCGTGTACTTAGAAATATTTTCCCGCACGCATCTCCAACTCTGATGTCATTTTCACCACGACTCCCTCACACCCATCGCGGGATATGAAACAACCATCATGCAGCGCAGGGATATGCTAGGGGAGCCCATACTGACACATATGTTAACAGCACATACGCTCAATAATATATATAGTGATAAAGAAGAGTCTTCACAAAATAGAAAAAGGTTTGGGGATCGTCCCCATATATTGTCGTCCAGACAATTGAAATAAAGAAGTGATTCAGAATGACTTTGCAGTACAAAATGAATGAAACACTGTAGACAAGATGGCGTTTATATAGCAGAATGTATGATGGGAGAGGAAATGGTTGGCGGGAACACGGGAACAGCGTCATCAGGACTAAACAGAAGTAATGGATTGTGGAACCGGAAGTGACGTCATTGCGGCCATTTTGAAGCCGGAAATGGAGAGGGTTTATTTTTCTTCCAGTTTTCTGCAGGTAGAAAGAGATTCAGGTAAGTACCACGTGATATTCCCTTGTCTCACGAGATTTCACTCACCTTTAGGCTCTTTGACTGCCTCCAACTCGCACATGTGTGACAATATATATATATATATATATATATATACTAGCAGAATACCCGCGCTTTGCAGCGGAGAAGTAGTGTGTTAAAGAAGTTATGAAAAAGAAAAGCAAACATTTTAAAAATAACGTAAGATGATTGTTAATGTAATTGTTTTGTCATTGATATGAGTGTTGCTGGCATATATATATATATATATATATATATATATATATATATATATATATACACACAGACACATATATAAACATATATATACATATAAACATACATATATATACATATACATATATATACACATACTGTATATATACACACACATATATATACATACTGTATATACAACATATACATATCTACATATATACTGTATATACACATATATATACAAATCTACATATATATATCTACATATATATATATTAGGGGTGGGACTCGATTAAAAAAATTAATCCAATTAATTAGAGGCTGTGTAAGAATTAATCTTGATTAATCGTATGTAATCGCACACGAATTTGCCCCAAATCGCAAATGTTTTTTTTTATTTAAAACGGTTTTAGTGGGCTTACAGAATCAAATAATAGACATGGACATGAATATTGTAAACTGAAGCTGTTTTAATTTCTGAAAAAAAGCTTTAAACTGCATTTGAATTCAAAACAGAAACAAAAATATCATCCCTGGTTAAAATTGGGCAGACTTAAAAATAAAGTGGTAGTTTAAGTACTTTAAGTACATTTTCAGAATAGTATTGTCTTTAAATAATAATAACCAAAATTTCACCATAAAGTGCAGTTTTCTTCTTAAAAAATAAGTCAGAAACATAAAAGGTAATTTGACCAGCTTACTCTTTAAACTCTGAGTAACATTAGCCAAAATTATTTTGTACATTAGGCTAAAACAGTGTGATCATTGAACATTTTGTAATTAGATGTATTTAGAATTACTAACGGTCACGGAAGTCCAATGATCCCCAGTAAGAGCCACAAAGTCCGCTTTCTGTAATGCATCTAATTTTGCTTGCTTTTCAGTGTGCACAAAACCATGCTTTTATCAAGGCTTCGCTCGGGAAGTCGAAATGATCAGTCGTAGGAACGCTTTATTCCGACTCTAACATTTTTGTAGCTGTGATGTGTGCATCAGTGTAATGGATGTACCAGGAAATCATGCATTGACAAAAGTTCCCGTTTGCTTGGAATTGAAAGTGTGATTAAATCGTTATTTTTAACGCGTTATGGAGTACATGCATCAAGCTTCTCAGCTGTGCTTGTGCTAAGAAAGGGAAAATTTTAAAAATAGCGTAACATGATTCTGTTAACCTAATATTTTTCATACGTCCCAAACCAAGGAGATGCAAGGTAAAATGAATCGGGTAGCGCGTACATAGTCAGTACATCCCTCTCGGGAATCAACCTCGAATGTCGGCGTTAGAGGCTTAAGACTCTACAATTAGCCACAGCGTGGCTTGTCTATGCTAAAGTATGTATTGTAGATCGGGTATATATATACATTTATATATATACCCGTATCGCAGTGGAGAAGTAGAAGTTATGAAAAGAAAAGGGAACATTTTAAAAATAACGTAACATGATTGTCAATATACAGTAATTGTTTTGTGAGTGTTATTG
Organism: Polypterus senegalus; assembly: GCF_016835505.1. Taxonomy (NCBI): domain Eukaryota; kingdom Metazoa; phylum Chordata; class Cladistia; order Polypteriformes; family Polypteridae; genus Polypterus; species Polypterus senegalus. The sequence continues at coordinate 66,609,190 of NC_053157.1, read as the reverse complement.
AATGTTGCTGTCATCAAGGATTTGATTATCATTATTTCTTTCAATCAGGCTCGTATTTGTAGGATGTGTTCAAGTTACATTCCGTGTTTGTCAATCGTTGTAAAGATAAGAGGTTTCATTCATCGATTAGTTCCTTACTGCATCAATAAACAGCTCGTCTTCCTTTTATCTGTGATGTGACAAACTGCATGCACGGTTTTTTTTTTACACTGTCTTCCTTTAGCAGGACATTCACTTTTTCCACCGTGTGCTTTGTTTCCGCAGTAGCTGCACTTATGAATATGATTCTATGTATAAGACGCTTCATATTTTTTTGCTGCCTTCTCAATTGTGTAATTCGGTTTTGTTCAGCACTCTTTGGAACTGTTGCTTTTGTCTGTGCACTGCGTCAGTTCACGTGAGCCGCTTGGTGTTCTTGCATCGAAGGTTCCCAGCTGTACTGGTGCCATCTCGTAATGTCAGCTAAGACCCGCACTTAAAACTTTCTCTCGCAGTTTCAATGAGTTTGTGCCAAACACCACCCTGACCATCTCATCTTCCTCTGCATAAGCACAGTCCTTCACCGTGAATATTTACCGGCAGTGTTTGTATTGGATTGCCGCTGATGGACGGCCTTATATGGGCAGGCACTAAATTACAAACGCTAGTGGTAGCCTATGAACTTAATTTAATATAAACTTACGGTTCACGCCGTGCTTTGTTTCCGCAGTAGCTGTACTTATGAATATGCTTGTATGCATCATTTGCTTCATAATGTTTTTCTGCCTTCTCAATTGTGAAATGGCGTTTTGTGCTCATCGCTGTTTGGAGTTCTTCCTTGTGCTCTACGTACTTACGTAGGAGGCGTGATGATGTCACACTCCACTCCCCCCCGCCATCTCCAACTCAAGACTCCATTACATTATATGGGGAAAAATAGCTTCCAGTTATGACCCTTATGCGTAGAATTTCGAAATGAAACCTGCCCAACTTTTGTAAGTAAGCTGTAAGGAATAAGCCTGCCAAATTTCAGCCTTCTACCTACACGGAAGTTGGAGAATTAGTGATGAGTCAGTGAGTGAGTGAGGGCTTTGCCTTTTATAGTATATATATATATATATATATATATATATATATATATATATATATATATATATATATATAATATAAAAAAGCTTTTTGCATCTGTTACAATATACTACTTTAAAGTTTCAATGACAATTCACCACTGGCAAACTTAGTAGAAATGATATTAGTCATACCTATTTTTGGTTGCATTTGTGATCATTTTAGTTGAAGTCTGGAGCCCTGGCGGGAGCACGGGCTGGGCCACTCAGAGGTTGCTCATGGGCCGCCATTTAAATCGGCCTGTTCTAGGGTTTACTGATAATTCTGTTGCTTGCTGTTTGGGCTCACCACCTATGGGAGGGGCCAAGGAGGTTGGGTGCATTGTGAGTTGGGTGGTGGCGAGGCGGGACCTTGGCGGTCTGATCCTCGGCTACAGAAACTGGCTCTTGGGACGTGGAATGTCACCTCTCTGAAGGGAAGGAGCCTGAGCTAGTGCACGAGGTCGAGAGGTTCCGGCTAGATATAGTTGGACTCACCTCGACGCACAGCTTGGACTCTGGAACCAATCTCCTTGAGAGGGGCTGGACTCTCTACCACTCTGGAGTTGCCCCGTGAGAGGCGCCGAGCAGGTGTGGGCATACTTATTGCCCCGACTGGAGCTTGTGCATTGGGGTTTACCCCGGTGGGCGAGAGGGTGGCCTCCCTCCGCCTTTGGGTGGGGGGAAGGGTCCTGACTGTTGTTTGTGCGTATGCACGAACAGCAGTTTGGAGTATCCACCCTTTTGGAGTCTCTGGAGGGGGTGCTAGAGGGCATACCTTCTGGGGATTCCCTCGTTTTGCTGGGAGACTTCAATGCTCAAGTGAGACCTGGAAGGGCGTGATTGGGAGGAATGGCCCCGATCTGAACCCGAGCGGTGTTTTGTTATTGGACTTCTGTGCTCGTCACGGATTGTCCATAACGAACACCACGTTCAAGCATAAGGGTGTTCATATGTGCATTTGGCACCAGGACACCCTATGCCTCAGGTCGATGATCGACTTTGTGGTCGTGGTCGTCGGACTTGCGCCATATGTCTTGGACACTCGGGTGAAGAGAGGGGCGGAGCTGTCAACTGATCACCACCTGGTGGTGAGTTGGCTTCATGGTGGGGAAGATGCGGTCAGACCTGGTAGGCCCAAGCGTGTTGTGAGGGTCTGCTGGGTACGGCTGGCAGAGTCCCCTGTCAGAAGTAGCTTCAACTCCCACCTCCGGCAGAACTTCAACCATGTCCCGAGGGAGGTGGGGACATTGAGTCGAATGGGCCATGTTCCGTGCCTCTATTGTTGAGGGCTGACCGGAGCTGTGGCCGCAAGGTGGTCGGTGCCTGTCGTGGCGGCAATCCCGAACCCGTTGGTGGACACGGCGGTGAGGGATGCCGTCAAGCTGAAGAAGGAGTCCTATAGGACTTTTTTGTCCTGTGGGTCTCTGGAGGCAGCTGATAGGTACCGGCAGGCCAAGCGGAACAGCTTCGTTGTTGCTGAGGCAAAACTCGGGCATGGGAGGAGTTTGGAGAGGCCATGGAGAACGACTTTGGACGGCTTCGAGGAGATTCTGGTCCACCGTCCGGCGTCTCAGGAGGGAAGCAGTGCAGTGTCAACACCGTATATGGTGGGGATGGTGCGCTGCTGACCTCACTTCGGGCGTTAGGGTCGGTGGGGGGAGTACTTCGAAGACCTCCTCAATCCCACTAACATGCCTTCCAATGAGGAAGCAGAGCCTGGGGACTCTGAGGTGGGCTCTCCCATCTCTGGGACTGAAGTCACCGAGGTGGTCAAAAAACTCCTTGGTGGCAGGGCCCGGGGTGGATGAGATATGCCGGAGTTCCTTAAGGCTCTGGATGTTGTAGGACTGTCTTGGTTGACACGCCTCTGCAACATCGCATGGACATCGGGACAGTGCCTCTGGATTGGCAGACCGGGGTGGTGGTCCCCTCTTTAAAAGGGGACGGAGGGTGTGTTCCAACTATAGAGGGATCACACTCCTCAGCCTCCCTGGAAAAGTCTATTCGGGGGTTCTGGAGAGGAGGGTCCGTCGGATAGTCGAACCTCGGATTCAGGAGGAACAGTGTGGTTTTCGTCCTGGTCGCGGAACAGTGGACCAGCTCTTCACCCTTAGCAGAGTCCTGGAGGGTGCATGGGAGTTTGCCCGACCAGTCTACATGTGTTTTGTGGACTTGGAAAAGGCATTCACCTGTGTCCCTCGGGGAATCCTGTGGGGGGTGCTCCGGGAGTATGGGGTACCGGACCCCCTGATAAGAGCTGTTCGGTCTCTGTACAACCGGTGTCAGAGCTTGGTCCGCATTGCCGGCAGTAAGTCGAGCCCGTTTCCAGTGAGAGTTGGACTCTGCCAGGGCTGCCCTTTATCACCGATTCTGTTCATAGAATTTCAGGGTGTTGAAGGGGTCCAGTTTGGTGGACTCAGGATTGGGTCACTGCTTTTTGCAGATGATGTTGTCCTGTTTGCTTCATCAGGCCGTGATCTTCAGCTCTCTCTGGATCGGTTCGCAGCTGAGTGTGAAGCGGCTGGGATGAGAATCAGCACCTCCAAATCCGAGAGCATGGTCCTCAGCCGGAAAAGGGTGGAGTGCCCTCTCAGGGTTGGGGGAGAGATCCTGCCCCAAGTGGAGGAGTTCAAGTATCTCGGGGTCTTGTTCACGAGTGAGGGAAGAAAGGAGCGTGAGATCGACAGGCAGATCGGTGCGGCATCCGCAGTGATGCGGGCTCTGCATCGGTCTGTCGTGGTGAAAAAGGAGCTGAGCCGTAAGGCATGAGCTATGGGTAGTGACCGAAAGAACGAGATCGCGAATACAAGTGGCTGAAATGAGTTTCCTCTGCAGGGTGTCTGGGCTTTCCCTTAAAGATAAGGTGAGAAGCTCAGTCATCCGGGTGGGGCTCAGAGTAGAGCCGCTGCTCCTCCGCATCGAGAGGAGTCAGTTGAGGTGGCTCGGGCATCTGATCAGGATGCCTCCTGGATGCCTCCCTGGTGAGGTGTTCCGGGCACGTCCAACCGGGAGGAGGCCCGGGGAAGACCCAGGACACGCTGGAGGGACTACGTCTCCCGGCTGGCCTGGGAACGCATGGGATTCTCCGGAAGAGCTGGAAGAAGTGGCCGGGGAGAGGGAAGTCTGGGCCTCTCTGCTTAAGCTGCTGCCCCCGCGACCCGACCTCGGATAAGCGGAAGAGGATGGATGGATGGCTGTTTGTAGTAATGCGGTAAATCATTACACTGGCAAGCTGGGTTTTAAGGAATATAGTTGCGTGTTAGTATTCTGATGACAGCTTGACCTGACTGCAGGTAATTTTAGAATAGTTGTGCGGTAATCATTTATATAAAGTATATGGCAGGAATCAACCATAGTTGGTATTTTAGCATATCATAAGACATACATATGTACACTCCTACATTTGTGCATAGTGGCAATTTATATACTTTAGGTAGCTCAATATGCACATGTTTGGGAAATGGAAAAAAAACTCAGAGCACCGGGAATAAAACAATAATGGCAAAAATATATATATATAAAACTCCACTTCAGTTCTAAATTGTTTTAAACAAAAACTAGCATAGGTTGTAGAAGGACAACAAGCTGCCAAACAAACATGTTAGAAATTTTGGAACAGACAGTCAGCTAAGTATACCAAATTAAGACATATAATAAAGTTCACTTAACCTTTTAAAAAGCATCTGGTACATTTCTAGACCAAAGATTAATCATCCAGCTATGTGATATTGGCAATGTCAGTTAAATAGAAAATAGGAGTATGAATTTGTTATTGGGCAGGTGATAAGTAAAAAAAAATGTTCCATATAGGGCGAGATCATCCTTGGAATTCTTTAGAAAACCATACTATTACTACTACATCTTCTAATTTAATTTATATTGATTACAAAGTTTCAGGTTTAGGAAATAAACTTGTGAAATTTATTGGCAATGTCAGAATTAGACAATATTAAGCAAAAACAATTTTGAAAGACCTGAACAGTCTTTGAAATTCTAAAACAAAGTTTAGTTTAAAGTACTCAGTTGCATACTGTAAAATAAATGTTACTTATAAATGCAAAAGAAGCAACACAAATGTAGCTATGATAATGAAATAATTAATATCTTTTGTTATTTTATAAAAGATTTTGAATGCAAATCAAGGAATGCTATACTTATGTTTTATTAAAAATGCTAAAGATTGTTTCCAATGGTATTGTGTGCCCTTATGGTCAAAACAACAATGCAGCATGAAAATTTTGCAGGAAAATAAACACAACATTGAATGAAATGAGTACCCTAGGCCTGACTGGCTAAGGGAACTGAATGTTTACATTAGTTTTCCTCCACATCAAAATTACACTTTATCTGGAAGTGGATTGGCATCTTGTCCAAGGCTGTTTCTTGTACCCGGTGCTGCGAGATAAGCATTGATACTCCATGACCCTAAACTGAATTAAATGTGTTGGGGAATGTTATGTTATGATAACACATGGATAGTAAAAGTTGGTGAAGATTCCTGATGACCTTTAAAAAATAAGTAGAGTTAAGATGCGGGGCCCTGTTAGCTACTGGTTTAACAAATAAGTTTGATAAGCTAAATGGTAGTCTTTCGTTTGCAAAATTTTAATCGACTTAATTCAAAAGGATTATAGCTGCAGTCAGTAAAAAGAAAAAAAGTTAATTTTTTACAATTTATTTTGTTCAACACAGGTAAACCAGAACTCCCCAGGCAACCAGGTTCAACTGCCTTCTATGATGCAGAAACACCTCGGTCTGAAACCCATCAAGATAGTTCCAATACAGACCCAGAATCACCACAAAGTACAGATACTAATGCAAATAGTTTTTTCCAGACATTAGACTGGGATGGTAAGTCATTGTTATATAGAATTTTCTTTTGCAACTTATTTAAAGTATATTGTACAGTGAAACATCAGAAAAATGTTGTTTACTTTAATAACTAAATATTCAGTCACATGAAAAACCTAAAACTTAAAAATAATAAAATTTAAAAAAATAATATTTAATATATGAACACATTTTTATGTTGTCTGGAGCATATTGTGTATTAATCAGTACATTCTTTGGCTTAGGACTACACTGTTGCATCACAAATAAAAAATGAGATTATCTGTTGTCCACTGTGTAGGTTCTCATCTTGTTTAAGTGAATTTTCAGAAATGCTTTATGTGTTGGTTACAGGTGTTCCAAGCAAATAAAGAAAATGGGAAAAAAGAATCTGTGAAAATCACATAAGATCATGAACATGCAATTTTTTTCTTTTTAGATTAGGTTTTATTGAGCTTATAGATCACATTACAATAACTGGACCACAGTTCAGTGAAGTGTACAATCAGCCAAATGTCTTAAACATTGATGTTTAAAATTAAGTTACATTAAGTCATGGAGTTCAGATCCCAGGTTTCACTTGGCCATTCTTCACTTGGCCATTCTAGAATCTCCTCTAATTCCTTTTTTTTTTTTTTCCGCTATTCCTTGGTGGATTTACTAACATATTTAGGGTAATTTTCTTGTTGCAAGGTCCACTTTCAGTTGAGGTTTGGTTTCTTACAGATGGTACTCGTGTACCCTCTAGCACAATGAAAAATTCATGGTGGTGAGCTTCCCAGGCCGTGAGGCAGCTAAGCAACCCCAAGATATAACATTTCCAGCACCATACTTTACAGTTGGTTTCAGGTCCTTCTGGTCACATGCAGTCTTTGGATTTTGTCAAATATGTATTTTGGTGCTGTGCCAAAATAACTCTTATCTTTGCCTCATCTTTCCAGAGCACATTGTTCCAGACATCCAGGTCTTTGTTTAGGTGTTCATGGGCAAACTTTAGTCTTGCACTGGTTTTCTTTCTGTACAGTAAATATTTCCTCCTGGCACACCTCTCCTTTAGATCTAAATTGTGTAGCCTCTTTGTAATGGTAGACTCGTGCACTTTCACATCAACAGAGGCAAGAGTTACCTGTAGGTTCTGTGATGAAATTTTAGGGTTCTTAGAGACAAGTATTTTTTTTTTAAAAAAGCATTTCATGAGGTGTACTTACTTTTCCACATGACTGTATTTGATGACTCTTACTGTACAGCCTTAATATGAGACATTGCAAAGCAGGATATCAACTACAAAGCTTTTTTTACATAAATGTGATGTTCCCAATGAAACATCCCATGGTGTCTGCACATTTAATGTGAATGTGATTACATCACACAAAGCAGTGCTATGACTCATGTAGCATTGCATACATTATGTCATTTTGTTTGTGCATGTTTTTCCAGCATCCTATGATCTTCATTTCATTTAGAATCCTAGATAATCTGTGCCTAAATTGGAGGAGTTCGAGTATCTGAGGGTCCTGTTCACGAGTGAGGGAAGAATGGAGCGGGAGGTCGCTAGATGGATTGGTGTGACATCCGCAGTAATACGGGCTCTGCAACGGTCCGTTGTGGTGAACAGAGAGCTGAGCCAAAAGGCGAGGCTGTCGATTTACCATTCGATCTACGTTCCTACCCTTACCTATGGCCATGAGCTTTTAGGTAGTGGCCGAAAGAGCAAGATCGTGAATACAAGCGGCCGAAATGAGTTTTCTCTGCAGGGTGGCTGGACTTTCCCTTAGAGATAGGGTGAGGAGTTCAGTTATCCGGGAGAGACTCGGAGTAGAGTCACTGCTCCTCCACAATGAGAGGAGTCAGTTGAGGTGGTTCGGGCATCTGGTCAGGATACCCCCTGGACGCCTCCCTGGGGGGTGTTCGGGGCATGCCCCACTGGGAGAAGGCCATGGGGCAGACCATGGACACGCTGGAGGGATTATTTCTCCCAGCTGGCCTGGGAACGCTTCGGGGGACCTCCTGGAGGAGGTGGCCGGGGAGAGGGAAGTCTGGGCTTTCCTGCTTAGGCTGCTGCCCCCGCGACCCGACCTCGGATAAGCGGTGCATGATGGATGGATGGATAAGCTGTAGCTATAATGGTTGAGCACCATTAAGACTGGAATATAAAAATGAATAGACAGAGCTAGATAGATATAAAGATAGAAAAGCAGATGGTCAAGCAATCTGTCAATTGATCAATCCAGACTTGGGGCACAGTGCTTCCACTGTAGGTGGTCAGTCATTTCAAAATTGACCCAACTATAATAAATAAATTATGATAGGTTAATTGTTATCAGGTTGATGGCTCAATGTATATTGTCTGGGAAAGTTAAGGTTATTTCCCAACCTGTTTCTTATAGAACATCTTGTAAAATTCTAATGTGACATAGTGTGTGTAAAAATTTCTTTGAAAAAATGTACACATTTGTTTAATCTGTTACAACCTGTTTAATCTTGATTTTTAATAATCAATACTTACAGACAAAATGTTTTTTTTTTTTGTGGTACAGATGGAAGAGAAAAAGATGTTATGTCAGATGGAGATTTTATAAAAGAAACTGACTTGGAAGATCAAGATGATAATAGCAATCCTTCTAATCACGATTTTTCCCCTTTGCATGGAGAGGAGGCTGATTTGGAATGTGAACCAGGTGAAACTAGCCAGCAACAGAATAATGAGCCACTTTTTGATGTAGATTTCACAGAACTTACTAAGGATACCAAGGCAGAAGAAAGTGTGGACCTGTTGGGACTCAATACAGAGACCCAGCCAGTGGAGGCACATATACAGGGAGGAATGAAGACCTCGTCTAGTAATGCTGATCTTCTTAATGATTTGTTTGCCCCTTCTGGAACTGCCATACCACAGACCCTAGGAGGAAGTACTGAAAACCTTATTGGAGGAACTGAGGAACCAAATTTCTTCTTCACACCAGGGACAGGCAGTCTGGGACAGGGAACAATACAGTCAAATACAGCTGTGTCTGCTAATGGTAGGCCATTAGATTGATATATGACTTGGCATATTTTATATTCTAAATAATTTCATGCTAAAGTTAAAATGTTAAATGTTAAATTGTGTGTCAAGTGTTCATTTCTTTTTTGCTCCTGATGATTTCAAAATATTGTGCAACTTTTCTAGATAAATCCCTTTTCCTCATACATTTTTAAGCTATGTGTCTTTGCCAGTCTAGCACTGAGAAAAACACATTATAAGTTAAATGTGCTTTGTATTTGTTATAACATTAATAATGCATAGCATTATTTTTCGGTAACCTAAAGGCATAGCTTGCATGTCATTTCAAACAATACCCTGACCTCATTGAATAACTGGATTTCTATAGTTTAAATGCAAATTCATTCATTTTAGAGAATGTTAATAAAGTTGCCATAATAATTAATAAAAGTATAATCTTATCATATTCTCTGTGACAAACAAGAACAGTAGTTCATTTGGTCATTCTCATGAAATCTGCTTATGGTAATGAAAGGCACTATATAAATAAAATATTATTATTAGTGGAAAAATATTTGATGTTAATATCTTCTCTCTTTTGTTTTACATAATTCATGTAGCTGGCGACCCATTTGACCCTTTTGGCATTGGATCATCTTCTGTAGCTGGACATCAGTCTGATTCTAATCTTTTTGGAGATTTGCTAAGCCCAAGTGGCACCTCCAGCTCCTTTCTGCCCTCAAATCCTCTTGTTCCACCTCCATCATCCAGCTCAGAATTCTTCAATCTAAGTAAGCCCGTCATTTTCTTTTTCGGACAGCAGTAATGTGTTTCCTTCTCTTTGAAGGAAGGGTTTCCAAAATAGATTTAGACATATGTTTGTAATAATACAGCAGTATAGTTTAAATAATTCAAAACCATTGGCAGCTTTATAAAGACTTAATGAGTTCAATGACTTTGTGACATTTAATGTATAAGATCCAAGTTGAAAGCTTATTAGTGTAATTGTCATGGAGGTCTGTGAAACTCTGCCTTGCTATGTGGAAGTACATGTAAAAGTAAGAAGATCTGGATGTAAATGCATGGCTCATATATTGGTGTAGGGGCACAAAATATAGATTTATCCTTTTATGGCATAAGGGTTTTGGGCATCAATCATAGACAGCTCTGCGTCACTGTAATGTGCTGAACCTCAATTATCCAATGGTAATTAGCCTTTCACTGTATGTGGCTCAATGTATGTTAGATCTTTGATAAAAGCAGATTCATTCTATTGTGATACACTATGTATGCAAATTGCATATTTTACTAATGGAACGCAGAAGGCAATATGGATTTATTTGAAAGAAGACATGCTTGGGTATGTAAAAACACCATTATTGTTTTTGAGTAACATAAATGATTAATGGGACATAGAGTTTCCTTCCGGACTAAGCAGGTAAGACACTGACTGACTGAGCGTTATCTGCAGTTAAGAGTGTGAAAATATCTCTCTTTCACAAAGATTTATACAGACTAATTATTAAAGTACTAGTTTCTGAAATTCAGTGTATGGTGTGCAGATAGGTATAAAAGTGGCTTAAATAAAAAAAGATAGTAGAATATGGAGCAAGGATCCTGTTTTAAGTTTATAACAGTCAAAATGGATTTCTGTAGGATTGTGGTTATTCTTTGTTGTTTCAAATTTATAAAACTAACTAGCAAAATACCCGTGCTTCGCAGCGGCGAAGTACTGCCTTAAAATTTTTATTAATTTTATTTAAACTGAGGGAAAATATACCAATAATTATTTGTTAAGGATCTCTTTGTATACCACATTGTGAGTTCGGTCCTCCAGTTGTAATATGACCAAGCTGTGCGCTGAGCTTACTCTTAAGCATGCAACGTACAGTTGGCCATGTGAACAGTAATCTTGTTTCAAATCTCACAGCTTGGAATGCTGCTGTCATAATCAGTTTGAGTTTCATGGTTTGTTTCAATTACAACAGTATTTGTAGGACTTGTGTTGAAGAGACATTCAGCATCTGTCAAGTGTTGTAAGTAAACAACCGGTTTCATCGATAACTTCACATCCAGCTTTTGAGAGTTTAAACATTCATAAACATCAAAGTGTCCACTATTGAAATTGTCACCTGTCAATCTAAGATGTTTAAGAGGCATTGGCGGTTGTCGAAAGGTGTCAAATATTTGGCAATTTCGGTACACTTGAAAGCGACAACCGAACAATTCAGCGGCAGCCATCAACTCACATGCAAATGCATAGGTAAAAGGCTTAAGCATTTCACTCTTATAGTGCTCCTGTGTATTATAATTATCTCCTGTACCGTCATCAGTCCACACCTTGAACCTGTCCCAGTCATTCAATACATAAGACGCAATGTTCTTCCGGATATCAAGAGTGAGCCTGATATGGCAGTGCAATATGAAACAAAGAGAATGGAAAAGGTAGGTGCCATCTCTGGGCATGGAAACCACTCGGTAAGTGACAGTTGTTTGATCGATGGTGATCACCTCGATAGACATGTTAATGCGGGTATGGTTGGAATGATAAAGGAAATGGGTACCTGAACAATGTAAAGCAAGTCTAAAATACAGCGGAGAAGCCGTGGATTAAATAAAAAGGCTGTAGTTATCAGCAGGAGACGTGAATCCCGTGGTGAAGCAAGGAAGGGAATGTAGAGACTGGAGCGACGGGCGGCCTTATATAGGCAGGCAGCCAACAATGTGGGAGGCGTTGGGATGGGGGACCCAGCGCCACCTGACACGGTGACCGAGCTGCAGGCTATGGACGTATACAAGGTGTGGCACAAAAGTAATGAGACTGATTTTTTATTTACCAAAGTTTTTATTTTTTTCAAACATCAATGTTATCCCCTTCAAAGTAGTTCCCTTGGGCAGCTACACGGCGATGGAGACTTTGTTCTCACTGTTGGTAGCAGTGCTGGAAGTCATCAACTGGTATGGGCTTCAGCATGTCCGTTACACTCTTTTGGATGTTTTCTAAAGTCCCGAAATGACGTCTTTTGAGGACATTTTTCAGTTTAGGAAAAAGTCACACGGACTGAGGTCAGGTGAATAAGGGGGCTGGGGAACCACAGGAATGCGTTTTTTCGATTGTCCTTCTGCTCAATTGTGAGGTTTTTCGGCAGCATTTTGGCACAGACCTTTCGCATGTGCAAATGTTCAGTCAAAATTTGATGAACGGTAAATCTGTTCAAATTTAATTGTTCACTCAACATTCTTAATGTTAAATGACGGTCTGATCTCACAAGAGTGTTCACACGTTCAATGTTTTCATTGGTTTTCGAAGTTGAAGGCCTCCCTGAAAAACTTGATCTCGGGATAAAGAATGTTCCCCATAGGCCTGTTTTAACTTTTGAAACGTTACATTTTCTGATTCTCCAAGCTTAACACAAAATTAATGGCACAACGTTGCTCCAAATTCCGCTGTTCCATTTTGCGTGACGCACAACCAAAAACACAACTTCGCTAATAGCAGTCACAAAAATCACGTAGTTAGCGGAAGGAGTTGAAACTCGCACTGAGCTATGGGAGGGTACTGATGCACGTGCTCTATCAAGGACAACAGCGCAGCATTGCCAGATCGCTTGCAGTGTTGCCAGTCTCATTACTTTTCTGCCCCACCTCGTATATGTACGTAAGTACGATTCAGTTAGCGTTGGGAACCCGCATACCAAATTTCTTGAAGATGGGCCCATAAGTAACAAAGACCGTTGAAAAGTTCAATATGGCGGCCGACAGTGGCATCATACCACCGAAATAAGTACCAAATTTCAGCCTTTTACCTACACGGGAAGTTGGAGAATTAGTGACGTTGGAAAGTTCAATATGACGGCTCACAGTGGCGTCATACCACCGAAATAAGTATGTACATTGGTTTCGGTTAGCTCAAGGAAGCCGCCTACCAAATTTCGTGAAGATGGGGCCGTAAATAAGAAAGTTCAACATGGCGGACGTTGTTGACCGTTATGACTGTTACGTGTAGAATTTCAAAATGAAACCTGCTTAACTTTTGTAAGTAAGCTGTAAGGAATGAGCCTGCCAAATTTCAGCCTTCTACCTACACAGGAAGTTGGAGAATTAGTGACGTTGGAAATTTCAATATGGCGGCTGACAGTGGCATCATACCACCGAAATAAGTAATGCGTACATTGGTTTCGGTTAGCGCAGTGAAGCCGCCTACCAAATTTCGTGAAGATGGGGCCATGAATAAGAGAGTTCAACATGGCGGACCTTGTTGACCGTTATGACCGTTACGCGTAGAATTTCTAAATGAAGCCTGCTTAACTTTTGTAACTAAGCTGTAAAGAATGAGCCTGCCAAATTTCAGCCTTCTACCTACCACGGGAAGTTGGAGAATTAGTGATCAGTCAGTCAGTCAGTCAGTGAGGGCTTTGCCTTTTATTAGTATAGATTAAGACAAAATGCAGTTTATTAAATTTGCAGATTTCACTGCAAGAGACCTAGGTTAATTTTCATAACTGATTTGAGGAAACTGTGAAATTTACAGATAAATCAGAGCAGTGTCACAAGTTTTATGGGCCTGGTGGTAAAGTGTTTAACTCCCATAAGTTTATATCCCCATCCTTACCTATGGTTACCAGTTCTGGGCATTAACTAAGAGAATGACAGAATGAGTACAAGTGGTTGAAATAAAATTCTTAGGCAGGGTTGTCTCATTGATGGGGTCAACAGTGCAGCAATAAGCAAGAATCCCGCAACAAACTCCTAGCTTCTCCTGAGAGAAGAGAGTCTATTAAGGTATTTCAGCCAGGTAATTAGAATGCCCCTTAGAGTTGTAATGGTAATGACCCTCCGAGAAAATTCGCAGAGGCAGACCCAATACATGATGTGACTGTTCTGAAAACTTGGCTTGGGATAGGTTGACCAGATCAGAATGTTGCTAAAACAGGCCTCACCCAGAAAATTGTCAGATCCTGTGTATTTTCACAATGGGGGCATTAGTGTTAAAAGTATACTGCATGAAGTTAAATTGGAATTGTACTTGTGTCATTGCCAGCCAGTGTAATATATTGATTAAAACACTGGTAGCTAAGCCATGTATTGTCTTCCAAGGTGTACAAGTCAAAAGAAAATTTTGCTAAAGCTGAATAATGTACTTGTAAAGTCAGGTGTGTGATGACAGCACTATCAGAAATTTACAAAGAGCTGCTTTTTTTTAAGCTTGTAGAATACAAGATATAGGAAAATACTGAAAGAGTTTATTAATTTCAATAAACCTGATGAATGATAAAAACAATAGAATATGGGCACAAGTAAAGCCAATTAAAGTTTTAGATTAAAGAAAAAATTGTCAGTGGGAAGATGTAGTTAAGACAGACATTTTCACAAATCTTAAAGTTCTGTAAGTAAGTAAATATTATTTATTATTACTTAGCAATATAGTTGTGAACATTCTCATATCAGCTTGACATTGTTTTGGATATGTCATTTCACATCAGAACACTTTTTATATTCTTGTATTAAATCACTTTTAAATAATTATCAATTTAAGGGAAAAAGTATAGTAATGATCCTCACTTATTGGATGCTCTATTATTTCTAAATACAAGAATGGAAGATATGAATCAATTTGTAGTGGGAGAAGGGAATAGTCTAAAATTCATTCTAAAACTGTGTTTTCTCTTATATTTGATTTTATGGTTGTGTCCAGTGTTCTCTGGGAATGATTTCTTTCATGATCGTGGCATGTTACATAACCTGAATCTATAAAGATATACAATAAAAGGTGATACCCCTTCATAGTGATACGGAAGTAAGAAATCACGCAAGAGAAATAACTTAGCTTTGTTTAATGTCGGCTTACGCTGCATAACAGACAAGGGAAGCAAATGACAAAACTCAGTTTGGGAGTGGGGGCCCGAGGTATAGAGTCCGTCAACATCGTCAGTGCAGTGGAAGGATTTTCGGGATTGGATGACGATATCTCCCATGTGTCCGTCGGCTTCAAAGGTGTGCTGGGCAATGTTCCAAGGCTTTATATTCTTTCTTCACGTGCAGGGCCTCCCTTAGGTGAACATGCACTTCCAAACAAGGCAGTGCTTAAACAAGGATAAAGTTCCATTCTGACTTAAACAGATACAAATAGTACACAGCATCTGCACACTTTCCATTTGTTCCAATATGTCTTATATGGTACTGCTTGCTTAGCAGTTTTATATGGTGAACCCCTGTGCTTAATCTGGCTGTGTCAGATGTGCATGTGAGTAGAAAAAAGCAAATTTATAAAATATATTTGCACAGAGCACAGTGACATATTAAACATATGCTTATTATAATGGTGATTACAACAAATATTTTTTGTGCACTGGACTGGCTAATTAGTTTTCTAAGTACCCATAAAAAATGTTGAAGTGCTTTGCAGTAGGTTTTTCAGTTGCATCTACATTTTTTATTTTGCATAAGATTGCATAAAATTTGCGGTAGATATGTATGTATTTTGTTCTGCTTAAGTTGCTGCTTTTCTGTTATTCACATTTGGCAGCTGTTTTATTAGTTTAAAAATACTTGTGTCCATGATATTTACCTTTACATTCAAGTCAAGTCAAGTCAAGGAGCATGCACTGGTACAGTGTGTTGCCGCACCCATTACACAATGAAACAACTCGGGATCCTGCTTGGCAACCCCCCAGTCAGACACGCGGTCCAGTCCCACCCTCCAGAAATAACCCTCTGTCTGCCGCAGCCAGGTGTTATGTTGGTGTCCTCACAATGCAGGTAATGTGCCTCATTCGGGACTCTCATTTCGACACAAAGTCAAACCAGCGGTACCCAAGGACTTTCCAGAGAGACACATACCAAAGGAGTCCAGTCTTCGTCTCAGGTCACTGGATAGCGTCCATGTCTCACAACCATATAGCAAGACAGGAAGCACCGGGACTCTAAAGACATGGACCTTCGTCCTTTTGCATAGATATCAGGAGCGCCACACACCCCTTTCCAGCGACCTCATGACCCCCCATACTGTCCCAATCCATCTACTAACTTCATAGGAAGAGTCGCCAGAGACATGAATGTCACTGCCAAGGTAAGTAAACCTCTCAACAAGGTCAACACTCTCTCCGCAAACAGACACATTGTTAATGGCTGTGCCCAAGAGGTCATTAAAGGCCTGGATCTTGGTTTTTATCCAGGACACTCACAAGCCCAGACACTCAGACTCTTCACTCAGTCTCTCGTGCGCCCCAAACAGAGCCTCCATTGACTCTGCGAAGATTACAGCATCGTCAGCAATGTCAAGATCCGTGAATCTTTCTTCACCAACAGATGCCCCACAGCCACTGGACCCCACGACCTTGCCCAACACCCAGTCCATGCAAGCATTGAACAGAGTAGGAGCAAGAACACACCCCTGATGAACCCCAGAATCAACTGGGAAAAACACAGAGGTTCTACCTCCACTCTGCACAGCACTCACAGTACCAGTGTACAGGCCGGCCATGTTATCCAGCAACCTCGAGAGGATCCCGCAAACCCTCAGGATGTCCCACAGGGCAGCTCAATCAACTGAGTTGAACGCTTTATGAAAATTAACAAAGGCTGTAAAGAAAGTCTGCCGATATTCGCGTTTGCGCTCCTTGAGAACCCTCACTGCCAGGATGCAGTCGATGGTAGACTTCTTAGGTGTAAAAACAGACTGCTCCGGTCGCTGGTAGGTGAGCAAGTGATCACGGATCCTATTGAGGACGACCCTAGCAAGGATCTTACCTGGCACTGAGAGCAGTGTTATCCCCCAGTAGTTGTTGCAATCCAGGCGATCACCCTTCCCTTTCCAGATAGGGACGACAAGTCCCATTTTCCAGTCAGCTGGGATGATGCCAGTCTCCCAAATGAAAGCAAAGCTTGCTTGCAATGCCAGGAAGACAGCCTTACCACCAGTCTGGAGAAGTTCACCCCGGATACCACAGATCCCTGTAGTCTTTCCTCCCCTCAGCTGGTTCTCCAGCTATGCAATCTCAGTGAGATTAGGTGGTTCACAGCTAATTGGAGGATCAGCCTCAAGGGCCGTGGACCCAGAGATATTCAACATCCTAGCAGGAGGATCAGCTTTGAACAAATGCTCAAAGTAGCCAGCCCAGCGGGTCACAACTGCAGTGTCATCTGTAAGGACCGTTCCATCAGCCGCCCTGACTGTGACTCTTCAAGGAACAGATTCAGATGTGCATAATGCTTCAATTCTTCTGTAAGCAGGACAAGGTCACTAGACCATAGATGGTGGGTCACTTGTTCACAGATTCCTCTAACAAATGCCTCTTCATCTGCCCTCAGAGCCCTCGTAGCCGTCCTTCTCAGTTTCTGGTACAGACCAGAGTTGTTTTTGTTCCTTGCGCTGCAACTCCTCTCGGTGATATCCAGAGATGTTTCATCTCACAGGGCACCCTGGATATCATCGAAATCATCATCACTTTTACATTACCCTAAATAAAATATGTATTTATCAACCATGCTAACTACTTTCATTTATGTTTGCATATTTAAAGATCATCTGTCTTCCGAATCTTCAAAGCTGTCATCTTCTGCTAGTCACCCTGATCTTCTTGGAAATTGGAACACATGGACCTCCTCTCAAAAAAGCAATCGAACCATCCCATCACAGGACAGCAAACCAGTTATCTCAGGAGGTATAAATAGTTGCTTATTATAATCTTCCTAAAATCAACATGAGCAAAAATGTGATAAAGAAAATTGATTTTTTTTGATAAGTATCTACCTAAACAGTTAGATTTGATTAAAAATATCAAATACATTGTGCTTGAATATCTGACTTTGAACCATCTGTTAATTCATCCAGATTAATTTTCAATGTCAAATTCCTCAAAGTGTAATTATCATTTCAGTGTTAAATTACATCAATTCATAAGTGTCAATTTCATAAATTGTTAAATTAGATTATAAAGGTTTTATAGGTTAAATTGTAATTTAGATTTAGTTAATTTGTGTATGCCAAAAAGTTGATAATTTGATTTTGGTATTGATCATTTTTGATTGGTTATGCTAATACTTTTTTTTTTTTTTTACTTTTTTTTATTCCCTATGCTAACCACTTCTAGAGGGATTGTGTGTGAAAAAAGCTGTGTAAATATTGCAATCACATTAGTTACATTTAAAATGTGAGAGAATTAATCAAAAGAGACATGAATGATGATGATATATGCAGTTTCAAAACTAAATGGATTGTTTCACATATGTTAATTCATCTGCAAATTGAGCTTATTCTGATATACAAGGCTTTCAGTACAAGCCAAGGAGGGGGTTTACAGAGGCCATTTACATCTATATATACACATAGATATACACATATATACACACACACATATACTGTATATATATATATATATATATATATATATATACACACACACATATATATATCTATACTAATAAAAGGCTAAGCACTCACTCACTCATCAGTAATTCTCCAACTTCCCGTGTAGGTAGAAGGCTGAAATTTGGCAGGCTCATTCCTTACAGCTTACTTACAAAAGTTGGGCAGGTTTCATTTCAAATTCTACCTAATGGTCATAACTGGAAGGTATTTTTCTCCATTAACTGTAATGGAGTTGAGCTGGAAGGGCGGAGTTTCGTGTGACATCATCACGCCTCCCACGTAATCACGTGAACTGATTGTCAACGCAGTGTGTAGAAAACCAGGAAGACCTCCAAAATGCGCTTAAGAAAACATGCATTATATAATTGAGAAGCAGCGAAAAACAATAAGAAGCGGCGAGTGACATATACTACCATATTCATGAGTGTTGCTACCTCGGAAAGAAAGCACGGTGTAAACCTAAACTTTAAATTAAGTTCATAGACAGGCTACGCTGGCGTTTCACATGCCCACAGGTAATGCGGGATACAAGTTTAATGAGAGGACGCGGGATATAAACGAGAGTTTTGATCACTTTGTAACTAAGTTAAAATTGTAGGTGAAGGGTGTGCTTATGCAAATTCCGAGAGACTGTGTTTGTGGGGATTGACAGTTAAGGCGGGTGGGGAGTCACGCCATCATCTCCCTCCCATTCATCTAATTTGGTCTGAGCTGAGCTCCGGCTAATGCCGTCTTCAAGCAACTTTGTCAGACTGCCACCAAATACTCACAGAAAAATCCACAAGTTAATACACACGCTGTCTCTATAGAGTTTCTCCACACTGAATCCTCCAGGCACTACTTACAAAAGGTCACATTGACAATCGTGTTACGTTATTTTTAAAATCTTTCCTTTTCTTAGCACAAGCACAGCTGAGAAGCTTCGATGCATGTGCTCCATAACGCGTTAAAAATAATGCATTTAATCACACTTTGCATTACAAGCAACGGGGAGCTTTTGTCAATGCATGATTTCCTGGTACACACGATTACATTGATCAGCATCCCGATTCATTTTACCCTCGCACCACCTTAGTTTGAGAAGAAGTCTGAAAAATATGAGGTTAACACAGAAAAACAGATCACCAATTCAAGCTTTATGAATAATCGATTCGCCATCAATAATTGTTTTGGTAAAGCCATCCTCCTTCCATTTTATAATTTTTCCGCCAATAGCCATGATTAAATGAACGGTAAATAAAGTAAGAGCAAAGCGAGGGTGACTTATTTAGGCAGGCATATATATGACAGCAACACTCATGACAATGTCAATCATGTTACGCTTATTATTAAAATGTTTCCTTTTCTTTTCATTACTTCTTTAACACACTACTTCTCCGCTGCGAGAGCGGGATTTTGCTATATATATAATATATGAATGACCTCCAAAGAGCGCTGAGACTTTTGATATCATGAACGTGTCTGCAAAACTGTGGTCTCCTGCCCAGCAAAAGTCGAGCAGCCAGCGCGCGCATAGCTGTGCCGCCTTTGAGACGCTGACTGCGCTTCTGCCTTAAGTCAAAGTGAGCACTTTTAATTTTTTCATCCTCCCCCTGCGCTATAGCCCAGACAAGTGCAAACACGGGACCCCTTTTCTACACCACGGAAAAATAATATTAAGGCGATTCACACTTTCTTTTGCACGATACGATTATGAGGTCCTCAGCTCGGATTATGAACACGCACACGAGTGGAGGACTGACAGTGCCATCACAGCCGATTAATGGCGGGACGCCTCACCAGTCTACACAAGACCCACCACGACTGTCCCCAAAAGCGATCATAACGTCAGCGAACACATCTCTCTATACTATATAAAAGAAAAGGCAACTTTCCTTTCTTTACACCTTTTTTCCTTTTATCCCAAACCAAAGCCTTTCTCTCTTAACACTGCAGAGGACACAAAACTAATTTTCTTTAAATGCCGGTAAGGCACATTACCAGAGGCACAAATTTGAACGCTCACATAGAAAATGTAATTTCTATACCACAGCCGTCGTGTAGCGCCTTTCAAAAGGGATCTACTACCGAGAGATGATCCATATACATTTTAGCTGCTGTTAGTTACTTACCTGTTGTGTTACACAGTCTTTAAAATGTAGTTTACCTGAAACCACTCCAGTAGTGCTCAATGTACCTGTACTTCTTAAAACGTTAATGTTTTACTGTTTAATAACTTATAGACTATATTTTATTATTTTTCCCTTGCACTCAGTGACCAAAGCTATACACACACATATAGACACATACAAACATACACACAAGTATATCTATGTGTATATATATATATATATATACACACACATACATACATACATACATACATACACACATATATATAATTTGTGTATGTATGTATGTATATATGTATGTATATATATATATATGTAGATAGGTATATATATATATATATATATATATATATATATATATATATATGTGTCTATATGTAGATATGTGTCTATATGTAGATATGTATATAGATATGTAGATATGAAGATATGTATGTATATATATATGTATGTATGTATGTGTGTGTGTGTGTGTGTGTGTGTGTGTGTTTATATATGACAGCAGCAATCCAAGCTGTGAGAAAACACTAAAAAGGAGGCGTGTCAGACGTCGTGGTACATTTTCTGATGCAGCTAGATCGAAAAAACTTTGTGACGCTGCCGCCAAATACACAAAACAATTACTTTGACAATCATGTTACATTATTTTTAAAATGTTTCCTTTTCTTTTCATAACTTCTTTAACACATGACATCGCTCTGGCTGGCATTTTGCTATATATATATATATATATATATATCACAGCGACACTCATAACAGTGACAAAACAATTACATTGACAATCATGTTACGTTATTTTCAAAATGTTTCCTTTTCTTTCTCTTTCCTTCTTTAACACACTACTTCTCCGCTGCCAAGCGTGGGTATATATATATATATATATATATAGATATATATATAGATATATAGATATATATAGATATATAGATATATAGATATATAGATAGATAGATATGAGAACATCATATATATATATATATATATATATATATATATATATATATATCTATACTAATAAAAGGCAAAGCCCTCACTCACTCACTCACTCATTCACTGACTCATCACTAATTCTCCAACTTCCCGTGTAGGTAGAAGGCTGAAATTTGGCAGGCTCATTCCTTACAGCTTACTTACAAAAGTTGGGCAGGTTTCATTTCGAAATTCTACGCCTAATGGTCATAACTGGAAGGTATTTTTCTCCATTAACTGTAATGGAGTTGAGCTGGAATGACGGGGGGCGGAGTTTCGTGACATCATCACGCCTCCCACGTAATCACATGAACTGATTGTCAACGCAGTGCGTAGAAAACCAGGAAGACCTTCAAAAAGCGCTTAAGAAAACATGCATTATATAATTGAGAAGGCAGCTAAAACAATAAGAAGCGAGCGAAAGTGACATATACTACCATATTCATGAGTGTTGCTGCCTCGAAAGAAAGAAAGGTGTAAACCTAAACTTTAAATTAAGTTCATAGACAGGCTACGCTGGCGTTTCACATGCCCACAGGTAATGCGGGATACAAGTTTAATGAGAGGACGAGGATATAAACGAGAGTTTTGATCACTTTGTAACTAAGTTAAAATTGTAGGTGAAGGGGTGTGCTTATGCAAATTCCGAGACTGTGTTTGTGGGGATTGACAGTTAAGGCGGTGGGGAGTCACGCCATCATCTCCCTCCCATTCACCTCATTTCGCTCTGAGCTGAGCTCTGCAGCTAACGCCGTTTCAAGCAACTTGTCAGACTGCCACCAAATACTCACAGAAAAATCCACAAGTTAATACACACGCTGTCTCTAGAGTTTCTCCACACTGAATCCTCCAGGCACTACTTACAAAAGGTCACATTGACAATCGTGTTACGTTATTTTAAAATCTTTCCTTTTCTTAGCACAAGCACAGCTGAGAAGCTTCATGCATGTGCTCCATAACGCTAAAAATAATGCATTTAATCACACTTTGCATTACAAGCAAAGGGAGCTTTTGTCAATGCATGATTTCCTGGTACACGATTACATTGATCAGCGATCCCGATTCATTTTACCCTCGCACCACCTTAGTTTGAGAAGAAGTCTGAAAAATATGAGGTTAACACAGAAAAACATCACCAATTCAAGCTTTATGAATAATCGATTCGCCATCAATAATTGTTTTGGTAAAGCCATCCTCCTTCCATTTTATAATTTTTCCGCCAATAGCCATGATTAAATGAACGGTAAATAAAGTAAGAGCAAAGAGGGTGACTTATTTAGGCAGGCATATATATGACAGCAACACTCATGACAATGTCAATCATGTTACGCTATTATTAAAATGTTTCCTTTTCTTTTCATTACTTCTTTAACACACTACTTCTCCGCTGCAAGTAGGCGCTGGTATTTTGCTATATATATAATATATGAATGACCTCCAAAGAGCTGAGAC